>NC_080180.1:21277614-21577614 GCF_950295315.1 Erinaceus europaeus
TGGCGAGGAGGAGAAAGGAATTGCAAAGCTCTGGCAAAGCCACAGGCCTGTCATGCTTTGGCCTAGTGGCTTCAGAGGGGAAGATTCTGAGAGCACTAAATCTGAGCCAGATCCTGCTGCCCCCCATGGCTACATTGCACATGGCCTCTTCTGGACAGGACAAAGGGGGGGGGGGAGGGAGGGAGACTGACTTACACACATGCAGATAAATCCCTCAAGTGACTAGGCCTGTAGGATTTTTTTTTAGCTGGGTTTCAGAGTGCCATGTGTCAGATTCTGTGACCTAAGAGCCACTTACCCTAGGGCCAGGCCTGCCTGAGGCTGTGAGTTCCTTTTGTGGTCAGGCCAGTACCTTGAGATGGGCCACACTAGGACATACGCT
Organism: Erinaceus europaeus; assembly: GCF_950295315.1. Taxonomy (NCBI): domain Eukaryota; kingdom Metazoa; phylum Chordata; class Mammalia; order Eulipotyphla; family Erinaceidae; genus Erinaceus; species Erinaceus europaeus. The sequence continues at coordinate 21,277,997 of NC_080180.1, forward strand.
ATAGTATTTTTCTCTCTCCCTCTCTTCCTTCCTTTCCTTTCCTTTCCTTTCTTTCTCGCTCTCGCTCTCTATTTCTTTTGCCTCCAGGGTTATTGCTAGGACTCATTGGTGGGAAGTGGAGAGCCCACTCTCTTAGGACATCAGGACGCTTGGGGGGGGGGTGGTCCAGAGGGGCCTCAGAGTGATTCCCAGACCTCCATCTGTTGTGTTTATAATGGCCAGATTCCTGGCTTCTCTTTGGACCAACTAGAGGGGCTCAAGACTTAACCCCTCTGAACTCATTTCCTGCGTGCAAAATTAACATGGCGCGAGAGCTACACTGAGCGTGATGAAGGCTATTTGCGCACAAAAAGTGCTTATGGCACACTGGATACGGTGTTGGACTCTACTGTATGAGGTTCTGAGCCTGGTACTTGGTACAGCGTATGCTGGAATGATGCTCTGTTCTTGCACTCCTCACCTTTTGTAAATCTTAAAAAAAAAAAAAAAGTGTAATAGTGCCCAGCACATGCTTTTGTCATGTCTCAGAAGCCAATCCTTTGCATGAAACACCTTCTTCCTCAACTTGCCCTGGACTTGCACCTGGTGCTGACCTCACCCTGAGTGCTGAGCAGACACCTGGGATGAGTCCAGTTCTCCTTTGCTTGCAAGTGGAGTTTATAGCCAAGGCCATGACTCAGATGTAGCCTGTGCCTGCAGTACATTTGGTAACCAGAGTCAAGCCAAACTCGAGGGAGAAGGAACAAAGATGCTATGCTTAGGGGTCTGGTCAGCCAGCCATATTTTATTTTGCCACCAGGGTTATCGCTGGGGTTCACTGTCTGCATGCTCCATGGACTCTGGCAGTCATCTTTTATTTTTTCTTTCCTCTAGAGGATGAGAAACAGAGATAGGGAGAAGCAGAGAGAGAGGAGAGACTACAGTATCGCTCCACTACTTGTGAAACTTCTCCCTGCCAGGCACTCCCATGTAGTGGCCAGGGGCTCAAATGTAGGTCCTTGCAAAAGGTATCATGTGCACTCTACAAGGTGAGCTACCTTCAGCACCCTCCCCTTCCCCCTTCTACCAGAACTCAGCTCTGGCTTATGGTGGTATGGAGGGTTGAACCTGGGACTTTAGAGCCTCAGGCATGAGGGTTTCCTTGAATAACCATTGTGCTATCTATCCCACACCCCTCAGTCATTTTAAATGTGCTAGGACCTCACTCTCAACAAGGTCAACAAAGCCAGTTTATATCACCCCGCTTCTGAAACCTTGCTGTCTTCTCTGGTTGCACCTACAAGAGCCTGGCAGAAATCGCTGAGTCCCTTAGGCATGGCATCCATGCTCTGAGCATTCCTGAACCTATAAAACCTAGTGCAGGACTGAGAATAACAGACGTGCTGGGCACATAATTGGGGACAAGCACTGGGAGCTTGCTCTCCTGGTCCTCTGCTGCCCTCTTGTGTTGGTTATTAGAAGTTCCTGCGGGGGTTGTCCTCATGGGAAAACACTCCTAAAGTTTCCTCCAGTTTTTAATGGCTTGGTGTTAATGCAAGAAAGACCATTCACTCAAAATAGTAAACAGACCACTATCCTGAGGGGGGGGAAAGCTGTAGTGATGGGTGTAAACTCCCTCTGAGCCCCAAATTTCTCTTTCTTACAGAAGCTGACAAATTGTGGCCCAGAAGGAAGTTTTTGTACTCTCAAGCCTGAGGTCCTGTGTTCAGTCCCTGGCATCACATGTGTTAAAGTGATAGCCTGGCTTCTCATTAATAAATGCAAAATCTAGCAACTTTAGAGAAATAGAGACTGATCTGCTTACTTCAAACCCTGAAGGTTCTGGCAGGCCAGTGACAGCTCACTAGGTAGGTTGCCTGCATTGCCATGTGCATGCCCCAGGTTCAAGCCCCAGCACCACGAGAGGTGCTTTAGCAATGGAAGAAATTGGTGCTGCAGAAAATGATGTTAGTACAGTGGGAGAAGCATGGTCAGTGAGTCAGTGAGAAAGGAGTTGAGAGCTGGCTTAGCAACTGGGTGTGAATCTTATACATGTCCTTGTCTTACCCCTGTCTAGTGATTCCTTGGAGGATAAGACTCAGCCACTGGGGACTCAGAAAGCCAGGGCAGTTCTGCGGCTGGGGGTGGACAGTCAGGTAGGTTCTCAGTCAGTACACTGCAGTCCTATGGTCTGGTCAGCCCTTAAACTGTAACACCTGCACCAAGGACTTCCAGAAGACACAAGACCCTTCTAAATCCAACCAGGACAAACCACTTGATATTGCAGGGAGATGCAGACTCTGGTGCCCTCTGGTGGCCATGTTTGAATTACCTCTAAAGACGCTAAACAAAAGTGAGAAAAAAACATTTAGAAAAAAAGTGACCTGAGGTAGTTCAGTGGTAAAGCTTTAGACTCTTAAGCATGAGGTCCCGAGTTTGATCGCCAGCAGCAGATATGCCAGAGTGATGTCTGGTTCTTTCTCTTCCTTTCTCATAAAATCTTTAAAAAATTATTTTTTTTTTAAAAAAAAGCAACCTCAGAGCCTTAGTCATGTTTTGTTTTTGTAGAACTACTGTGCTATCTTCCCTGCACCAGGAAATTGCTTTTAAGCTGCAAGTTTTCACATCCAGGCATACTTCCCAATTCCTTCTTCAGACTCTCCTGTTTGCGTTTCTTTCTACACACACTTTTTGGCCTGCAGGGCTATTGCTGGGGCTCAGTGTCTGTACCAGGAACCCATTGCTCCTGGAGGCTATTTTTTCCCCTTTTTGTTGCCCTTTTTTAAGTGTTGTATGGTTATTATTATTGTTGATGTCACTGTTGGATAGGACAGAGAAAAATAGAAGAGGGGAAGACAGAGGGGGAGAGATAGACACCTGCAGACCACCTGTGAAGTGACTCCACTGGAAGGGGCTTGGACCGGGATCCTTATGGGTCCTTGCACTTTGTGACCCACTGCACTACCACCCGACCCCCACTTTTTTTTTAAACCAGAGCACTGCTCAGCTCTGTTTTATGGTGGTACAGGGGACAGAACCTAGGACTTCAGGGTCTCAAGTATCAGTCTATTTACATAACCATTATGCTATCTACCCCGCCCCTCTTAACTTTTAACTCAGCCAACTTGTTTCAACTCAGCCAAGTTGTTTGCTCTTACTCCTTGAAGTTTCTTTGAATCAAGGTGGAGGGAGTTGTGGTGTGGGGTAAAAACAGAGACATTGAGACAGTTTGAGCACTCAGGCCCAGCATCACTGCTGGATAATTGTTCTAAGATACGACCAGGCTGAGGGACTGGTATCTCAAAATCTGGCTCCTCTTGTGCAAATGCCAAATTCAGCATATAGGTGTCAGTACCATTACAGAACATACATCACTGACCACGTGCTACTGGCGCCAAGAAAAAGGAAACGGGGGAGAGGGGGGAGGTAGCACAGCAGGTCAAGCGCACATGTAGCAAAGCGCAAGGATCCTGGTTTTGAGTCCCTGGCTCCTCACCTGCAGAGGGTCACTTTAGAGACAGAGAAGCAGGTGTGCTGGTATCTTTCTCTCCCTCTCCTCTCTCCATTTCTTTGTCCTTTCCAACAGCAGCAGCAATAGCAACAATAACAAGGGCAACCAAATGGGAAAAAATGGCCTCCAGAAGCAGTGGATTCGCGACTGAGCCCCAGCAATAATCTTGGAGGCAAAAAAAAAAAAAAAAAAAAGGAAACCGGGGTATTTTGCCTTTTGAGGGGGTGGTGGTAGTGGTAATTTCAAGGCTAAGCAAAACTTCTAGAGGAAGACATCTCCAGAAAATAAAATGCAGCTCTAGTACCACACAACTAGGAAGCAGGAGGCCCAGGGTCCAGCCCCCAACACCAATGGGAACTCCACAGTCGGTTCAACAGTGCTTTAGTTTTCTCCCCCCAACTCAAGCATATAGAATTTTTTAGTGACAAAAGAAAAAGCTATCAGATTGCACAATAATTGTGCAAAGACTCTTATGCCTGAGGCTCCAAAGTCCCAGGTTCAGTCCCCCACACTAACATAAGCCAGAGCTGAACAGTTAAAAAAAAAAAAAAAAAAAAAAAAAAAAAACCTATTCAGGGTGGGGTGGGGATGGAGTGTACCTGGTAAGCAGTTACAGCTCAAGCCCCCATTCCTTACTGGTGGAGGGGATGCTTCACAAGCTGTGAAGCAATATTTCATTCTTTAACAGACTTTTGAAAAGTCAAACTGTCCCAAACATGTAGAAAAGTCTTCCTTTCCATATAATTCTATTAGAATTGTGGTCAACAAAGCATTGGTATGAAAGGGAGCTGGGGGTTCAATGTCTTATGGTGGAAAAGATGGCAACTCGTAGTAGGTAAGGTCCTGGTGCTTATTTCCTAAGATATTTTAGTGGGCCAGAGAGACAGCATAATGGTTATTCAGGCTTCCACACCTAAGGTTCAATCCCTATCACCATAAGCCAGGGCTAAGCAGTGCTCTGGATAAAAGGCACATTTCAAAAACATATAGATATGGACAGACAGGAGTTTGTACTCAAAAACTGCACTCCTTGCCAATTTCTAGTTAGGTCAATTTGTTAGAAGCTAGAGTTTCTTGAGTTGAGAGGGTATCTTTTAATACAATTGTGTGTCTGTGTGGCAGAGAACTCCTGCCCCTTCATATCATTCTATTTGTTGTCTTGAAAATTTTTTAAGTTGTGTGTGTGGGGGGAGAGTTGCATGTAAACCTGGGTTTTATGCAAGTGTGCTGAGATACCTGGACATAAGAGCAGATAACTGGTTTCTTCAGAAATACAACTTTTTAATTCCTCTATTCCCTCTCCAAAGGGAAGCAGGATGCACAGTCCATAGTCCTCCACTCACCTGAAACAGGTCAATGACCCCACAATTCCATTCCAATCCTGCAATGCAGCAGGTTTTGCTGGAAACAAAATAAAGAACATATCTACACTCACCAAACCCCAGCCCTCCATCCTTGTACAATAAACCCAGAACCAAAACAGGGAGCTAGCTTATGTTCTGTTGCTGGCTGGCAACAGATTTTTTTGTCCACATTTTTTGATAGAAATGTAGAGATGTGTTCCTATCTGTATCATCTTGAAACATGAAAATCTGTTTACACAAATGTAGAATAAGTGAAATATACATTTTACAAATTCTTTATGCTTTAAAAATGAATTTACAAACAATATTACTTTATACAAGTTCCTGCTTTACACAATGCTTTGTTTAGGCAGCTTTTCAATTTAACATTTTTATTACAAGATACACATGGAACTCCTTGAAAAAAATGAGAGGCCTAGCAAAGCCACATGCAAGGGCCTAGTAAGAGGGGCAGAAACTGTGAAGCCATCACTCTGGCACTTAACTCGGAGCTGAGATAAGACTCCGACACTCATGTGGGTTAAAGGCACTGGGACCAACACTGCTTTTCTCCGCTTTCTTCCCAACAGGCAATGTTTCACTGGAAGGGGACTGTGATTTCTGCATCACTGTGGCCAAGGAGTAGAAACAGGTTTATTATCTGTTGTCCAGTTCCATCTCCTGTTGTGGATATATGGCATCCATAATCTATTTGTGTTACACGGCAGGAATCCTAGACATGGTGGAACTCAGAAAAGTACCTTGTGACACTAAATACCATCCAATGCCTGTTTCTACTCCAGTGCAAGCCTTAGTGGAAGGCCAAACATTATAAGCCAGTAAGTGGGAGAAAAAGATTGTAAGTGGGGGTGGGGTGGGGGAAAAGACATCAAGAGACAGAACTCCATTTGAAAAGGGCCTTCAGATTGCAACAAGCAGAAAAAGAAGCTGAGTTTCCCCCTTCCGACCAAGCACCCATTCTTCTCAGGTTCAAGCTGTATGAATGAATACTCAGAGGGCAGTCTGACTTTTGATGGGAGGTGTAATGGCAAACTAGGTGCATCTCAGATACTTCACTTCTGTTTTTACAAGTTATCCATGGCGAATGAAACAGAGATTCAGGTTTTGTCAAGTTCTACTAGAGGTAGCATCTCTGGCCATTTAGTTTAACCTAGACATAGTTCTCCCAGGATGCTAGAATGAAGACGTAAACAAAGTCCAATTCCTTTACAGCTAGTCCAAATTAAATAAACATTCTTCAGTCTAGAGGTCACATATAAGCAAGTCCTTTATATAAGAAATTCTGCAGAATCTGGTTTGAAAGGAGAAATAAACAAACAACGACGGGGGGGGGGGGCAAGCTCATACCCTCTTTGGTGCTGGGCTCAGATTTTTTTTTAACCAATTGCACATCGTCCTTTCTCCCAACTCATCTAACTATATAAATATTCAGACAGCAAAGTGTCGGTTTCTATGTGTTTTCTCTTCTTCCCCCCCCAAGTTCAGATGTTTCTCTAAGATACAGGATGGTGTCACAGCTAAGACACAATGAAACAAAAGTATTAGGTAACATCACTTTCGTCATTTTGGGCACAAAACAGAAGGCATCAGTTGAAAGGTCAATGTGTTCATTTGCAGTCTGTTAGTTTAGCGGGTAGGAGGAACTGGAAAGGAGCTGGAAGACAACTAGCAGTGCTCAGCACTGTCCTGGCAACTGCCGCTAACTTCAGAGTCACAATGTGGAAAGGTCAGTGGTGCTCATACAGGGACATGCATGCCCTCCTGAGAGATGCAGAGACCATCTCACCAAGAACATTGTCAGAGGCTACATAAAACTTCCAGGTGGAGAAAAGCTAGTGAGGGCTGGTGGGAGATGAAGTGAAGGCTCTCTTCCCCTTCCAGTTTTCTAAACTGCGCTGGGACAACTGACATCTTGCCCCAATGACAAGAGTATGTTCTAAGAATTTGGATACTTTAAAAAAAAAAAAGTTGATCCATTATTATTCCAGGTTGTACTCTGGAAATTATTATTCTCTGTTGGCTCCAGAACCCCCTCAGACAAGGAGAAATGTCACAATTGTGGGAAGGCTGCAGACAATTAGGAATCATTCTTACAGGTATTTAATTCATTGAACTGCATAAAAGGGGATGGTGCATTTCAGTCTGCTACGTCGCAAACTGCTGTTTTTGTTGTTTTGCTTTATAGGAGGCCCCACGAGTTCTCCCCATCTTCAGGTTTATGGCTATGGGATGTGGGGAAAACAAGGATAATCAAGAGTTGATAAACAAGAATCTATTCTGCTCACCAGAATGTCTTCTCCACCACAAAACAGACTTCTTTAAAAGAAAGGGAAGAAACTATAAGCTACCCACAACCAGCAATAACAACTGGAGAGTCAGAACGAGACAGGAGGACACCAGGGAGGAAGAGGCTGTTCTCAGGCCTAGCCAAGAGAACAGGTTTTCTCTCAAACCATCCTTTCTGGATCCTTTCTGGAGAGGTTCTTCCAGATTACCTTTAATACCCCTAAACAAGATATAAAAACTTTACAAAGGGGTGATTTGAGGTTTGGAGTTATTTGTAAACGTTTGAGAAAGATTAACAAAACAATACCAAAAGGCATGGCTTTAGAGAAGGTTTCTATCCTCTGGACACAGAACTGCATGAGTGCGTGTGTGCGTGGGTGTAAAGAGGAGCAGGCAAGGAAGTTGCTTGTAAGAACTGGGGAAATATGGGCCCTCAAACAGAGCAAGATTAAAAAAAAAAAAATCTAGTTGTCTGCAAGTGATCATTTACTGCTACCGCAGCCTGGGTGGGCAGAGGCAAAAGTAAGCAACCCCTCTGGTTCTCCCAAGCCCATGAGGAAGGAAGAGGGACAGAAGAAGCAGTGGTCTGTCTGGTGGCTCTAAATAAGCAGCATTTAGTGTTCTATGAGGACCAAGGTTTTATTCCACAATATAAACTGCAACAACTGCAACATCTGATACAAGCTACTAAGGGGGGGAGCAAAACTAGTGGGGGAGGGAGAAAGCCAAACTACAGCTGTGGCGGTTACTCACAGAGCAGTCTCTTTCTACATCACCAGTTCATCAGTGACACTAGAAGCCAGACATTTGCATTCTGCACATCAACCAAATGCTAAAGCACCAACACACTGCTTGGAAGTTTGTTTTGTTGTTTGTTTTAATTCCAGCCACTGAAACCAACAGAGAAGTTATTGCTTAGATAAATAAACCTAGTCTACTGGGGAAAAAGAAAAGGAGATAAACGAACAGAACCCCAAAAGCGAAAAACTTAAGTCCCCAATATGGTAACAGAGTAAACAAGAGAGAAGTTCCTCTAATGAGGATTTACTGGAATTTCTGGTGCCTTTCCAAGCACTGAAACTGAGTTGAACTCTTAAGCCGGTAAATCCCAGAGTAAGATTTTAATGCTGTACATGAAAAGGTGCGAGCTCCAACGCCTTCCAATTTGGTGGAAACCCCTGCAGAGAACAGTCAGCATTTCAAACCTCAATGACCACAAACAGCTCTTAAGGAAAAAAAATACAAAAAGTGTCAAAAAATTTTTTTTAGTTTTTTCTTTTTTTCAAAGAGTTCTGGAAAAATGATCCCATAAGGAGTAGAAATAGCACCTTTTACAGGCTGGTTTGAACACCAGCCCTGTAGCTTTGCTGAGAAATTGAAGAAATCTTCTTGGTTGGAGTCCTGAATTACGTTAAGTAGGGTGTGGGGTGTGGGTAAATGTGTTTGTTTTTGTGTTTTTATTTCCGGCTTGGTGCGTCCTTCACAGTACAGCGCACACAGATGTAGTCTTCCTTCTCTGCCATCTCTGGAGAAACACCAACACAGACCTGATGAAACCACTGATTGCAGCTGCCATCACACTGGACCCAGTCCACCTGGTTACAAAGAGCAGGGAGATGGGGTTTTCAGAGGAAAAAATGTGATTCAAAATTGGGCAGGCCAGCCTCAAGATATTCAGGCCGTTGGCCACTAACGGCCACTGTCCCACCACTGGGGCCTCTGGCACAACAGCTAAGCCAAAAGAGCCAAAGCAACCAAGTCAAAGCCATTCTTCAAGTCGTGACTGCTTTGGGGTGTGACAGCTTTGGGGTTAAGACAGCGCCGCCCTGTGACAAGTGAGCAAAAGGGCATTACATCAGCATCCCCCCCACCTTCTTAGTGCCAGGAAGGTGAAAGCTGAAGAAGCAGGAAGAGGAAAAAGGGAAGAATTTTAAGAGTTTCTTCAAGAAAAGGGAGAAGACCCAGGAACGATGGTAAGAGCACAGATATCAGTGGGGAGGGCTGAGCAATCCATTCAGATCAGCTCAAAGCAGATAAGCACAAGAGAAAGACCCGGTGAGCTGAGGTCTAGCTTACAGGGTGTCTGAGTTAAGGGAAAGCACGTCCTCTATGGCCCAAACCTCACTGACCTCATCTCCTTCTGGCTGCAGGCAGCTAACAGCTGGGCAGATGGCATCTTCATCCTCAGAATCCTCTTGTTCAGAATAGGATGTGTCTGAGGGCAAGGAATGGGTTTCGGCAGAACGAACTAATTCATAGCTACGGTCCCTCTCTAACTTGAGACTGTTCATGTCCTTAGGGTGACTCAGTTTGATTTTCTTCTTCTGGGGGGTCCGAATTTTTTTAACTCGGTCCCACCGGTTATTGGATGGGCCTTCTCTTTCCAGGCGTCGCTTCATTTTCCTTTCAAGACTGTGGATTCCGTCTCGCTTCCCACGGCAGTAGTCACTCTGGGTGGAAGATGGACAGACTTAACTTTAGTCTATAGTTTGCCCATTATAAAGCTCGTGAAGCTAAGCTGTATGAGAAAGCAGATACTCCCCCCACCGAAAAAAGTAACTGCACCCTAACCACAACCACCACCTACTTACTGCACAACCTGTTTTGAGTTCAATTAACATCCTTTGCCCTCACTGTTAGTGCTCAGCAAATGATTTGGTGTCAGAGGCTGGAAAGATGGCACTAGCCTTGCCGTGCTCACAGCCCAGAGCCCCAGTGCCACAAAGGAGTGCCAAGAAAGCAGGGGAAGCTCTGGCGCTGTGGTGTCTTCCCTCTCTCGATGAAAAAAAAATCAGCCCATAGCAGGTCTGCAGGTGTCTATCTTTCTCTCCCCCTCTCCTCTTCATTTCTCTCTGTCCTATCCAACAACGATGACAACAACAACAGCAATAATAACTACAACAAGAAAAAACAAGGGCAACAACAGGGAAAATAAATAAATAAATGTAAAAAAAAAAAAAGAAATACAAAAGCTTTTTTTTAAAAAAAAAGAAAGAAAGAAAGAAAAAGTCAGCCCTGGAGCAATAAAATTGCAGTGCATGACATCTCAGCTCCATCAGATGAATACATACACATATACATACTTTCAAATTAGCTAGTCAGTATTAGGAGACAGGAGGATGCTTATTTTTATTTTGGACAAGTCTATGTGTGATTAACAGCTGTACAGTCACTCTGTGCTTGTGTGTATCTTCTGGCTCAGACTCCCAAGGGACAATGCTTAATCCCCCTTCCTTCTTTCGGGATATCCACTCTCTCCTCTTACAGGAGGCAGGTAGAGAGTATACAGAATCAGTAACATCATGCACTCCATCACAGTGACAAAGTCAGACTCTGCCTGCCAGAGATGTTTGGTGAGACTCGCCCTAACTGTTCTCAGGAGTCTTCAAAGTTACAGATCAAGCAGTGTGGTCGGTGGCATGGTGGCTAGAGTGTTGAACTTGCAAGTATGAGGACCTGAGTTTGATCACTGGCATCACATACGCCACAGTGATGCTGTCCCTCACCTCACCCCAATATATAAGTTTTTGAGAGTTACAGGTCAGTTAATTTAATAACAGAAAGAAACAGCAGTATCTTTATGCCAAGAAACAAAATACTACATAGTCATCATTCATAGTGGGCATCCTTAGTCCTCACACCAGCTGTCTTACTAGGTTGAGAGCAATGAAAGCACTGTTAAATGCTTTCTACAAGAATACATTTGATTTTCAAAGTCTTGCCAGCTGCAATTATAATTCCATCCCTACAATATCTCTTACAGATGTAATCACCGCTTCAACATATTATCAAATAGAGTGAGATGTAATATGCTAAACAGTAATTAAAAATTCATAGTGATTAAAATGGAAAAATCTATTGGGCTGTTTTCCTATGCAAAAATGCATCATGAGGGGAGTCCAGTGGTAGTGCAGCGGGTTAAGTGCACGTGGCGCAAAGAGTAAGGATCCCGGTTCGAGCCCCCGGCTCCCCACCTGCAGGGGAGTCACTTCACAAGCAGTGAAGCAGGTCTGCAGGTGTCTATCTTTCTCTCCACCTCTCTGTCTTCCCCCCTCTCGATTTCTGTCTTATTCAACAACAACAACATCAATAACAAGAACTATAACAATAAAAGACAAGAGCAACAAAAAGGGAATAAATATTTTTTAAAAAATGCATCATGGGAGTCGGGCTGTAGCGCAGCGGGTTAAGCGCAGGTGGCACAAAGCACAAGGACTGGCATAAGGATCCCGGTTCGAACCCCGGCTCCCCACCTGCAGGGGAGTCGCTTCACAGGCGGTGAAGCAGGTCTGCAGGTGTCTATCTTTCTCTCCCCCTCTCTGTCTTCCCCTCCTCTCTCCGTTTCTCTCTGTCCTATCCAACAACGACGACGACAACAATAATAATAACTACAACAATAAAACAACAAGGGCAACAAAAGAGAATAAATAAATAAAATAAAATAAAAAAAATACATCATGACTTTTCTGACTGTCTAGCAGACCCAACCTGAAGTCCATCACCAACATGCTCACTTAACTGAGTAAGGAGTGATGGTTTGCCTCATTTTCTATCTCCAAGCGAGCATCTCACTCATGGAAACTGTCGAGAGGGAACACCGCCTCCTGCTGGCCTTCCCCAGGAGACACTCACCTTCCCACTGCTGGTCCTAACTGGTGAGCTTCGGTCGCTTTGCTGAGCTGGGCTTGGCTTCGCAAGTAAAGTCTGGTAAAGTTCCTGAATTTCAGGAAGGGATACCTGGAGCAACTGGGCTTCCATCAGCAATTCATTCACTTCAGGACTAATACCTGTTAAGGCCAGAGCAAATCACAAACATGACAAAGCATGTTTCATGTTAACTTTTAGGCCTGTGAGATAAGCACAAGGATTAGTCCTCATACCATTACCACGAACCTCTCCTTTATGAGTTATATTCAGCTGAAGCCAGGTTCACTTAATATGCCTGAAGCTACAATGCTTCAGTTCAAACTAGATTTGCTACATGAATTTCATACTAAGCCCCCTTCCTCATATTTATTGCTAATTAAGAATCTGTCCTGTGGTCCAGGAGGTGGCACAGTGGATTCAGTGTTGGACTCTCAAGCATGAGGTCCTGAGTTCAATCCCCAGAAACACATGTACCAGAGTGATGTCTGGCTCTCTGTCTCTCTCTCTCTCCCCTCCTAGCCCTCTCATTAATAAATAAAAATTAAGGGAGTTGGGCGGTAGCGCAGCAGGGTAAGCACACATTGCACAAAGCACAAGGACCGGCGTAGGGATCCCAGTTCGAGCTGCCAGCTCCCCACCTGCAATAGAGACACTTCACAGGGAGTGGAGCAGGTCTGCAGGTGTCTGTCTTTCTCTCCCCTCTCTGTCTTCCCCTCCTCTCTCCATTTCTCTCTGTCCTATCCAACAACGATGACAACAACAATAACTATAACAATAAAAAACAAAGGCAACAAAAGGGAATAAACAAATATTTAAATAAATAATTAAAAAAAAAAAGAAACGACTCTGTCTTGACCGTTTTTAATAGAAACAAAATGCAGTTCAGCTCAGACTGTGTCCAGAGACGTCACGTGTGGAATGACAACCCTTCAGCTTCATTACTCGGGTGAGACCTTTCCTTTCATAGTATTCTCTGATTCCATCCCAGGTGGTTCACTTTCTAACAAAGTCCCATAACTTAGATATACATCAGGTTCTGTGAGAGTATATGTGCACACTTATCCATAAACTACTGCAAAATATATGCCTGAAAGCAGAAGTCCACTAGAGTTTGCAGTGAGTACCCCCCTAACACTTCCTCTCCACTATTCCAAACTTTGGGCCCATGATTGCTCAACAATTTGTTTGGCTTCGTATGTTAACTCTCTTTTCAGCCACCAGGTTCCAGATGCCACCAGGATGCTGGCCAGGCTTCCCTGGACTGAAGACCCCACCAATGTGTCCTGGAGCTCTGCTTCCCCAGAGACACACCCTACTAGGGAAAGAGAGAGGCAGACTGGGAGTATGGACCGACCAGTCAACGCCCATGTTCAGCGGGGAAGCAATTACAGAAGCCAGACCTTCCACCTTCTGCACCCCACAATGACCCTGGGTCCATGCTCCCAGAGGGATGGAGAATGGGAAAGCTATCGGGGGAGGGGTGGGATATGGAGACTGGGCGGTGGGAACTGTGAGGAGCTGTGCCCCTCCTGCCCTATGGTTTTGTTAATTAATCCTTTCTTCCATAAAAAAGAAAAAAAGAAACAAAGTGCAGCTCCGGGCATGGATGGTCTGAGGGGCTCAAGCAGCTCTGACCACACTGTTGATGCACAGTAGGTTGGTACTGCACATAAAGACTCCAGCAGAACTCAGGGGGCAACCACTTATAGCAAAGTGTAGGAAGAGGGGATACGGGTCACTGTGCTGTCTCTAGGATCCTCCACAAGCTTCATCAGTAATGACGTAACAAGAGAACCCACGACTTGTTAGAATTTGATGAAAAAATCTGGTATTTAATAAACAGATGGAGTGGGGTCCGGGAGGTGGCACAGTGGATAAAGCGTTGGATTTTCAACCATGAGGTCTTGAGTTCGATCCCCGGCAGAACATGTACCAGAGTGATGTCTGGTTCTTTTTCTTCTCCTATCTTTCTCATGAATAAACAAATTCTTTAAACAAACAAACAGATGGGATGGGACTAACATTCATTCGTGAAAATAATGAACATAAAACTTTCCTCTATTTCTTTTGTATTTCTAAACTATATGAATGACCCTTCTATAGTGATTTATATTACATCTGAGGGTGAAATGCTTTTTTATACTAATCAACTATAACAAAAACTACACTAAAATAACTATGTAGTTCTTTAAAACACACACAAACACATACCAAGAAGGGGGACACAACTCCATCCAGTAGCCAAAGATGACTGTAAATGTGAGAGTCTGCGGTCCCTATCATCAGGTGAAGAAAAGGGTGCTGTGCCAGAAAGCTGAGACACCTAGAGGAAGGAAAATATTTCATAATAAGACTTTTCAGGATTAAAAATATACCCTCCGGTCCAATGAAATCAGTCTGGGTTATGGGGCAGATACAACAGAGAAAAGACTTGATTTGCCCACATTGGAATAAGTTCCCTTGAAGGCTGATTATGATTAGTGAAAAGAAGAGATGATGGTTTCACTCAGATGTACTGACAGAATCTAGAGAGGTGAAACACACGAACTCCTGGTGGGGAAGAACAGCTGTCTCTAAAACTTTTGAGTACTTTGGTGGTTATCGTTGGGAAGGTGGGGCACAGAACTCTGGTGGTGGGAATGGTGTGGAGCTATAATCTGTAATTGTACGTTTCTGTAAACCACTACCCATCACAAATTAAAAGGGGGTAGAAGAAGATGGTTTCTTGGTATCACAGAGCATTCAGAAATAAGCTATTTATTTCAAAAAGAAAAAAAAATCTATGACCTTTTAATTCCTATGTAATTCTCCTTATGAAGATTATAACAATGAACAAACAGTGTATACACTCCTTTGTGTAAACCAACTGAAGAACTGACAACTTTTTTTTTTGACAACTTTTATTCACACTTACTTCCCTTTTATCTTCTTCAGTGCTTATTTTAAAAGCTAAAAACAATATTCCTTTGGCCACAAACTGTTTTTTTTTTTTTTCTATTCATTCCTTTTTGTTGCCCTTGTTGTTGTAGTTATTATTGTTGTTGTTACTAACGTCGATATTGTTAGACAGGACAGAGAGAAATGGAGAGAGGAAGGGAAGACAGAGAGGGGGAGAGAAAGACACCTGCAGACCTGCTTCACCGTTTGTGAAGCGACTCCCCTGAAGGTGGGAAGCTGGGGGCTCGAACCAGGATCCTTATGCTGGTCCTTGCGCTTTGCACCACCTGTGCTTAACCCGCTGCACTACAGCTGGACTCCCAAATTAGTTTTTTATCAGAGCACTGCTCACCTCTGGTTTATTATAGTACTTGGAATTGAGCCTGGGAATTTTGGTGTTTCATGACATGAAAAGTCTTTCTGCATAACTACTACTATGCTACCTACACTAAGCTCTCCAAAAACTTGTTTTTAAAACATCATGTTCTGGGGCTGGGTGGTGGCGCACCTGGTTGAGGGCACATGTCACAATGCACAAGGACCAGGGCTCAAAAGCCCCGGGTCTTCACCTGCAGAGGGAAAGCTTCACAAGTGGTAAAGCAGTGCTGCAGGTGCCTGTCTGTCTGTCTGTCTCTCTCTCTCTCTCTCTCCCTTCTTTTCAATTTCTGGCTGCCTCTATCCAATAAATAAAGATAATAAATTAAAAATAAAACATCCTGTTCTTCCTTTTTATATTTATTTTTCCTTTTGTTGCTCTTGTTGTTTTTCATTGTTATTGTAGTTATTGTTGTTATTGATGTCGTTGTTAGATAGGACAGAGAGAAAGGAGAGAGGAGGAGAAGACAGAGAGGGGGAGAGAAAGATAGACACCTGCAGACTGCCTGTGAAGTGACTTCCCTGTAGGTGGGGAGCCGGGGGCTCGAACCGGCATCCTCACGATGGTCCTTGTGCTTTGCACCACGTGCATTTAACCCACTGCGCTACTACCTGACTCCCTGTTCTTTCTTTTTTTATTAACAAAGATAAATTCCCATCTCTTCTCCACTGCAGAGTGCCCTGAAGCTATAATTCACCTAGGCAACAAAAGTTTAATTCATCATTTGCTAAGTGTCAGTCAGCTTCCTAAAGTCTGAAAATGAAAAGTAAAGTAGCAAATACAACAGAGAACAACTCCCTGTCCTCTCTCCTCATCTGCTAGGTAGCTGCATAACCCATGTGCCCATGCTGGGACAGCACAAGAGAGCTAAGCTCTCTGCGAGAGCAATCTAGCCCTGAAAATAATGGTGTCGGCTCTCATGGGAGACTGAATACTTTGCCTTCAACCTTCTTGATCACACCTTTCTATGATCTGTTCTTACAACCCTCTTCTACAGATAAAGTGAGAAAACTGAGGCTGAGACTCTGCTTGTGAAAGAAAGGCTGCAGGTGCTATGAAAACCACTGCTTTTTTCTTTGAAGTACTCAGACCCTTCCTCAAAGGACACTTCTCCCTTCTACTTATATCATTCTGAGTACACATGGAAAAAATTTAGTTCATTATGCTATCTTCCCCATACCCAATGGATTTAAGACACCTGTTCATCAGCCCCCGACTCCCCACCTGCAAGGGGAGTCACTTCACAGGTGGTGAAGCAGGTCTGCAGGTGTCTGTCTTTCTCTCCCCCCGCTCTGTCTTCCCCTCCTCTCTCCATTTCTCTCTGTCCTATCCAACAACAATGACATCAATAATAACTACAACAACAAAACAACAAGGGCAACAAAAGGAATAAATAAATAAATAAAATTTAAAAAAAAAATTTTAAAAAAAGACACCTGTTCATCAAGTATGTATTGGTGAGTTCATGCACTACAGGGGAAAGATGATACATACATATGAAAAAGTGGAACCTTTCTATAGAAACAAAGTGCTGGAGATGAACAGAACAACTACAACATAGGAGGATGAGAAGCTACAGGAAAGGTGATTCGTAACTACTAAGTGAACACCAAGAGTAGGGCTGCCGATTGTAGAACATGGTGGAGTTATTCAGACTCCAACAACCGGGAAAGAACAGCTGACACTCACCTTGTTTGTCTCTGTTGTCTGTCCCACTGAGGTTTGCCATCTGCTGGGTAAAAGTCCTGAGCCCCCTCGATCCTGTATAATTTTGAGATTCCCCGACGAGAGTAGCTGCTGGGCTCGGTGTTGCCAGTTCACGGTTCTCTCAATCATGTAGCGCAGAGCGTCACCTTCAGGAAGGCGAACTCGGATGCGCTGCAGGGAGGCCAGAAGGGGCAGGATTTTCTCCAGCGGGGGTTTCTCTGACCTCCGACAGTGAGGGCAAAGCCAAATCTGGAGGTCTTGCGAAGTGCTGGGTACTGCCACACAGCTAGTGTGGAAAGCATCCCTGCAGAGTTCACACTGGATCATAGGGGCAGCCGGACCCTTCTGACACAGACAGACTTTCATTTCCACATCTTGGACAGGACACAGCAATTTCTCTTCATTGGCAAGCCTGAGAGACTGCAACGCCTCCATTTCTCTTAGCCGAGCTTCCCCAAGTGTTGCCATCTAGAAAGGAATTAACAGTCAAGGCCAGTCAAAGACAGAGAAGCCGGTCTTCTCTGTCTCGAGTCCTGGTGGCTAAGAACACAGGTTCCTTTTTACTTTGCTTTATTTAGCTGCGTGAATTGCCTGGGGCAACACATTCCACTGTGTTTTTCACATGTCTAAAATAGGGCTGTGGTGCCGATTATATGAGCTGTGTGAAGAACACCCTGTGCAGACAGTAAACTCAACGGAAGCAGTAACATACACCCCCACCCCCAGCCCCAAAGTCCAATTCCTTCCCACATCTCCTAGAAAATTTACTTATTTTGATAATGGTTTTGCACAATCAACATATATTAATTTCTTTTTTAATAGTTTCTTTTTAAAAATATTTATTTATTCCCTTTTGTTGCCCTTGTTTTATTGTTGTAGTTATCATTGTTACTGATGTCATCGTTGTTCGATAGGACAGAGAGAAATGGAGAGAGGAGAGGAAGACAGACGGGAAGAGAAGCATAGACACCTGCAGACCTGCTTCACCACCTATGAAGCAACTCCCTTGCAGGTGGGGAGTTAGGGGCTCAAACCAGGATCCTGACGACAGTCCTTGCGCTTTGGTCCACGTGTGCTTAACCCGCTGCACTACCACCCGACTCCCAACATACATTAATTTCTGAGGTTCCCTAGTAATTTTAAACTCCATTTGATGAGAGAGGGAGGGAGAGACACTACTGCAGTACTCCATCATCCATGGGTCTCCCCAATAACATGACTCTTGAGGCTCAAGCCTGGGTTCTCACACATGGTAAGGTGTTAACTCTACCAAATAAGCTATCTCCCACCACTAAGGCCTCCTTTTCTTTTTTTAAATTTAATTTACTTATTTATAAAATGAAAACACATGGCCTCCCTTTCTTAAAGAGAGTCATGATCAAAGAAAGTGCTGAGTTCAATGAACCTATCTGAATGATTTGAAAGCACACATCAGAGTCAACTTTCTAATGAAAAAGCAGCAACACTGAACTTAATTGCACTTTTTTTTTTTTAATGAGTGTAGAAAAAAACCTAGCATGGCACATGCATACAGCCAAGACTGGAGTCACATGGGTGGTAATGATCCAAGGGGTGGACAGGGAAGGAGATTCTGGTGATGCAGTCTCTCCATCTCCTGCCTCCTTTCTCTTTCTGAAAATAAGTAGGTCTGGGTGCTGTGAAACTGCACAGGTGTGGGGCTCCAGAACTGGGGGAGAAAACAAACAAATGTCTGACGTGATGCATGCTACCTCTACTTACTTGGTAACCATTTGGAGATTACACAAAATCATGTTGTGCTGATTATAGTAGCTCAATTCATCTATTGATGGTGCTAAGAAATAAATCTGACTTAACTCACCCAAGTTTCTGTGCTATCACGCAGGTCCTAAAAAGGATTTTTTAAATATCCAAATTACAGCCACCATCTCCTATGCCAACACTATGATCACTAGATACTAGGCTAGATATTACTCACCTTATTGATGCTATCATCTCTGAACCAAGAGCTTTTAAACAAGTGGATCTATTGGGTTGTCAGAAAAGCCATGACACATTTTTTACATAGAAAAATACATCATGGGAGTCAGACGGTAGCACATCGGGTTAAGTGCATGTGGCCCAAAGTGCAAGGACCAACACAAGGACCCTGATTTGAGCCCCCAGCTCCCCACCTGCAGGGGAGTTGCTTCACAGGCGGTGAAGCAGGTCTACAGGTGTCTTTCTCTCCCCCTCTCTCCATTTCTCTCTGCCCTATCCAACAACGACAATAACTACAATAAAAAAAACATAGTTATAAAACAAACAAACAAAAAAAACACATCATGACTTTCCTGACAACTCCAATAGTTTACTTTCTACATTTTCTTTCTATATAGCCCAAGTTGTGTTGTAGTCTCTCATTATTGGCTAACTTTGTATACACTTAGTTAGCATTACTGGATCACCCCAAAGGCACTAAGGAGATTATCTCTGAACATGAAAAAAACAGATGGAAAGGCTTTCCTGAACCTTCTGCACCTCTATACATCTTCTGTTTAAAACTTACAGTAAGTGACATTTAAAGGTTTTTTGGTAAAGGTGTATACCTCCAGAAGTTATTCTTCAGGCCTGGGTGGTGGTACACCTGGTTGGGCATACATGCACAGGGACCCGGGGTTCAAGCCCCCAGCCCCCACTTGCAGGGGGGAAGCTTCGTAAGTGGTGAAGCACGGCTTCACCTCCCTCTCCCTCTCAATTTCTGGCTGTCTCTATCCATTAAATAGATAAATAAATAATAATGATTTAAAAAGAAGCTATCCTTCTACTTTTTCCTTCCCAGTATCTCTGTAAACAAATGGTTAGAAATTATCCTTCCCACCAGCAGAGAAAATAAGGGGAAATTCCATTAACGTACAGCTGACGCGGTCTCTTTGCTCTCAGTTAAAGCTCTCTCCAGGTCACTCAGGCTCTCTAATTTGGTGCTTTTCTTCTTTCCACTTAGCAAGGATTCCTTTAACTTTCTCTGCTTCTTCTTCAGTCCCAAAAGGCCAACATCACATCGAGGACACAGCACCTATGTAGGACAAGTACAGTCATTTGTAAAAATCTCAGGTAAAGCATTAAAAGGTCCAAAGTAAAAGCAGTGGGGAGGATGTAAATTTCTTATCATCTTACATTTTCCTTGGACTACACAGGCATGAAACCAGAAAATCCCTCTACAGAAGAGGGAAAGGACTAGCAACATATTTACTTGGATTTCAGACGTACTTAAACAGTAAAAAAAAAAAAAAAAAATGAGGGCGGGGTGAGGCTAGGCGGTAGCACAGTGGGTAAAGTGCACATGGCGCAAAGATCCCAGTTTGAGCCCCTGGCTCCCCACCTACGGGGGGGGGGGGGGGGGTCACTTCACAAATGGTGAAGCAGGTCTGTAGGTGCCTATCTTTCTCCTGGTCTTCCCCTCTTCTCTCAGTTTCTCTCTGTCCTATCCAACAACAACAACGATAACAAAAAGGGCAACAAAAATGGGGGGGGGGGGGGAAACGGCCTACGGGAGCAGTGGATTCATAGTGCAGACGCCAAGCCCCAGCAACAACCCTGGAGGCAAAAAATTAAAAAAACAAAAAATAAAAGAGAGAGATGGTAGGGTATATAACATGTTATACAAACAAGACTCATGCCTGAGGCTACAAGGTCCCAGGTTCAGTCCCCCACACCACCATAAACCAGAGCTGGGGGTGGGGGGGGGTAGAAAATGAGATGCGCACCAGTCCTATGCATAGCACATAGCCGGCATCATCTCAGAGCAAAGCCCAACAAGCAAAACCATTAAAAGCACAGTGACACCACTTCATCAGACACAGATAGACATAGACACTGTGAAATACAACAGGCAAAGTATGGCCACAGTTAAAAGACCAACTGCAACACAGATTGAGAAATTGCAATAAGGGGTGGGGGTAGATAGCATAATGGTCATACAAAGAGACTCTCAACCCTGAGGCTCCAAAGTCCCAGGTTCAATCCCCTGCATCACACACACAAAAAAAGTTGTAATGAGAAGAATAAGGTGTTGCAGACGGTCTGGTTGTTAACTTACCTCTAGGAGAGAATATGGAGAGTTCTCAGTCAAGAATGTATTTGCAGCACATTCTTTCCAAGACTGAACCTCAGCTACAAGCAATTCCAGTCTTGGTAAAGAATTAAGATGCACTGGGATAGATCGGCCTCGCGCAACAAGTTCTATTAGTGTGTCTAACACTGGCACACGTCCTCCAACCTGATAAATCAAGAAAAATTAAGGAAACATAGAAAATTAAATACTCTTATGTAAAGTGGCTTGCTCAGTGATCTCTACATGTTAAATTCACCACCAAATTTCAACAAAACCTGACAGCTGACACCAGAGTGGTGATAGTGCACATAATATGTATCCCTTCACCCAGTGAAAATGTCACATTTTAACTCGCTCAGTATAAGTTACATTACAGTGCCCAAGGGCTTGGGTTTGAGTCCCTGGTTCCCACCTGCGAGGAAAAGCTCTGCGAGTGGGGAAGCAGTGTTGCAAGTGTCTCTCTCTTCCCATTCCCTCTCAATTTCTGGCAGTCTCTATCCAATAAATAAATAAAATAAAGTTTTGGGGCCAGCAGTGGTGCACCTGATAAGAGTGTATACATTACAGTGTAAGTTACTTAGTAAACTAAATTGAGTGGGGAAAGCACATCAGTTCATAAAACTTTCATATTCATGGAAATTGAAAATCCCATCTGAGCAGTTTCCTGAGGTCCAACCCCAGATAATCTGACTCAGGTCACCAGGGAAAAGTTCATGACGTGCATTTCTAACAAACTGCCTGGTGATATGATGCTGCTAGGACTCAGGACCCTATTTCTGAGAATAAGACCCCCAAATAAGTAAAACTAAAAACACTAGGGAGACCTTGTGGGGGAATATTGGTAGCACAGACATTGTCCTCAAACAATATAAATCTTACTGAATGAGCCACATCTAGATGAAATGTGACACATAATGTCACCAGATCACTGTAATGTAGTCTGAATAAAAAGTATTTGACTTCGATCCATCAAGGCTTTGAATAGAATCTGTAATTTAAAGGACACACTACAAGATCATTAAGTGTTCGGCTAGACATTTAAAAGATGAACCACAAATTATACAATATTCCTATGATATTCAATTTAGAAACACAAGAAGTACTTCCTATATTTATAAGAGAATACTGAATAACACTTTTAAGTAATCTAGTAAGTGAGAAGCAGCCCCTTGTTATGAGTCAAATAAAGAATGCACTATTATTTCCAGAATGGAACAAATTTATCTCTTACCCTCATGAGCACTGTTGCAAGCATAGTATTAAGTAGTACATACATTATACAAATATGAAAGAAGGCGCCTCTTTATTTCCCCATTACCTCTTGATTTCTCTCTGTCCCTATCCAATCAATATCTTTTAAAAAATATACAAAGGGTAGTCCGGGAGGTGGCGCAGTGGTAAAGCTTTGGACTCTCAAGCATGAGGTCCTGAGTTTGATCCCGGGCAGCACATGTGCCAGAGTGATGTCTGGTTCTTTTTCTCTCCTCCTATCTCATAAATAAAATCTTTAAAAAATATATACAAAGGAAGCATATATATCAAAAAAACATGCCCTTTCTGGTTTTGTATGCTTGCTCTTCCTTATTGCAAGGACCTCATCTTTTTGGTTGCTACCAATCATGAGAAAAAGATACTTTTGTTTTTTGGGGGGTGGGGATGACATTTCTTTCTATTTATTTATTTATTTATTTATTTATTTATTTCCTTTTGTTGCCCTTGTTGTTTTATTGTTGGAGTCATTGTTGGATAGAAAATGGAGAGAGGAGGGGAAGACAGAGAGGGGGAGAGACAGACCTGCTTCACTGCCAGTGAAGCTACTCCCTTGCAGGTGGGGGGCTGGGGCTCGAACCAGGATCCTCATGCTGGTCCTTGTGCTTTGCGCCACATGCACTTAACCCACTGCACTACCACGGGATGATATTTCTATTCATCCCTGGGGCTTCACTACTCTTCAATGACTTTTTCAGATGGCCAGATAACCAGATGGCAGAGACAGAGAAACAAAGCAGAGCACTGAAGCTCCCTTCAATGCTGTGAAGAACTGGCTAAAACCACACATGTGGTAAAGCAGAATGCTATCCAAGTGGGCTATTTTGTCAGCTGACAACCACAAGCCCAAGCTGAGTCATGCTCTGGCAAGGAGGAGAGGAGGGGAGGGGAGGGGAGGGGAGGGGAGGGGAGGGGAGGGGAGGGGAGGGGAGGGGAGGGGAGGGAAAAGAAAAGAAGAGGAGAGGAGAGGAGAGGAGGGAAAAGAAAAGGAGAGGAGAGGAGAGGAGGGAAAAGAAAAGGAGAGGAGAAGAGAGGAGAGGAGAGGAGAGGAGAGGAGAGGAGAGGAGAGGAGAGGAGAGGAGAGGAGAGGAGAGGAAAAGAAAAGAAAATAGCTGAGTCAGACTCCCATAAAAACCAACTAGGAGGGAGTCAGGAGGTAGCGCAGCAGGTTAAGCGCAAGTGGTGCAAAGCCCAAGGATCGGCACAAGGATCCCGGTTTGGGCCCCCAGATCCCCACCTGCAGGGGAGTCTTCACAGGTGGTGAAGCAGATCTGCAGGTGTCTTTCTCTCCCGCTCTTTGTCTTCCCCTCATCTCTCCATTTCTCTCTGTCCTATCCAATAACAATGACATCAATAATAACTACAACAATAAAACAACAAGGGAAACAAAAGGGAATAAATAAATATTTAAAAAAAAAAAAGAGTAGGAAAGCTGTCAGGGGAGGGGTTGGTATACTGAGGTCTGGTGGTGGGAATTGTGCGAAGCTGTAACCCTCTTATCCTATGGTTTTGTCAATGCTTCCTTTTTATAAATAAATTTAAAAAGAACAGATAAAATCTATTTTAAAGTGTGTGTGTGTGTGTGTGTGTGTGTGTGTGTGTGTGTGTGTGTGTGTGTGTGTGTGTGTGTCTTTGGCACATAGCACATAGGGGTGCATACATTACCATACACGAGGACTTAGGTTCAACCCCTGTTCCCTACCTGCAGGAACAGTGAAGCAGGCCTATGTGTCTATTTTTCTCTCTCCCTCTCTATATTTCCCACTCCTCTCTGAATTCTCTCTCCATCCTATCCAATAAAATAGAAAGGGGGGGAGAGAAAAGCAGCCGGGAGCCTTTCTCTCCCTTTTTTGCACACAGGCACCAAGCCCCAGCAATAATCCTGGTAGCAATTAAATACATAGGTTTCCATCTTTAAAAAAAAAAATTTTTTAAGAGTAATCCAATAAAGTTGGCCAAAGCTCTGAATACACTCAAGTGAGCATACAGATGGCTTACAAATACATGACAATTGCTCAACATCACTTCTATTATTATTATTATAAAAGTTCAAATTAAAGCCACAATGAGAGACCACCTCACAGTGTTGAGAGTGACCTATATCACAGAACCAGTGTTGGCAAGGACATGGAGGAAAAGGAACTCTAGTACACTGCTGAGGACTGTGAAGAGCTAGAGGGAAAACTTCTCTGGTATTGAGAGTTTGAGAGTCCTTAAAAACATACAAGTGAAGTCACTTTACCATTTACCACCACCACCCAGCATCTCTTCTAGGACATGGAAAGAAATACCATCTGGCCAAGGCAGTCAATGGGTAAGTAAAGTCTAATGAGTGGAACTGGTCATTCAACCAATTCCAAATACGCATCTGTGTAGGAAGTCCATATATTATACTTCACAACTTTTCCCCTAAAGACAGAGATGAAGAGAGAGACAGACAGGGAGAGATGTGCCAGAGATGCCCCACATGCTTCTTGGGCATGGCAAGTGAGACCCTCCCTCCCTGGTAAGCTATTCCTCTAGCCCCACCTTCACAGGTTTTCAATGATTGCTCTTTAGAGATGGATTTACGCGGTCGTGAATTTTTCTTTAACCAACCTGCAGGGCTTCTATATCCTGAAGCCAGTCTCTGGCTCTTTGCACAGAGTCTTTCAGAGCCACACCACTGGGCAGATATGCGGGGATCTCCTCAATCTCCTTTACTGCCGTAGCAAGACTATTCAGGGAATGTCGAGGTCTATAGAAAATGAAGCATAAAAACCACTTAGTATTCCATGTGGGAGTTCAGTTTTCTTAAGGCTTGTTGGCTAAACTAGAAAAACCATTTGAGCTCAGTATAGCAAATACATTTTTCTCAATTGGGAGATCAAACTAACTAGTTCCAAGTCAAGATTTAGGAACACCTAAAATAGTTTTAAGTTCTACTTATTCATGAACTTATGGTAGTGCAATGATAAATTTCCATAATTCTATGTTGAACTACATATACCACTGAGATACAATTTCACTAAGAAAATTAAAATTCTCAAGAATACCTACATACTCAAAAGCATAAGGCCAAAAACTACTGAACTCTGCTCAATCATCGTCATTTTAGAATTGTAACAGTCTAGAATCCAGCCAATTGTTATAGTTTAAGATGTCAATTGGAAAGCAGAGAGAAGCTAGTCTTCTCCCCCCTGAGGAGATCAGCTGAATTCATCCCGTCACCTGGAGTGGCACGCGCTACTGCACATCTATAGTCCTCTCCTCTGCGGGGCACGGGCACAACCTTCATTTTCACAACTCTGCATATTCTCTTTAACCCGAACGGCCGTGGGCTTAATCCGTTCAACTTATTTTAAGCTATTTTCTTCTCTCAAAGATGCTATTAGATCCAGGGCAATTTCTTTAAATGGACTAAAAGTCCATTTGAATCATTCGTTTCATAACCAGTAAAATAAGAAAAAGTATTAAGTTGTAAAGTAACCCCAAATATCCTAGCTATCTCTCTCATGTACTCCCATGGCTACTACTCTGCACTCACCATATGCTCCAAGTTAAATATACTACCCAGCCCTCCCCAAGGGAGAGATGCGAGTGTTTGCTTCTTTTACCTGGCCTTGAGAAGACTCTTGGCTTTGTCATCCCAATGCTCTGATACCGTAAGCAGTTCCTGAAGCCGGGCCATAGCTTTCTCAACTGCTGCATAAGGGGCCAAGCCCACTCCCAGATCTATGAGGCGTCTCATATCATCTAAAGTAAGGGAGCTGGGGTCAAGGCAAGCTTGTTGCACCTCTTCGAGCCAGCGAGCCTGTTCCAGGCGGGTACGCATCTCCGCAAGCTGTGGAAGCTCAACGTCAAACTCCAAGCTGATGTCTAGCAAGTCCTGTAGCTCAGCAGCACTGGGCGTCTCTTCAGAGAGCAATTTTTGGCTGTGTTGTTGGAAATCTTCCACTCGATTCAAGAGATCCTAAAAAGCAATAGTTTTTCCCCCAATCAAAACAGCAGGTTCAGTAAATGACTTTTTTACACTTAGAATATCTGATACTTATAAACATTCCCTGTGACTCTCCTTCACTTGATTTTAATACCATGGTAAATAAGATAGTACCTAAATCAGCTGACAGCTAAAACAAGTGACTATGACAAAGAGTTCATATCAATTACAAGGAGTAACATGGTTGTTAATCTTCAAGGTGAAAGTTCTCAGGGCCCAGGAGATAATGTACCCACAGAATACCAGGTGTTCAGTCATTAGGCTTGGTGGTCCTAGGTTAATTTCCTGGCACCACCATAAGTCAAAGCTGCACAATGCTCTGGTGTCTGTCTCTCTCTCTCTCTCTCTCTCAAAATAAATAAATAAATAAATAAATAACAAATTTCTGCAGCTTCAGTGGTTGAATTTGGACTTGCAAGTCTGATCCCTGGCAGTACCTATGCCCCTGCCCATACCTATCTATCTCATGAAATAAAATGATCTCTTAAGGAAATCACCTTTGCAAGGCTGCTTTATTATCTGTTTACACACCAATCACTCAGTGTTCTATTAAAAACATGTAGGCGGCCTGAGAGGTGGCACAGTGAATAAGGTATTGGAATCTTGAGCATGGAGTTCCAAGTTCAGTTCCTGGTATCCACATGTGCCAGAGACTGATGCTCTTGTTTGTTATACCCTCTTATAAGTAAATACATCTTTGAAAAATAAATAAATAAAAGGGGGGCTGGGCGTTAGCACAGTGGTTAATTGCACATAGCGTGAAATGCAAGGACCGGTATAAGGTTCCCAGTTCGACCACGGAACTACCCACTTACAGGGGGGTTGCTTCACAAGCAGTGAAGCAGGTCTGCAGGTGTCCGTCTTTCTCTCCTCCTGTCTTACCCTTCTCTCTTGATTTCTCTCTGTCGTACCCAACAACAGCAATGGCAACAAGGGCAATAACAAGGGCAACAAGGTGGGGAAAATGGCCTCCACAGGAGCAATGAATTTGTAGTGCAGGCAATCTTAAAGAGAATCTATGAATAAAGTCCAGTGTTTAAAAAGAAAAAAAGAAATGAAAGCACATGAATATAAAGTCTCATGTTGGTTATGCAAAGAGACTCTCATGCCTGAGGCTCTGAAGTCCCAGGTTTAATCCCTTGTACCACTATAAGCCAAAGCTGAGCAGTACTCTAGAAAAATAAATGACTAAAGAAAGTTCCATGTTTGATCCCTCACACCACACATGCAGAGCGCTGAGTGATGCTCTGGTGTAAGAAAAAATGAAAAACATGTGCAAATACATCACTCAAGAAAATGACTTGTAGGACCAGGTAGTCAGCATGTGTGAGGATTTGGGCTGAAACCCCCAGTCCTCCCAGGTAGGGTGGGTGCTTCACAAGTGGCAAAGCTATACCATCATAATTAAGTTCCAAAATGACTTGATGACGTTGACTAATCAAGTACGGCATTACTGGAGCACTCTCCCTCGTGCCCCTCTAGAGTTACCTTTAGCAATGGTGTCTGACTAAGGACACATGGAAGAGCGTAGAGCTGAGTCACAAACTGCCGAAGTTCATTGACTGTCAACTGATTCTGGGACTTCCCTCCGCCAGATCGATACCTATAAAGATGAAGTTTGGAGGAATCCACATGAGAATATATGTATACTCGCCACTCTCGGGCTCTACTAGCACAGGAATGCAAGATAAAGGGATCAACAATAAACAGGTTTCTAGGCCTAACCACTAGAGTCTACAACCGAGTATTCAGAAGTACATACCTAGTTTGCCTTTTGCCATTAAGCAACTGCTGTGCAACAGAGGCACACTTCTCTGCATCTTGTGTGACTAAACGAAGGTGACGCAAAAGATCATTGTCTGGGAATTTCTTCATTTCAGACTCTTCAATTAAAGCCTTAAAACTGACAAGGCCTAGAAATGAAGAAAGGTTGTCTTATTTTATATCCACTACATATACTGCTATTGATATGAACTAAATAGAATGAGCTTGCTTTTGTGAGTTCTCTATAATTTTAAAATAGTCTGCAAATGTCTTCACTGACTGGGAAATGTGATCAATGTATCTTTTTGTATTTTTCTGACTAAAGTGGAATGTTTCACAACTGTCTGGAATTGGTCTGTAGACACATTTAGACTTGAAATGTTTAAGATACACAAAAAGGAACAATAACTTCTGTTGAAAGAAAGCAAACACAGATTTTACTGTGGCTTGAGCCACTTCTTCCTTTGGCACTGAATGGACAGAGGCCGGGTAACTGGTGTGCGGGAGGGGGCAGAGCCACCCAAGGAACTGAAGCAAGGGAAGCAAATGAAAACACTTTGAAGGAGATGGGAAAAGAAGCTGTGACTTTCAAAGTAATAGTAAAGAGAAAGAGGGCTTTTGGTTTTGATTAGAACTGTAATTAATGTGATTAAACCAGCATTTCAGAGACTGATGACATGCTACCTCTGTCATAAGATCTAAGCAGTTTGTTCTAGGTTGTTTCTTACACGCAGATCAATAGTTCACTTTGGTAGAACATCTGCCTCATCCACTCCTGGCTTGAAAACCTTCTCTGCTAGAATGCTGTCAACCTGGCTGGTCAGGGGCACTAACCAGGACAAAGCTGGGTAGCTTCCACTCATCCTTTTGCTGATAACTTTAAATTAGTTACATGAAAATCAGTCCCAATTTGCCAAATCGTCAAATCACACTTTTTAAAAACATTTATTCCCTTTTGTTGCCCTTGTTGTTTTATTGTTGTAGTTATTATTGCTATCGTTGTTGTTGGAAAGGACAGAGAGAAATGGAGATAGGAGGGGAAGACAGAGAGCGGGAGAGAAAGAGAGGCACCCGCAGACCTGCTTCACCTCCTGTGAAGCGACTCCCCTGCAGGTGCCAATCTCTGTACTTTGCACCACACCTAAAATTAACCCGCTGCGCTACCGCCCAACTCCCCAAGTCACACTTTCTATACCACATACTTTTCTTCTTATTAATTTTCGCCTCCAGAGCTTCATTCACATTCAAGGCCCATTCATTGTAAGATTCTGCTCTAAGCTTAAGCGCATTCATCATGGGGTAGAGATCATCCAGAGTGTATCTATACCTGCAAACAGAAGAGTAGACTTGGATATGAATAGTTCCAGAGAAAATTAGACATTTTACACTTAACATTTCAGCCCTGGAATAGAGATGTCATGAAATTTTATTAGGAATTTAGTGCTTTCCAACGAAGGGGGGGAAATCATTAGTCATACTCACCGCAGTTTATATTTATAAGGAGGGCAGGAACAAAGTTCCTTAACATGATGGAGGCAGACAAGCAGGCCAGGTTTACAAGAACAGGAGATGGCAGACATGAAACATGTGGTTTTGCACTTTATACACTGACGCTCATCATCTGGCAAGAGCTCAAAATCCATCCTTTCTGAATCGATTACTCCCTAGAATAAAGTATATTTAGAGACTCGTCTCCTAAGACAAGCATGCAAAAGTTGTGTTTAAAATGAAAAGTTAAAAAGAGCCTTATCAAAATATAGGGTACATGGCTAAAATGCATGTAAAGACATACCAAAGAGTGACCTAGCAAGTATGCGCAAGTTGATCTACTTTGTGTAGAGAGAACAGAGTTTTGGACAAGGTATGTATTGTGTTGGCCATTGAACTGAATATGAAAACAGATACTAACAGAAATATGAAACTACTGTGACTAGGTATGTAGCCTACTCAAAACTGTCATTATGGATACAAAGCAAATTAAATGTGTATGTCTTCTACTTCAAAGGAAATACTGTGTAGGGCTTCAGAAGAACCCATAAAAGTAACACAAAAGTTAGGAAATGAAGCAAGTGGGAAAGACTAACCAGCAGGATTTGCAAATGATATAGGAAGATGTTGAATAGCCTATTAGTACTTATATAAAAAGTTATCTGAGGGGATCTCATTTTGAAAAGGACAGGCAATATGTGTCAATTCCCTAGCCAAAAGAGTATCAAGAAAAAAAGAAGTCTTGAATCAAATTAGAAATATAGCTTGACGTCCAACATCTAGCGAGAGCTTTTCCAGAGTATATCTTCTACCATCTATTCTCATCTGGAACTGGATTAAAATTCAGCCTTCAGGGCCAGGGATGTAACATGTATGTGGCCATGGGTTCAATCCCAGGGACTGGAGTGAAGCATCTAATTTTGACAATACAAGAGTCTGATGA
This sequence comes from Erinaceus europaeus, assembly GCF_950295315.1. Taxonomy (NCBI): domain Eukaryota; kingdom Metazoa; phylum Chordata; class Mammalia; order Eulipotyphla; family Erinaceidae; genus Erinaceus; species Erinaceus europaeus. The sequence continues at coordinate 21,308,319 of NC_080180.1, forward strand.
AGTAGGTTTATGAGCCATCAAGCATGTTTGTTTTATTCTTATCTTTCATTTTAGTATTTTGACCACATTACCTCTGGCCAGTTACAAGAACCATCAAAGATTATAGAATGTAAGAAAAATGGTATGGATGAATTTTGGTGTTTTTTTTTTTAATATTTATTTATTTTCCCTTTTGTTGCCCTTGTTTTATGGTTGTAGTTATTATTGTTGGTATTGATTTCATTGTAGTTGGATAGAACAGAGAGAAATGGAGAGAGGAGGGGAAGACAGAGAGGGGGAGAGAAAGACACCTGCAGACCTGCTTCACCACTTGAGAAGCAACTCCCCTGCTGCAGGTGGGGAGCTGGGGGCTTGAACCAGGATCCTTAGTGGGTCCTTGCGCTTTGTGCCACGTGTGCTTAACCTGCTGTGCTACAGCCCGACCCCCAAATTTTGGGTTTAATATGGGATTTCCTGACATTTCAAAAGAATTTTGCAATGGAGATGGTAGAATTCTAAGTTTAAAATTAAGACCAAATCAGGGGCTGGGTGCTGGCATGCCTGGTTGAGTGTACACAATACAGTGCAAAAGGACTCAGGTCCAAGCACCCTGGTCCCCACATACACAGGGAAAGCTTTAAGAGTGGTAAAACAAACGTGTCTCTCTGTATCTCTTCCTCTCTATCTCTCCTTTCCCTTTAGATTTCTGGCTGTCTCTATCCAGTAATAAAGATTAAAAATATATTTTAAAAAAATAAAAAGAGCAAATCAGTTAATTCTAAATCTTTATGAATTTTAGTTGATAATGAAAATGAAAGGTCACTTAATTTTAATTTGTATGTAAATCTACGTATTTGGATAAAAACTAAGTTCTCAAAATCCCCCCAAAAATGAGCTAAAACTTTCATGTGGTACTTATGCCTTTGGGTGCTATTTCCCCTAATGGTAAATATCTGGGGTGGGGGGAAGAAAGTCAGGAATAAACTATTCCTGATACATAATAGGCTCTAGGGGACTTTTAGGCATCTATATAAAAGAGGCACATTAAAAAAAAAAAAAAAAGGAAGAAAAGAACCCTGTTACAAAGGCCCATCTATGGTTCTCTATCTTTGGATATATAATAACAATTATTTGCAGATATGACTGTCAAAAAATAATTTATAGGCTAGTAATACTACTCGGTATAGTCAGGTTACAGGATATAGGTCAATTAGGATTGAAAATTGAAAGAACAGAGCCTAAAACATGAAATACAAAAATGATAAACTGGTGCCACTTGCAAAATAATGAAGGGGCTCAATATAATTTTAATAAGTAAGGGGACAGACTGTGCCTACTCAAGGTAGCATAATGGTTTTACAAATAGGCTCTCATGCCTGAGACTCCCTGGTCCCAGGTTCAGTCCTCCCTGCACTTCCATAAGCCAGAACTGAGCAGTGCTCTGGTATATGTACATATATCCAAAAGGCTTTGGGCAGAAAAATCAGTAAGTTGTTTCTTTAAGGAGAAGCCAAGGTGTGCTAAAACAAAACAAAGTTTCTATTTGTTCTACTGACTTATTTTAACCAGAGGACTGTTGAATTGTGGCTACTGGGACCAGAGTTCAAATTTGGACATGCAAGATCTGAGTTGCCACTGTGAAGTATAATCTCCCTGACCTTTAAAGAAAAATAAATTAAATAAATAATTAATAATAATACCACCAAAGGGACCAGGTGGTTGCACACCTGGTTGAGCGCACATCTTACAATGTGCACCTTCTCAATTTCTGTCCTATCAAAACAAACAGGAAGGAGGGATGGGAGAAGGGAGACAGGGAGGGATAAGGGGAGGGGAAAACAGTGAGGAGGAGGAGGGGAGAACTTGGGCAGGGGGAGGGCGCAGGATGGTGGGGGAAAGGGAGAAGAGAAGGGAAAGAGGAAAGGGGAAAAGGGAAAAAATGGTCATCAAAGCGTGGACTCACTGTGAAGGCACTTGAGCCATAGCAGTTAACTCTGGTGGCAATAAAAATACATAAATAAGCAGAACTTAGACTGAATATGGTGTACTGCACCAAATTAAAGGACTCTGGGGATGGGGGGAGTGCTCAACTCCTGGAACAAGATGGTGAAGGAGGACCTAAGTGGTGGGCTAAGAGTTTTATGTGGAAAACTGAGAAATGTTACACATGAACCAAATAAAGGTCTGGTATCTATAATAAACAGGATTCTTAGGAACAATTCAACAAAAGAGGTAGCCTGAAACCATTTTCTCAATAGCAAATGACTACAAGATATCATTAGCCACTGTAGACAAACAAAAATTAAAAACCACAAGATAATATTATTCATCTGTTATAAACAGTGAAGAATTACTTTACGAAGTAATATTCAATGACATGCAACTGGGATTTCAAGAACCTTACCAATTTACGAACAGTTTCTCTTAAAGCCTTCTCATCCTCAATCATAATGGCCATGTCTTTCTGTACAGTTGAAGCCACTACGACATCTAGTACATCAGCCTTGGAAGCCATCTTGCAAATCATCTCATCATGGGAAAAAACACAATAGCGGTGAAGCAGACGGTAATGCTCCACACACTGTCGGCCTAATGGAAGCTGTATAAGAGAGAAATACATGATATTTGCCTTTCTCCTCCCTATCTGGTTGTCATATTTCCAAATCTAGGTCATAGCACTTACATAAACTCTAAAGCCAGGCTCTAAGGTTATTATGCTAGGTCTCTAGTGACTGCACATCAAGTATCTGGCATGTTAGGTAATTCAGTTTAAAAAAGGTTTAAAAAACACAATGGATCAACAATATATGCATGTTCACAACAGTATATAATCCAATTTCAAATATAATTTGAACTGATGTGGCTATCCCTACTACAAGCAATTAACTATGCTCCCAAAACAACATAAGAGAAAATAATTATGACCTGTATAGACCCATTATTCAGAAAAGAACTGAGTAAACTAATAATTTTATTTTTTTTAAGTTGCACCGACACTATAATATTTCAACATTACAACTAAAGCCAAATTTAAAATTGCTGTGTTGGACAGGGGAGGTAATAATGTTTATAGGGACTAGGCAGTGGCTCATTTGGTTGAGAGCACATTTTACTTACTATGTGCAAGGACCTGGGTTCAAGCTCTTGGGCCCCCACCCACAGAGGGCTGCTTTACAAGTGGTGAAGCAGTTCTGCAGGTGTCTCTTTTTCTCTGTCCCTGTCTACCTCTCCTCTCTCAATTTCTCTCCATCCTATTAAATATAAGAAAAAAAAAATCTTAAAAAATAAAGCAAAATATGACAATAATGGTTAAGCAAAACACTTCCATGTCTGAGGCTTCTGGATTTCTGGTTCAATCCCCAGCACCACCATAAGCCACAGCTGACCAGTGCTCTTTATATGGAAGAGAAATAAATACATGCTGCTGTGTTGTATAATTTAAGCTAGTGCTTTAGAGTGAATCAGGACCAGAACAATTTGTTGCCAGTGTGTAAAAAGATACTAAATTTCAGCCAAAAGGTAAATCAAAAGGCTTTTTTTTTTTTTTAACTATCAAAATTGCTACAAAATGAAATTCTATCAGTTGAACTCACATTGAGTGATTAGTCTAAGTCTGATTTACAATTTTATGGAAGTACTTTATATCACACTGTCAAGGGCAATTTACAGACCAGTCATTTGAGCAGCAATCTGAATTAGCAACTATACAGCAGTCAGTTTTTAAAGCATCTGCAGGAAAACAACAGATTGGAAAAGGCTATACTGAGTGTTAATTACATACCCAGTCAACAGTACAGAAGTTCACAGCCTCAGCAAAATTAAAACCTTGGTTAAAACCACTATGGTAAGCTCTTGGAAATGTGATCACAAACTCCCCGGCACACTGATTTGTTCGGTAAACCTAGAGAAACAGGAACAGGAGATTATTCTCTCTTAGTGACATTCACAGTAAAGATAATATAGACATTAAAAAAAAAAAAAAGAGGATAATGTAGATGTAGAGTCCCAAAAAGATGGTTCTATCAATTAATGGGAGAGAGCAAGGTGGGAAGAAAAAGGGACCTGGACACATGGTAGACTAGTACCTACTCACTTCTGCCACAAGATGGGGTAGTTCCCCACATCACCAGGGTTGATTAGTAAGTATATCGCCAAGAAAACATGTCTATACAGTGTCAGGACAACTCTTTATAATTTCCTAATCTGGGGCATAAGGATGTAGTAATAGATATACAGATATATCAATTTCAGAGGAAATACCACAATCAATGCTGGTTTGGAGTGGAAATACTACATTCCAAGCTCAAAAACTTGAAATGTCTCTTAAGTAAATGTAACTAGGATCTACTAAGTATACCATTTCAATTCATCATTTAAAATTAAGATCAAATGGAGTCAATATGTGATTCTTTTTGTCACTGTTGGGGCTTCACCACCACAGGCCGACATGCTCAGAGAGACAGAGACTTCGGTGTTGGGAGTGGTGTGTAATTATACTTCCATTATCTTGTAATCATGTAAATCACTATTAAATCAGAAATAAAAATATAAAATTAAAAATAATGAGAGAAAGAGGGGAGGAGAGAAAGAAAGGTAGGTATTACACAAGCATACCACCTAAGCCTCTTCCAGTGAGGCATGATAGAACACACACTAGAGCAGCAGGCACACTTTGCAAATGAGCCATTTGGCTGCTCCAGTGCCTACTCTATACAGCAGGGTCAGGACAGAGCATGAACAATACTCACAGCAGTGTTTAGGGCTAAAAGCAGCAGAAACTAGCCATTTTCATGGTAATTTAATTTACACTGACAAATAACAGGTTTATCTTTAAATACTTGAGTGAAGATAGAAACAAAAATGATAGTCTGAAAAGTAATACTGGTAATGGTTGTCAGACCCGAATACTAAAAACAACTTAATTGGACACTAGGGGCTAAAAGAAAGGGAGGTAGAACTGCATTTATTTTTCACACAATAAGACTGCTTATCAAACTTTAGTTTTCAGTGTCTGAGAATACAGTCCCACTGGCTAGCCAGGAACACTGAACAGCTGTTTCCTACTATCATGTTGTACTCTGAGGAGGGGGAAAATGTAAAGGGGTGGATTAATCCTGAGTAACAGGAGAACATACAGGCACTTCGTGAGTCATCAGGGTATTGGGGTTCATGATAGTCACAAGTTGGTGGAGGAGGTCTGGCTGGGACACAAAGAGCTCTGGAGCCAGCTTCTTCATCACATTTTCAAGTTGCTCAGCAGCATACCCTGGAACTCCATACCAGGTTTTTGGCTCACCCCTAGAAATATGATTACAGAAATAAGTATGCAATACAAATACAAAAAGGGGGGGTTAACCAGTTCATATTTTTAGATTCTCCTTCTAAGGCTATACTACAAAGGCATGTTCAAGCTGAAGAAAGACTGGAACTGTGATCTGACCATATGTGATAAGTTTTCCTTCTTTAAGAAAAGAGTTTAAACATGAAACTTTCCATTTCAGGGTCCTCTTCCTCCTCCCTCTTCTGCCCCATCAGTAAATGCGGCTATCTAGAGTTCATGTCTGACTCCCAGCATTACATATGGCAGGATGATGTTCTGGTCTCATTAAGAAATATATAATTTTTAGACTACAAGGTATATGTTATTAACTATATCGTAGTATGTGCTTACTACAGTTTGCCATAACAATTGACAAGTAATGCAACTATGTGCCTTTTCTCAGGATGATTTACACACTGATAAGGTAATTAGCATTTCTTTTTTTTTTTTCCTCCAGGGTTATTGCTGGGCTCGGTGCCTGCACCATGAATCCACCGCTCCTGGAGGCCATTTTTCCCCCTTTTTGTTGCCCTAGTTGTTGCAGCCTCGTTGTGGTTATTATTGCCATTGTTGACGTTGTTTTGTTGTTGGACAGGACAGAGAGAAATGGAGAGAGGAGGGGAAGACAGAGAGGGGAAGAGAAAGATAGACACCTGCAGACCTGCTTCACCGCCCGTGAAGCGACTCCTCTGCAGGTGGGGAGCCGGGGCTCGAACCGGGATCCTTACGCCGGTCCCTGCGCTTTGCGCCACGTGCGCTTAACCCACTGCGCCACCGCCCGACCCCCTAATTAGCATTTCTAAAGAACCCTCATTCTTTTTTTTTCCTCCAGGGTTATCACTGGACTGGAATCCACTGCTCCTGGAGGCTATTTTTTCCCCTTTTATTGCCCTTGTTTATCATTGCTGTTATTATTATTGTTAGTATTGTTACTGTTAGGACAGGGAGAAAAGGAAGAAAGGAGGGGAAGGCAGAGAGGGGAAGAGAAAGACAGACACCTGCAGACCTGCTTCACTGCCTGTGAAGTGACCCCACTGTAGGTGGGGAGCCAGGGGGCTCGAACTCGGATCCTTACGGCGGTCCTTGCGCTTCACGCCATGTGCGCAACCCGCTGTGCCACCGCCTGGCACCCGAGAGCACTTATTCTCCAAAAGACTTTAAACTGGCGATTAATCTATAACATCCCTATGAGGTACCATATGATCTTCATTTTTCAGTTGGGAACAATTTCCTAGGGAAGGACAAGTGGTGATATATATAGAAGCACTTCCTGGTTGAATGCTCACATTACATTACCACCTTCCCTCCTCTTGTGGGACATCTTCAATTTCTGAGGGGAGATTTAAGTGAGTCTACAGTATACCAAAGCATTTTTAAAATTTTTAAAATATATTTATTTTCCCTTCTGTTGCCCTTGTTTTACTGAACCAGGATCATCATGCCTGTCCTTGCGCTTTGTGCCACCTGTGCTTAACCTGCTGTGCTACCACCCAACTCCTTCTTTTTTAAAAAGGGGGGGATAGGGAAAAGAACAGATATGAATAAAATAAAATAAAATATCTTTTTTATTAAAGAATAGGAAAGCTATCGGGGAGGGAAGGGGATACAGAGTTCTGGTGGTGGGAATTGTGTAGAATTTTACCCCTCTGTCCTATGGTTTTGTTTCCTTTTTATAAATAATTTTTTTTAATTCTAATAATTAGACCCAGGAGGTGGTGAAAGGAATATAACAAGTGTTTTGTGGTGGTGGTGAGGGTTTGTTTGTTTTGCCAGAGCACTGCTCAGCTCTGGCTTATGATGGTATGGGGGATTGTACTGGGACCTTGAAGCCTCAGGAAAGAGAATCTGTTTGCATGACCATTATACTATCTACCCTCCACACACACACACACACACACACACACACACACACACACACACACACACACACACACACACACTGGAATACTACTCAGCTATAAAAAATGGTGACTTCACCATTTTCAGCCAATCTTGGATGGACCTTGAAAAATTCATGTTAAGTGAAATCAGTCAGAAACAGAAGGATGAGTAAAGGATGATCTCACTCTCAGGCGCAAGTTGAAAAACAAGATCAGAAGAGAAAACACAAGTAGAACCTGAACTGGAATTAGGCATATTACACCAAAGTAAAAGACTCTGGGGTGGGTGGGTGGGGAGAATACAGGTCCAAGAAGGATGACAGAGGACCTAGTGGGGGTTGTATTGTTATATGGAAAACTGGGAAATGTTATGTATGTACAAACTACTGTATTTACTGTTGAATATAAAACATTAATTCCCCAATAAAGAAATTTAAAAAAAAGAAATCAAGAAGGAAGGAGGAGATAGAGAGAAAGAAAGTCAGAGGTACGCCTGCAGCACTGCTTCACCACTCGCAAAACTTTCCCTGTGCAGGCGGGGACTGGGGACTCAAACCTCAGTCCTTGTGCTCTGTAACATGTGCGCTCAACCAGGTGCCCCCAACCCCCTATAAAAAAGCCTTTTTTTTTTTAACCAGAGCACTGCTCAGCTATCGATTATGGTGGTGTGGGGGGATTGAACCCGGAATTTCAGAGTCTCAGATATGAGGGTCTTTTTGCATAACCATTATCTCCCCACTGCCCAACAAACAAAAACTTTATGAATCACTATTTAACTTGTTAGGATATTTGTTGCAACAATATCAAGAAATCTGAAGAAGAAGAAAAAAACTAGTTCATTACTCTTCAGATATTTATATTTGAAATGAAAAAGAGAGCTTTACTCAACACCAGCTTACAAATGATACCAGTTATATGTAACTTCTTACCAGTGCAGGTAATTAATAGAATAGCTCCAGTGGTCTTCAATATGCCAACAGAATGAAGAAAAGCACATTCCAACATACAACCAAGGAAGCTTCATGCCACATATATCTGCAGTAATGTGGGCAAGGACAGACTGTTCCATCACTGGCATATTGTTCAAATTCCAGCCACTATCAAGATATTCCTAAAAACAGGAAGACAAGAAAAGTATAAAGGCTGAGCTGCCCCATGCTGACAATAATCTCCAATTTAAAGCAGCTGAGGAAGAGAGGCCACTATATTAATTTTCTGGGAGGCCCATTAGTTTTCATAGCATTGAGCTTGACGCATAGTGGATTCAAGGCTTACCTTCCTGTTACCCCCCTCCATTGGGGGGAGGCGGAGAGAGGCAAAGGATTATATACACACAAGTCCCCATTTCTATGCAACAAGTTCAGTGTTAAGGGGACAAATTTGACTCAGTATAGGACCTGCAGGCATGAAGTTCTCATAACAGAATTGTTTTGCTCTTGTCATCATCACCAAGCTTTATCACTTTTGACTTTTTAAGAAAGGAGAGAGTGACAGAGAGATTAAGAGAGGGAGAAATACCACAGCTCCAGTATGGTAGGCCTTGAGCTCAGGACTGAGTTGTGTGCATAACAAAGTAGGCACAGTCTTGACAGTCATACTTTTCTTAAAATTACCATTAATAACCTTTTTTCCCACTAAGAACTTTTAATTAAAGGGGCCAGGTACAGGCACACCTGGTTTGAGTGCACATATGACCAGAAATTTCAGTTGAAAATTTCAAAATAAAATTATTCCAAGATAATAAAGTAGGATTTCAATTAACAGCAAATATATTAATTATCATTATTATTTTAGTAACATAGCTACTGTCAATTCAGCACTATAACTTTCAGAGCAAGGATGTGCTAAACTTTATTTTTTTCCCCTTTTGTTGTCCTTGTTGTTTATCATTGTTGTTGTTGTATAGGACAGAGAGAAATCGAGAGAGGAGAGAAAGAGAGACACCTGTAGACCTGCTTTACCACTAGTGAAGCAAACCCTTGCAGGTGGGGAGCTGGGGGCTCGAACCGGGTTCTTTAACACCAAGTCTTTGTGCTTCTGCACCACGTGCTTAACCGGCTGTGCTACTGCCCTACCCCCCTTGTCCTGAACTTTAAATGCAGGCCTCCTCCTCGAAATGGAATTAACCTCAGTTAGATTTTACCTCTTCCTCCGGTGAGAGTTTGATTTTCCCATCTCGAACAGGGAAGCCACTGCCAAATTCCTTTGAGGCAATATCAGCACCGTATTCCACTGTGACATCCTCTTCAATAGTGCTTACCAATCGCCAAAATTCTTTCTCAACCAGTTCAGTGGGGACCATCTGGAAATAATGAGAGCAAAAAAGAAAGCTTTTTTTCCTTCAGATTCTCAAACTGCCTCTGACCAATACAATCAGGAGAGTTAAGTGACAGGAAATGCAGGATAGCACTGTAAGGAGCAACTGTACTCATCAAGCCTCCGAAATTGATCCCAGGTGATACTAATAATGTTTTCTGAAAGAAATTTTATAACTAGATGAGTAAGAATTAAGAATTTGTGTTCCTCTAGCACCACTCTGGCCACTACTATAAAAGACAGTCAGTGAAAGCAAATGCCAACATTCAGGAAGTGGAGATATTTTTTATTTCAGAAAATACAGCTAACTATTGTGGAGTACTAATACTGTATCTAAGTAGTGCTTGCTCCTTTGAGATATGTTTTAACATGTTATTGGAGTCCATTCTTGCTTTTCTTCACTTAACCTTGCTGACCATAAAATAGGCAACCATAATGAAAAATATATATATGACTATCAATCATTGCAGCAACGTACAGTGTGTGTGTGTGTGTGTGTGTGTGTGTGTGTGTGTGTGTGTGTGTGTAAAATACTAATCGTGTCTAGGATCTGTTGTTAATCTGGTAAAAACTCACAGGAAGATACCTTAAATACCTATGCCTCAATTGTCTTCAATTTTTAAGAAAAATAAACGCAGTCACAAATAAAAGGTCATATGAAAGTCATCAGAAATGGTTTAGCAAACTGCATGATGAGTCAAAAGAAACAAACATTCAGTAAGGCAGAACATGAAATTTTTAAAAATATTTGTTTTACCAGAGCACTGCTCAGCACTAGCTTATGCTGGTGCAGGGGACTGAACCTGGGATTTAAGCCTCAGGCATGAGAGTCTCTTTGCATAACAATTATGCTATCTACTCCACCCATGGTTTTTTTTTTGGGGGGAGGGTATATTTATTTATTTTACCAGTGGATTGATCAATTTTGGCTTGTAGTGGTGTCAGGGATTGATTGAACTGGACACTTTAGAGCCTCGGGTATGGGAATCTCTTTACATAGCCATTATGCTATCTACCACTGCTCCATTTATTGATTTACTTTTTTTTTTTTTTAAACCAGAGCACAGTTCAGCTCTGGCTTATGGTGGTGCAGGGATTGAACCTGGGACTCTGGAGCCTCAGGCATGAGAGTCTGTTTGCATAACCATTATGCTATCTACCCTCCGCCCTATTGGTTTTCTTTTTTAACTTACTTTTTCTTTACTGTTATGTTTAAATTTTATTTATTTATTATTGGGTAGAGGGAGGGAGGGAGGGAGAAAGAGTGGGAAGAGAGGGGAAGATAGAGGAGGAGAGATACAGAGAGACACATGCAGCTCTGCTTCACCATTGGCAAAGCGTTTCCCCCTGCAGGTGGGGACTGGGGCTTGAACCTGGATCCTTGAACACTTTAGTGTGTGTGCTTAACCAGGTGCACCACTGCCTCCCATTTATTATTACTGGATAGAGACAGAGAGAAACAGAAATGTTATATATATACAAAATTACCGTATTTTATTTTTGTTACTGCATTTTATTGTTGGCTGTAAACCATTAATCCTCTGAATAATGAAAAGGGAGACAGCATAATAGTTATGCAAAAAGACTTTTATGTCTGAGGCTCCAAAAGTTTAAATTTGGGGCCAAGTGGTGGCTCACCTGGTTAAGCTCACACATTACAGTGTTCAAGGACCCAGGTTCAAGCCCCTGCCTGGTGTACTCATTTTGATGTACTCATTTTGTATATTAAATGAGAAATAATGTACTCATTCTGGTATTGACAATGCTAACTCCTAAAAACAAAAAACTATGTATTCCCAAAGTATAGCTTGCTACTTGGCATACAGAAGTCTTTTGGGGGGCTGGGTGGTGGCGCACGTGATTGAGTGCACATGTTACAGTGCTCAAGGACACAGGTTCGAGCCCCCGGTCCCCACCTGCAGGGGGAAAGCTTTACAAGTGGTGAGGCAGGGCTGCAAGTGTCTGTCTCTTTCTCTCTCTGCCTCCCCCTTCCTCTTGACCTCTGGCTGTCTCTATCCAATAAATAAAGATAATTTAAAAAAATTATAAATTAAAAAAAATTGTCTTTTTTTTTTTTAATGATTTTTTTTAAACCAGAGCACTGCTCGGCTCTGGCTGGTGGTGGTACAGGAGGTTGAACCTGGGGCTTTGGAGCCTCAGGCATGAGTCTCTTTGCATAATCATTATGCTATCCACCCCTGCCCAGTATATAGAAGTCTCTCAATAATTCTCATGATTTTTCATTAATCATATTTATATCAATTTTCCTTATTATAATTTTGCCTCTGTTCCTATAATATGAAACAATATGAAAATTTAAAATATAATTCAATAATTTTGAATTATTGTGGAATTTAAATGTTGTTAGACAAATAAAAGGTTTGCCAATTAGGGATAGGTAACAATTCCCAAGAAGTCTTCAAAAACACTGCTCTCCGAAAAGTCTGCTAAATTCGGAATCAAAGCCGTCTGCGCGCGCACATACGTGAACCGGCATGTTGAAGTAGTCAGATTTAAACGCGTCAGCCATTTCCCCAAAAGTACGAAGGCTGTAGTCCCTGGCTGCTTGCTCAAAGCCAAACGCTTCTTGTGGCTTACTACATTCCTGAAAAAGAAGCAAAACAGTGATTAAAAAGAAAAGGCCTTATTCATTTATGTCAAATGTAACTTGAAGTATAGATTATTAAAATCACCTATATATTGCTTGTTAAAAAGTCTGAATACACACTGCACAGTATGAATACACAGCATTAAATAGTAGTTATCTGGGGGGGGGGGGCGGTAGTGCAGCAGGCTAAGCGCACATGATGCGAAGCACAGGACCAGCACAAAGATCCCAGCTCGGGCCCCCAGCTGTAAACCTCAGGTGGGTCGCTTCACAAGCAGTGAAGCAGATCTGCAGGTGTCCATCTTTCTCTCCCCCTCCTCTCTCGATTTCTCTCTCTTATCCAACAACAACAGCAGCAATAACAACAACAACAACAAAGGCAACAGCAGGGGCAACAAAGTGGGAAAAATGGCCTCCAGGAGCAGTGGATTCATACTCCAAGCACGGAGCCCTAGTGATAACCCTGGAGGCAAAAAAAAAGAAAGAAAGAAAGAAAGAGAGGGAGGGATGGAGGGAGAGAGGAAGGAAGGAAGGAAGGAAGGAAGGAAGGAAGGAAGGAAGGAAGGAAGGAAGGAAGGAGGGGAAAAGGCAGTGGTAGATAGCATAATGGTCATGCAAAGATACTTTCATGCTTGAGTCTCCAAAGTCCCAGGTTCAATCCGATAAGCCAGAGCTGAGTAGTGCTCTGGTTAAAAAAAAAAAAAAAAGGGGGGGTCAGGCGGTAGTGCAGTGGGTTAAGCGCACATGGCGCAAAGCGCAAAGACTGGCAGGGGGATCCCGATTCAAGCCCCCGGCTCCCCACCTGCAGGAGGGTCGCTTCACAGGCGGTGAAGCAGGTCTGCAGGTATCTATCTTTCTCTCCCCCCTCTCAGTCTCCTCTCTCTCGATTTCTCTCTGTCCTATCCAACAACAGCAGCAGCAATGATAACAATAATGATGACAAGGGCAACAGAATGGGGGAAATGGCCTCCAGGAACAGTGGTTTCGCAGTGCAGGCACCCAGCCCCAGCAATAACCGTGGAGGCAAAAAAGGGGGGTGGGGAATAGTGAAATTCTAACTTCTTAGAGTTTAAGAATTATAGCAAAATCACACACATTCATAAAAATGTTCTTTTAAAGAATGTATATCGACACTCATTGAGAAAGGATGATGCCAGGGCTTGTGACAGAACAATTCTATCATCCATAGAGTTCTGATGCAGTGCTAGTTTGAGCTAGGACCTCAAGCACCCAAGAACGTTTCTCTAGCACTAAGCCACTTATTTGATCCCTCCCACCCCAAGAAAAAGTACTACATTAGTGAACTTTTTGTTTTATGCCTCTTAGCTGCCTTCACTAGTCACAGAACTGCATTCCATAACCTTCTTCCTATTCAAGGCCAGCTCTTTTTTCAAGAATCTTATTAACAGCAAAGAAAAAAACACCCTGACAAAATTTTTCCAATGGGACAGATTCTTACCTGAGCCAAACACTTAGGACACCTCCAATCTCCTTTGGGAACATCATGGAGTGGTGGAATCAAGCAAAAAGTATGATAACTGTCGTCACAGCCATCACACAGGAGAAGCCGGTCCTCATCATTCCCACTGCCGCACAAGAGGCACACATACAGGTCCACCTGGAGTAATGAAGATGGACACAGAAAGGAGACATTAACTGCTATTCAGATCTGTGAAAGTCTAGGGATGCAAAGGACTTGAGAAAGAATCCAAGTCTCTCCAAGCAACTTTGAATGAGACCATTTCATATTTTGTAAGAGACTCACAATGTTTCATCCATGCCCCACAGATTACTGCTATCTTCACAGTACATTCATGGCCTTTCAAACATACAGACTGACAGTATGAACGATCTTGAAAAGGTCTTCTAGGGGTGGGTGGGTAGAATACAGATCTAAGGATGACAAAGGACCTAGTGGGGGTTGTATTGTTATATGGGAAACTGGGAAATGTTATGCATGTACAAACTATTGTATTTACTGTTGAATGTAAAACATTAATTCCCCAATAAAGAAATTAAAAAAAAAAAAAAAGAAAAGAAAAGAAAAAAAGAAAAGGTCTTCTCATTCTCAGGCTCTTATTTAGCAGTCCTAAGTAAGGCACTCAAATATCAATGTGGGATATTTTAAAATGTCAACTCACAGCATTGGTGGTTTTCTTAGATCGACTCTTGGGTTTCTCTTTCTCACTTTCAGAAATAAACTCTTTCTTCTCAGTGGGTTCTTGCTTGAGGCTGGTCTTCATTTCTTTCTCTGTAAGAGGTAATCCAAGTTAGCTTTCTCTGCACTGTGCTTTTCTCAGCTTCCTCTCTACAAGGCAAACCCTAGACACTAACACAAGTTCACGTGTATTTCCAGCTCGACAAGACTAATTTATTTATTTACTTTTTAATTTACTTAATGAGAGAGAAAGAACCAAGGATCAAAGTCAAGACTATGAGGTCATGTACCATCTTCTGCACTGCTTATACAGTACTTAAATCCCAAGGTACAGGTGGGGAACATTTAGAGATGTTGTGGGTTTTGTTTTGTCGGGGGCAGTGAAGAGTGGGCATGGGTTGGGGTCATGAGGATTCACCACTCTGGACCAACATTTTTCATATTAAAACAAGAGATAGTAAGAGAAGAGACTCCATAACATGGAAGCTTCTCCCAGTTCTATGAAGGATGGGCTGGAACCCGAGATGTGCCACAGCAAAGCAGGCATGTTCCCTTGCCAGCCTTTAAAAAAAAAAAAAAAAAACTGTGCAGATTCATTCCTAGGTCTGCACCAGCAGGGAGGAAGCATCATGAGCAATGGAGCAAAGTTGCAACAGTCAATCAGTCTGTCTCTCTCCTTTTGCTCTCCCCCCTTCCTTTCTATTCTCCCTATTCTATCAAATAAAAAGGGGGGTGCAGAAGGTCATCAAGGGCTGTGACTAGTGGTGCAGACATGGATCCTGAGACAACCGTGGTGGGGAGAAAAGAAAAAAGAAAAATGAACAATTTTGTTCTTGCTGGTGCTTCACTGCTCCAGGATGACCTTTCCATAAAGAGCAGGAAAGATACTGCAAAGCCAAAGCTCCCCCCCCCCACCCCCATTGTGGTGGGGGATAGGCTGAAACCTGGGTAATGGACATGACAGGTGAGCTATCTTGTTAATTAAAATTCAGGTTCAAAAACATGTCTTTTCCATTACTGTTCTTATTGCTGTTGTTGTTGCTGCTGTTTTTGGATAGGATAGAGAGAATTCAAGAGAGATGGGGAAGACAGAGAGGGGAGAGAAAGACACCTGCAGAACTGCTTCACCGCTGGAGAAGTGATCCTCCTGCAAGTGGGGACCTGGGGTCTCAAACCAGGAACCTTGTGCTAGTCCTTGCACTTTGCATCATCTGTGCTTAAAGCTGCTGCACTACCACCCAGCCCACACTCTGATGCTTCTTTAAAAATCAAGTTAAGGGGCTGAGCAGTAGCACTTTGGGTTAAGGGAACACGGTGCAAAGTGCAAGGACTGGCATGAGGATCCTGGTTCGAGCCCCCAGTTACCCACCTGCAGGGGGGTTGCTTCATAAGTTGTGAAGCAAGTCTGCAGGTGTCTTTCTCTCCCCTTCTATGTCTTCCCCTCCTCTATTTCTCTCTGCCCTATCCAGCAACAATGACAGCAATAACAACAACAACAACAACAACAAACAACAAGGGCAACAAAAGGGGAAAAAATGGCCTTCAGGAAGAGTGGCTGTGTAGTGTAGGCACCGAGCCCCAGAGGGAGGCAAAAAAAAAAAAAAATCAAGTTAAAGAATTGTTCTCAGTTACTTTTCATTTTTATTTATTTACCTTTATTGTATAGGACAGAGAAAAACTGAGAGGGGAAGAGAAAGACAGACACCTGCAGCACTGCTTCACCACTTGTGAAGCCTCCCCCCCCGCACATGGAAAGTAGAAATCTGAGTCCTTGTGCTTAATACTTTGTGTGCTTAACTGAGTGTGCCACCACCTAGACCCTCATTTTGAAATTTTAAGAACTTTATTCCATTTGATAGAACAGGGAGAAATTGAGGGAGAAGCAGAGAGCACAGAGCGGGAGCAGAAGGGACCTGCAGCACTGCTGGTGAAGCTTTCCTCCTACAGATGAGGAGCTGGGGCTTGAACCCAGATCCTTGTGCATGGTAATACATGCACGTAACCAGGTACACTACCTTTATTTAGTTTTCAGTACTCCCCTATTCATAGATAAACTCACCATTTTCACATTTTGGAGTTGGACAGCCCATTCGACGTCTCAGGTTGTGAGTTCTGGCTTCTGTTGTCTCTTCTGGCTCTATTTTAACATTCATGGCCTTTAAAAAATATTTTTCATGCATGATTATTTCCTTTAAAAAATTTCAAAGTAACTACAACCTTACAAACTATTTTTAATAATCAGTCATTTAAAACATCTCTCATGCCCAAGGCTTCCAAATCCCAGGTTCAATTCCCTAACACCACCATAAAAGCTGGTCAGTGCACTGCTGTGTGAACTCTTACTAATTCACTCCCTTAGAAAACAAAACAACTGATTTTTTTCCCACCAATAATTATTCGATTTGGAAAGTAACACAATCAGGCTTCCCAGTTCTAAACTGTCCCTATTCCACTGAATCATGTATTTCACTCCTCCTGAGCCTCCCTCAACCTTCATTTTTATTCCATCTTGTATATTTGATGGCAACCTAACTTTCCAAATATTGTCTTAGAATAAATTCATGCCACTGATTCTACACTTTTTTCCAAGAACTTCCCAAATTTTCTTTTCTCTTTTCCTTTTTTTTTTTGTCTCCAAGGTTATTGCTGGGGCTCGGTGCCTGCACTACAACTCCACTGCTCCTGCGGCTATTTTTCTCTTTTGCTGTCCTTGTTGTTTATCATTATTGTTATTGCTGTCGTCGTTGCTGGATAGGACAAAGAGAAATCAAGAGAGGAGGGGAAGACAGAGGGAGAGAGAAAGATAGAAACCTGCATATCTGCTTCACCGCTTGTGAGGCAATCCTCCTGCAGGTGAGGAGCCACAGGCTCGAACCTGGGTCCTTACGTCAAGACATTGCGCTTCGCACCATGTGTGCTTTACCTGCTGTGCTACCGCCCAACCAAACTTTCTTCTAATTTCTCTATAAAACAAATATGTTGGGGATGGGTGGTGGTGTACTTCTTTAAGTGCAAGAACCTGCACAAGGATCCAGATTTGAGCCTTCAACTCCCCACCTAACTGAGGTGTCAGATTTCTTAACCCTCTCCCAGTACAATTTGCCAAAGTGTAAAAGCTGTAATACACAGAGCAATCCCTTGTGAGGTAAACAAGGTTCAAAGCTATGAAAAGCATAACAAATCAACTGGCAAAGACCAGTAACAAGACTCAACAATACTGTCTCTTCAACTTCATGAGCCTCTCACCTCCGCTCTCATGCGTTTTGCTCGGCGAGCTGGGGGACACGTTTCCACAGGCTGTACTGACTGCCTCTGAGGAATATCATGGGGTTTGTACTCCTTGTCCTTTGTGTCTGTTGTCAGCTTTGGCTTCTGCAGACACTGGAAATAAACATATTCATACTGATGAATCTCTCCCTTTTTTACCTGTAGATAAACTGAATTTTTCCAACAGTTTATGTAGATACCTAGCAGGTCTGAATTGTTTAATTTTTTAAATTATCTTTATTTATTTATTGGATAGAGACAGAAATTGAGAGGGAGATAAAGAGAGAGAGAGACAGAGAGACACCTGCAGCACTGTTTCACATGAAGCTTTCCCCTTGCAGGTGGGGACCAGGGGCTTGAGCCCTGGTCTTTACACACTGTAATACATGTGCTCAACCAGGTGCGCTACCACCGGGCTCCCAGGTCTGAATTTTTCGAAATCTAAACAAATGTAAGAATTACAGAATTAACAAGGTATCAATACATTCAAACATATAGACATAACATTGGTGGTAAACTGCTCAGCAGATACAAACTGTCTGATTCATTTACTGTTAAGATCCTCAGATTATGAAAGACACCAGGTAGACTCAAGAAATGTTCTATATGACAAGTGCAATTATCCTTTACAAATGTCTATTAAAGTTTCAGATTATTAGAAAGGCCTATTTATCAACTTCCAAAATATAAAACCTTGTCAATCATTTTAAAAAATCACTAAAAAAAAGAAGAAGTCATTAGATATCCAGCATTTTTTTTTCCTAATTGGGGCCTCTAAGCCTCCTTACTGCTTATCTTCCTGCCACCACCACAGCATTATTATGGCCTGTATCCCTTACCATTATCAACATTTTATTTGCAGAATCATTGGAAAGCTCAACTAGGTGAATATTTTTCAATTTGTGCCTTTGTATAACAAGCAGAAATTCGTATTAAACAAATGAACACATAAATCTTATGAGCAAATAAGTCTTAAACTATATAGAAGAAACAACTACAGTGAAACTAATATACATTTCAGATATACTTGTTGCTATTTGTTTTTTGTTTTGCCATCAGGGATATTTCTGGGGCCCCGTGCCAACATGACAAATCCACCATTCCCAGAGGCTGTTTTTCTTCTTTATTTTATTATTGTTTTGTGTTTTAGAAGGCAGAGAGAGGTTTAGAAAGAAAGGGGAGTTAAAAATTGAAATACCGGGTGGAGGGTAGATAGCATAATGGTTATGAAAACAGACTCTCATGCCTTAGGCTCCAAAGCCCCGGGTTCAATCCCCCACACCACCATAAGCCAGAGCTGAACAGTGCTCAGGAGAGGAAAGGAAAAGGAAAAGGAAACAAAAAGAGAGAGATACCTAAAGTCTTGCTTCATTCCTTGTGAAGCTTCCCTCAGGCAGCTGAGGACCAAGGATTTGAGCTTGGGTCCTTAATAGTGTATGCACTCAACCAAATGTGTGTCACCACCCAGCCCCCTAGCTTTCAGTTTTTGACAACAGATACATTTCTTTATAATTCCAGAGTAAATGTTTATGATTGCTTTAAACTCAGAACAAGATCTTCTGCACAATGTTATCCATGCATCACCATAGTATTTTCATTTCCTCACAAAAAACAATGCACCAATAAAATGTGAAATCTATAGTATAAAATATAATAAATGTGAATTTAACATATTAAATAAGAAATATTTATAGTGAAATAAAAAAGGATAAGGCTTGCTCCATTACTCACCCTTAAGCTGTCTCCAGACAGGAATAAATTGTATGGATTAAGGATTCGCTCATAATGCCCTCTGATATGTGAGCCAACAGCTTTGCCCGGAGCAAACCCCATCTTGGTAGCAATTTTGGTCCATTTTCTGTCCTTGCAAACAACTGCAAATCCACCTTCTTCTGCAACTAACTAAAATACAGCAAAACAAATTATAAACACTTATTTGAAAAATCACTTGATTCCCTAATGCTAAGCTACAAATAAATGAACAAAATGTTCTTTGTGGTTATCTTTTTAAAAAGCACATCTCACAATTCAAAAGACAATATATAAGCACTATTCATTTTAAGCTTGAAAATTAAAGTGCTGCTTTGAACAACAAAGTGCACAAACATTTTGCAGTTGACACAAGCTACTTCTCGATTCCCAAAGGCAGTCAGGATTTTCCTGGGATAAATAATTCAGTTAGCAATAAAAACTGTATGCTGGGGATTCGACTTCCAGAGGCAGAGCTGCGAGCAGCAGATCGTTTTCTCTCCTCTCCGCTCCTCTTTCTCTCCTCTCCTCACCTCTCCTCTCCTGGATCAACTAGGAATACCAAAGGAGACCACCTGGGACCAAAACAAGACAGGACTAGGATGACTACAGGAACCCACTAAATCACCCGTGAGTACAAACACATGTGGCTGGTGACAGAGAGGAGAGAGGGGCCTAAGGAGAGATTAAGTGACTGCTAACAGTCCAGCAGTTTATCAGTTGAGACACCACCTCCAGTCTGCTCCACCAACAAGGGAACAGCTGAAGGGAGGAGAGGACTCCCCAGAGACTCACCAAGTGCAACTCTTGAGTCCCCATTGATACTACCCTCAGAATCTGGAGAAGCGACAGGAAGGGACACCAGGGGACAGACATCTAACCAGGAAACTCAGAAGACCTATATACTTTGGTGGCATAGCTGAGGGGCTGTGAAAGTCTCTTTGCATAACCACTGGATTATCTCTGCCACACCCTGCTTTATCTCTTGGTCAGGAGTCAGTGATTAAGCTAAGAAGCCTATTGATAGTTTAAAAACCCTCAGGCTCCCATAGCCTACAGGAAAGGAAAAAAAAAAAAAGAGGCTTTTAAACCACTGAGCTCCAACTCAGGGATTGAAATAACTGCTAACTTCCACCACTGTGAACCCTTTAATTAACTTACTTAGACACAAGTCAATCCAGGCAATAGTGCTCAATAATTTGAAAAGTACTGATAAAGGGAACTCATAACCTAATATATAAAATGGTTAAAACAACAAGAAAAAATATTGGAGACTCGAACCAGGACAAGAGTCCAGCTAAAAGTCCTCTGGAGGGTGAAGCACAAAATAACGAGTTCAACATCCAAACATTAGCTAAGGAAATAATAACAGGAGTGAGTAAAGAATTTGAAAATATTGTAATCAGAAATGCAGGAACAACAAATGAGAATATGGAAGAAAATTCTAATAATCTCATGGTTATTAGAGAGCTGAAAGCTGAAATCACTGAGCTAAGAATGCAACTAGCGGATCAAGCTAAAACAGTATCAGAGCAGGGCAACAAAATAGATGAACTCCAGAAAGCAGTAGAGGGCAGAGAGAATAGAATCAATGAGGCTGAAGACAGAATTAGCAAGATTGAGGATGAATTAGAGACAACTAAAAAAGAAGTAAGAGATCTCAAAAAGAGATTAAGAGATGCTGAAAACAACAACAGAGTCCTATGGGATGACTTCAAAAGAAAAAATATACGCATTAATGGCATACCAGAGGAAGAAAGAGAAGGAGAGGAAGAAAGCATTCTCCAGGCCATAGTAGCTGAAAACTTCTCTAGTCTAGATAACATCAAAGACATAAAAATTCAAGAAGCCCAGAGGGTCCCAAACAGAATTAACCCAGACCTAAAGACACCAAGACATGTCATACTTAGAATGGAAAGGAATAAGGATAAAGAGAGGATCCTGAAGGCTGCAAGAGAAAAACAAAGAGTCACCTACAAAGGAAAACCCATAAGATTAGCAGCAGACTTCTCCATACAAACACTACGGGCCAGAAGAGAATGGCAAGATATCTATCGAGTGCTCAATGAGAAAGGCTTTCAGCCAAGAATACTATATCCTGCTAGACTGTCATTCAGACTAGATGGAGGCATCAAAACCTTCTCAGACAAGCAACAGTTGAAGGAATCAACCATCACCAAGCCTGCCCTGAAAGAACTTCTGAAAGGTCTCCTATAAACAACCAGACCACCACAAATAGGACATATATCAAAACACTCTAAAACTCTACAAGAATAGCATTAAAATATCTTCAATCTTTGATATCAATAAATGTCAATGGCCTGAATTCACCTATTAAAAGACACAGAGTAGGAAGATGGATCAGAAAACACAACCCAACAATATGCTGTCTACAGGAAACCCACCTGACTCAACAAGACACAGACTTAAAGTGAAAGGATGGAAAACTATCATACAAGCCAATGGCCCACAAAAAAGGGCAGGAGCAGCTATTCTCATATCTGACATGATAGACTTTAAAATAGATAAGATTAAAAAAGATAGGAATGGACACTTATGCTCAGAGGATCAATCAAGAGGACTTAACAATTATTAACATCTATGCACCCAATGAGAAGCCATCTAAATACATCAAACTTCTACTGAAAGAGCTACAACAATATATTAACAGTAACACAATCATAGTACGGGAGTTCAACACCCCACTCTCTCAACTTGACAGATCATCCAGGCAGAAAATCAATAAAGACATAAGGGAGCTAAATGAAGAGATAGATAAACTAGAACTATTGGACATTTTCAGAGTCATTCATCACAAGAAACTGGAATACACATTTTACTCAAATCCACATGGGTCATTCTCAAGGACAGACCATATATTAGGCCACAAAGACAGCATCAGCCAATTCAAGAGCATTGAAATCATCCCAAGCATCTTCTCAGACCACAGTAGAATTAAACTAACACTTAACAATCAACAAAAGATTAGTAACAGTGCCAAAATGTGGAAGCTCAACAGTACACTTCTTAACAACTTCTGGGTCAAAGAAGAAATCAAGGAAGAAATCAAAATGTTTCGAGAGTTCAATGAAAATGAAGATACAAGCTATCAAAATATTTGGGACACAGCTAAAGCAGTCCTAAGAGGGAAGTTCATAGCTATACAAGCACACATTAGGAAACAAGAAAAAGCACAAATAAACAGCCTGACTGCACATCTTAAAGACCTAGAAGAACAACAACAAAGGAACCCTAAAGCAACCAGAAGGACAGAAATCACTAAAGTTAGGGCAGAAATAAATAACATTGAGAATAGGAAAACCATACAAAAGATCAATGAAAGTAAATGTTGGTTCTTTGAAAGAGTAAACAAAATCAACAAACCTTTAGCCAGACTCAAAAAAAAAAAAAGGGAGAAGACCCAAATAAATCGGATAGTAAATGAAAGAGAAGATATTACAACAGACATCGCAGAAATTCAACATATCATGCGAGGCTTCTATGAACAACTATATGCCACCAAGCTAGAGAACCTGGAAGAAATGGACAATTTCCTAGATACCTACCAACTTCCAAAACTAAGTAAAGAGGAAGTGGATAACATGAACAGGCCCATCACAGCTAATGAATTGAAACAGTTAATAAAATCTTCCCAAAAATAAAAGTCCTGGCCCAGATGGTTTTACAAATGAATTCTACAAAACCTTCAAAGAAGAACTAATACCTCTACTTTTAAAAGTCTTCCAGAAGACTGAAGACATTGGAATACTCCCTGCCAGCTTCTATGAAGCCAACATCACCCTGATACCAAAAGCAGACAGGGACACAACCAAAAAAGAAAACTACAGACCAATATCTCTAATGAACATAGATGCGAAAATATTGAACAAAATTCTAGCCTACCGGATACAGCAGTATATCAAAAAGATTGTTCATCATGACCAAGTGGGGTTTATCCCAGGCATGCAAGTTTGGTTTAATATATGTAAATCAATCAATGTGATCCACCACATCAACAAAAGCAAGACCAAAAACCACATGGTCATATCAATAGATGCAGAGAAAGCCTTTGACAAAATACAACATCCCTTTATGATCAAAACACTACAAAAAATGGGAATAGATGGAAAATTCCTCAAGATAGTGGAGTCTATATATAGCAAACCTATAGCCAATATCATACTCAATGGTGAAAAACTGGAAGCATTTCCACTCAGATCAGGTACTAGACAGGGCTGCCCACTATCACCATTACTATTCAACATAGTGTTGGAAGTTCTTGCCACAGCAATCAGGCAGGAGCAAGGAATTAAAGGCATACAGATTGGAAGAGAAGAAGTCAAATTGTCCTTATTTGCAGATGACATGATAGTATACATTTAAAAAAAAAACCCAAAGAATCCAGCAAGAAGCTTTTGGAAATCATCAGGCAATACAGTAAGGCGTCAGGCTACAAAATTAACATTCAAAAGTCAGTGGCACTCCTCTATGCAAACACTAAGTTAGAAGAAATTGAAATCCAGAAATCAATTCCTTTTTCTATAGCAACAAAAACAATAAAATATCTAGGAATAAACCTAACCAAAGAAGTGAAAGACTTGTATACTGAAAATTATGAGTCACTACTCAAGGAAATTGAAAAAGACACAAAGAAGTGGAAAGATATTCCATGTTCATGGGTTGGAAGAATTAACATCATCAAAATGAATATATTACCCAGAGCCATCTACAAATTTAATGCTATCCCCATCAAGATCCCAAGCACAGTTTTTAGGAGAATAGAACAAATGCTACAAATGTTTATCTGGAACCAGAAAAGACCTAGAATTGCCAAAACAATCTTGAGAAAAAAGAACAGAACCGGAGGCATCACACTGCCAAATCTCAAACTGTATTATAGGGCCATTGTCATCAAAACTGCTTGGTACTGGAACATGAATAGACACATTGACCAGTGGAATAGAATTGAGAGCCCAGAAATGAGGCCCCACACCTATGGACGTCTAATCTTTGCCAAAGGTGCCCAGACTATTACATGGGGAAAGCAGAGTCTCTTCAACAAGTGGTGTTGGAAACAATGGGTTGAACTGAAACATGCAGAAGAATGAAACTGAATCACTGTTATTTCACCAAATACAAAAGTAAATTCCAAGTGGATCAAGGACTTAGATGTTAGACCACAAACTAACTAATACTTAGAGGAAAATATTGGCAGAACTCTTTTCTGCATAAATTTTAAAGACATTTTCAATGAAACGAATCCAATTACAAAGAAGACTAAGGCAAGTATAAACCTATGGGACTACATCAAATTAAAAAGCTTCTTCACAGCAAAAGAAACCACTACCCAAACCAAGAGACCCCTCACAGAATGGGAGAAGATCTTTACATGTCATACATCAGATAAGATTTTAATAACCAACATATATAAAGAGCTTGCCAGACTCAACAAGACAACAAATAACCCCATCCAAAAATGGGGGTAGGACTTGGACAGAATATTCACCACAGAAGAGATCCAAAAGGCCGAGAAACATATGAAAAAATGCTCCAAGTCTCTGTCAGAGAAATGCAAATCAAGACAACAATGAGATATCACTTCACTCCTGTGAGAATGTCATACATCAGAAAAGGTAACAGCAGCAAATGCTGGAGAGGGTGTGGGGTCAAAGGAACCCTCCTGCACTGCTGGTGGGAATGTCAATTGGTCCAACCTCTGTGGAGAACAGTCTGGAGAACTCTCAGAAGGCTAGAAATGGACCTACCCTATGACCCTGCAATTCCTCTCTTGGGGATATATCCTAAGGAACTCAACACATCCATCCAAAAAGATCTGTGTACACATATGTTCTTGGCAGCATAATTTGTAATAGCCAAATCCTGGAAGCAATCCAGGTGTCCAACAACAGATGAGTGGCTGAGCAAGTTGTGGTCTACATACACAATGGAATACTACTCAGCTGTAAAAAATGGTGACTTCTCCGTTTTCAGCCGATCTTGGGTGGACCTTGAAAAAATCATGTTGAGTGAAATAAGTCAGAAACAGAAGGATGAATATGGGATGATCACACTCTCAGGCAGAAGTTGAAAAAGAAGATTAGAAAAGAAAACACAAGCAGAACGTGAAATGGAATTGGCATATTGCACCCAAGTAAAAGACTCTGGGGTGGGTGGGTGGGTGGGTGGGGAGAATACAGGTCCATGAAGGATGATGAATGACATAGTGGGGGTTGTATTGTTAAATGGGAAACTGGGGAATGTTATGCATGTACAAACTATTGTATTTACTGTTGAATGTAAAACATTAATTCCCCAATAAATAAATTAAAAAAAATTTTTTTAATAATAAAACTGTATGCTACCTAGAGGGTGGCACAGTCAATGGCACAGTCAATGAAGTGTTGGATTCTTAAGCTTGGAGCCCTGAATTCAATTCCCAGCATCACATATGCCAGAGTGTGCTCTGGTTAGTGTTCTTGTCTGTGTCTTTTTTTTACGCGAGCTCTCTCTCTCCTTCCTCCCCATTCATAAATACTTAAACTCCAAGAAAGTGCTATTCAGTGACACTTCGTAAATCTCCAGAAGCACTAAATATAGACAAGATAACAGCATGTTTGGTGGAAAGAACATTTTTTTTTAATTTAAGTAAAATTTAAGCTAGGGTATTAAATTATGACATGCCCTTTTAGGCTTGATCAATTTTCTCCAGGTTCCAGTTTTCTCATGACTAGTATTTTTTGTTTGTTTGTTTTTTGTTTTAAAGATTCGTTTATATTAAGGAGAGAGAGAGCCAGAACATCCCTCTAGAACATGAACTGCAAGGAGTAAGCCTCCTGACTGAGTGCCCAGTGTTTCGTCTACTGTGCACATCCTGGGCCCAACTGTGAAATTTAAAATGACAAACAAAAGGCAGAAAAAATGTTTTAGACTTTCTAACCTGACAATGAATTGGGCAACTCTTTTTACATATTTTGAACAGTAAGTTTCACTGTGTGAGAAAGATCAATCCTTCACTGTCAGATTATTAATGAAAAATGATTAATCATTAACCCTTTACCTTATTAAGCTGAAACAAGTCCAAAATCTTCCTCTCCACATGTGGAATTTTCAGAGTACTTCCCTGTAACTCCCAATACTTTGCAATCTGGTCCAAGAAATTCAATTTTACACGAGTTTGAGCCTAAATGACACAAAATTTTTTACATCAGCTAGATTGTTTTAAAGCTCTAGACTTTAGTTGTATATTTGATGTTTTCTTTCTAAGAATGTTTAAACATAATATCACATCTGTATTAATTTTAGAAACTGCCACTATTCAAATACAAAATAAAGCAAGTTATATTCTTACAGTTAATACATCAAAATTTTTAGACCTTTCTTTTTTAAATTTTTTAAAAATATTTATTTATTCCCTTTTGTTGGCCCTTGTTTTATTGCTGTAGTTATTATTGTTATCGATGTCATTGTTGTTGAATAGAACAGAGAAAAATGGAGAGAGGAGGGGAAGACAGAGAGGGGGAGAGACAGATAAGACACCTGCAGACCTGCTTCACCGCCTGTGAAGTGACTCCCCTGCAGGTGGGGAGCCTGGGGCTGGAACCAGGATCCTTACACCGGTCCTTGCACTTGTGGTGTTTAACCCACTACGCTACTGCCCGACTCCCAATACATAAAAAATCTGAGTAGCAGCTGTAAAAAATGGTGACTTCACCATTTTCAGCCAATCTTGGATGGACCTTGAAAAATTCATGCTAAGTGAAAGAAGTCAGAAACAGAAGGATGAATATGGGATGATCTCACTCTCAGGCAGAAGTTGAAAAACAAAATCAGAAAAGAAAACACAAGTAGAACCTGAAATGGAATTGGCGTATCACAACAAAGTAAAAGACTCTGGGGTGGGTGGGTGGGGAGAGTACAGGTCCATGAAGGAAGACAGAGGACCTAGTGGGGGTTGTATTGTTATATGGGAAACTGGGGAATGTTATGCATGTACAAACTATTGTATTTACTGTTGAATGTAAAACATTAATTCCCCAATAAAGAAATGAAAAAAAAAAAGAAAGACAAAAAAGGGGAAAAATAAAAAACAAAAACAAAAAGAATAAGAAAGCTATCAGTGGAGGGGATGGTATACGGAGGTCTGGTGGTGGAAATTGTGTGAAGCTGTACCCCTCTTATCCTATGGTTTTGTCAATGTTTCCTTTTTATAAATAAAAATTTTAAAAAAATCTGAGTAGCCCCTGTGCAAGGACATATGGAAAAATCTTTTTTGTGGTTATCTTTTTAAAAAGCACATCTTACAATTCAAAAGACAATATATAAGCACTATTCATTTCGAAACCATCTCTGACATCTAAACTCTAGCAGTTTGTCACCTAAATTTTAGAAGGAGCTACATAAATTAAAGTTCACCAGTGAGTAATAAATTCAGTGTTTTAAATAAGATTTGGTTTGTTGCACAGGCCTGATTTTCATTAGTGTTACAATGATAATCAACTACTGCCATATTTTTGCTTCACAAAACCACTAGACTTACAGTAAGAGTTTAAAACAAATCTTCTGGAATACAGGTAAAACCAGAGCAAGTAGTTCGGACATTACCTCCAATTCATTCAGCCTCTGGATGCGTGGGGTAAAATGAAGTTTATCAACATCACATGCAAATGGTGGCTGCCAATCCTAGGAAAGAACAAAGGCGCTTAATTAGAAGAATTTATGCTTCTGAGAGTTAAAAAGCATTTCAAAATTAAAGCCAAAGTTAAATAAAGAACATTATCAAACAAAATAGAACCCAGGTAGCAGAAAACTATGCATGAATAGATGATAAAACCTACCCCATATCCTTATAATTGAGAAAAAGGAGAAAAAAACAAAAAAACCATGGAGCCAGGTGGTAGTGAACCTGGTTGAGTGCACATGTTACAATGTGCAAGGACCCAGGTTTGAGCCCCTAGTTCCCCACCTGGAGGGGTCTCTCTGTCTCTCTCCCTCTATACCACCCTCTTATCTCTCGACTTCTGGCTTTCTCTACCTAATAAATAAAGATAATTAAAAAGAAAAAACAACTACTGAATAAGTGAAAGAGACAGACTGCTTCACTTTATAAAAAAGCCTAGGGAGTCGGGCTGTAGCGCAGCGGGTTAAGCGCAGGTGGCGCAAAGCACAAGGACCGGCATAAGGATCCCGGTTCGAACCCCGGCTCCCCACCTGCAGGGGAGTCGCTACACAGGTGGTAAAGCAGGTCTGCAGGTGTCTATCTTTCTCTCCTCCTCTCTGTCTTCCCCTCCTCTCTCCATTTCTCTCTGTCCTATCCAACAACGACAACAACAATAATAACTACAACAATAAAACAACAAGGGCAACAAAAGGGAATAAATTAAAAAAAAAATTTTTTTTAAAGTCAGCAGAGGAAGTGAACATGTCAGAGAATCCAAATTTTTAAGCAGTTACTTTTTATGAGTCCTTACATGGAATCCACCCCTCCCCCACCTCCAGAGCAATTCTCAGCTCTGACTTATGGGTGCTGGGGATTGAACCTGAAACCTCTGGAGCCTCAAGAATGAATTTTTTTTTTTTTGCATAACCATTATGCTATCTACCTAGGGCCATGGGATACAACTTCCTTTCACTGGTGTGTGTGTGTGTGTGTGTGTGTAAAACTATCATACAAAGGACTGCATTCAATGTCTTCCCTTGAGTAGGCCTGGCACTGAGCAATGTTAATTAGCCACCCATTAGTTCAAAGTCTGCTTATCTCCCATTCTAGTGGTCCAGGAGATGGCGCAGTGATAAAGCTTTGGACTCTCAAGCATGAGTTCCTGAGTTCGATCCCCAGCAGCACATGTGCTAGAGTGATGTCTGGTTCTTTCTCTCTCCTCCTATCTTTCTCATAAATAAATAAAAATCTTAAAATTAAAAAAAAACCTTTTAAAAAAATTTAAAAATAAAAATAAATTTTAAAAAAAGATCTCCCATTCTAGGGGTCGGGTTGTATCGCAGTAGCACATTGGGTTAAGTGCACACGGCATGAAACTCGAGGACCAGCTTAAGGATCCTGGTTTGAGTGCCCAACTCCCCACATGCAAGGGCGGGGGAGGTCACTTCACAAGTGGTGAAGCAGGTCTGCCGGTGTCTATCTTTCTTTCCCCATCTCTTGTCTTCCCCTCCTTTCTCTATTTCTCTCTGTCCTATCTGGCAACAACAACATCAATAACAATAACCATAACAATGATAAAAACAAGGGCAACAAAAAAGGAAAATAAATATTTATTTTTAAAAGATCTTCCATTCTATACTCTCAAGCAAGAAATCGTGAGTTTGATCCCTAGACATACCATATGCCACAGTGATGCTCTTTGTTCCCTCTCAAATAAATAACTGTAGTAATAATTTTAAAAGCATATCCTGTCATCCATAAAGCTCTAGTTTAAAAAGAAAAGAAAGGGAGGCAAAAAGGCAGACTAGACTGGTAGGTGGTGCAGCACCAGGTGATTGCCCTGTTTGCAAGCATGGTGATATCCACAAATAGAGGGGGAAATCTTCCCACAAAGCTAAAACCCATTGTTGTTTAAAGGTTGACTCTGTAGTGATAAAAGAGGGATAAATTGGTCAACAACTTGTTTGGCTTTGTATGTTAACTCTCTTGTCAACCACCAGGTTCCAGATGTTAGCATGATGCCAACCAGACTTCCCTGGACAGACAAGCCTACCAATGTGTTCTGGAGCTCTGCTTCCCCAGAGCCCTTCCCCACTAGGGGAAGAGAGAGACAGGCTGGGAATATGGATCGACCTGTCAACACACATGTTCAGCGGGGAAGCAACTACAGAAGTCAGACCTTCCACCTTCTGCATCTCACAATGACCTTGGGTCCATACTCCCAGAGGGATAAAGAATAAGAAAGCTATCAGGGTAGGGGATGAGATGTGGAGTTCTGGTGGTGGAAATTGTGTGGAGTTGTAAATCACTTATCTTATGGTTTAGTCAATATTTCCTTTTTATAAATAAAAATTTTTTTAAAAAAATCAGATTTGAAGAACTTGAGTCATGTGAGTTCTGTACTTATTTTGACTATTAGCTCTTTGTCTGATGTGCAGCTCACATTTTTCTCCCACTCCGCAAATCTTACGTTTCATTTGTATTAATTGTTCCTTTTACTATGCAGAAGCATTTGAGTTTGATGTAGTCCCATTGATGATTTTTGCTTTTGCTGCTTGGCTTTTGTTATCTTGTGTAAAACATATGGTTTTCTTTTTTTTTTATTTCAATTATTTATTTTCCCTTTTGTTGCCCTTGTCTTTTTATTGTTGTTGTCGTTCTTATTGTTGTTGTTATTGATGTTGTTGTTGTTAGAACAGAGAGAAATAGAGAGAGAGGAGAGGAAGACAGAGAGGAGGAGCGAAAGACAAGACACCTGCAGACCTGCTTCACCACTTGTGAAGGGACTCCCCTGCAGGTGGGGACTGGGGGCTCCGAACCGGGATCCTTACACTGGTCCTTGCGCTTTGTGCCATGTACGCTTAACCCACTGCACTACCTCCTGGGGGTTCATTGTACCTTTTGAAACTGTCTCTTGGTATCTTGTCAAATTTGGAAAAATTTCATCTTGAGTTTTTCAAGTTTCTAGTAATTTAAAAATATTTGTATGAATTAATAAAGAGTGTAAACTGTATCTGAGGGAACTGGCTGATTCCTTACACTCTGCATGTGTATTCCCAGCTACACAGTCATGACAATAAACAAAACAGTACAACTTAAAAAAAGAGAGAGGGATAAAATCAAGGCATTTTTTTTTTAAAGTAAATTTCTCCTTCATATAAAAACTGGCAATAATCTAAGGCCTGAGAGGTGTTACAGTAGACAAAGTGCTGGGCTCTTAGGCATCTCCCTGGCATCTCCCATGTGCAAGAGTGATGCTCTGGTGTCCTATCTATATATATATATCTCAGGTTCAATCCCAATACCACCACAGGCCAGAGCTGAGCAGTGCTTTAGAAAAATTAAGAATATATAGCTAAAATACTTATGGGGTCAGTGGTGGCACACTTGGTTTGAAACCCTGATCCCCACCTGCAGCGGGGATGCTTCGTGAGCAGTGAAGCAGATCTGCAGGCGTCTCTCTCCCTATCTCCCCTTCCCTCTCAATTTTTCTCTGTCCTGTCGAATAAAAAATGAAGTGTGTGTGTGGGGTAGGGGAGGCTGCCAGGAGCTGAGGATTTGTAGAGCCAGCACCAAGCCCCAGAGATAACCCTGGTGGCAATAAATAAATATCATAAAAGATCACACAATTGATACTGCCTCCCAAACTTCAAAAAAAGATTTTCCTTCAGGTCATACTAGAGAACCAAAGTAAGTACTGTTTTCTTAATGGCATGTAGAATAAGTTAAGTCATATGGAGACCTTGATACTCCTCAAATGTGTCCCTATTAAATGTCTGCTAGTGCTGTGTACCAGTGTGATTTTTATACAGATTTTTAGCATATTATCAAAGTCTTATCAGGTCTATATCTGGAATTATCCTTTAAAGTGCACAAAGAAGGATTCCAGAAAGTCAAACTGCTGGAACAAATCATCTCCATTCAGATGGGCAGCAAGATGGGTCAATCATGAAATGTTAATTTTGGGGCTGGGGAAGTCACTGGTATTAACTCCCCTTGGATATGAGGTAAAGAAGTCACTGAATGGGAGCAGAAGAAATTTCAGGTCCTTCCCTCCTACAGCAGTTACAGTTGGCACAAATATTACTTCAATTCCCCTACATCCATTCAGATAGCTGGATAAGTAACTTGTAAAGCCAACTTTTCTCCAAGGAAAAGTTTTGTTTAGTTTTATTAATTAGATTACTTTCATATCTAGGACCCCAGTGAGAAGACAATCTCTAGCAGAAGACTGATAAAGTCAGGGGCTGAGTGGTGGTGTAACTGGTTGAGCACTTATGTTACAATGTATAAGGACCCAGTTTTGAATCCCTGTCCCTACCTGCAGGGGAAAAGCTTTGTGAGTGGTGAAGCAGTGTTGCAGGTGTGTGTGTGTGTGTGTGTGTGTGTGTGTGTGTGTGTGTGTGTGTGTCTGCATCTTGATTTCTGGCTGTCTCTATCCAATAAATCAATCAATAAATAAGTAAATATAAATACAATTTTTAAAAGTTATGGGAAAACTGAGGAGATGAAGGAAAGATTACAAACTGATTCATCTACAGAGATAGAATTGAGAGGAAAGTAGCAGAGGTAAGAAAAGTGGGCTCTGTTCCTTCAACCTTCCCTCAGAAAATCTACCTGGGCACCAAGGGCAGGGAAGTTAAACATCCCATACCCTAACTTTAAGGTCTCATTACATCTGCAAATACACTGCTACCTTTAGGTCTTCAGAAGCTATTCGCTAGATGGGAAAGAAGGTGTGGGGGTGGGGGGTGTCAGGGAAGAAACAAAAGCTGGGCAAATAACTCACTTGGATAATGTGCTGCTTTACCATGTGCACAACCCAGGTTCAAGATCAACCCCTACTGCTCTAGAGGAAGCTTTGGTGCTGTGATCTCTCTCTCTCTCTCTCTCTCTCTCTCTCAAAAAAGTCAAACAGAAAAACTGAAATGAAATTGCTAGAAAGCTGCTTATCCCAGTGTCAGGTTGGTTAATATTTACACAACGGCAACCTGCGGTCTATTCAATGTAATATAATAGTAACTATGCTTCAAGGCTAGATCTCTTATTTCAAAGGAGAAAATACGTACAAGCACACTCAATTTAGGATGTTCGGTAAATAGGTCTTATCTACAAAGACCTTAAAATAAACATCCTATGATATAGGTTAGATCTAACTCTGTGTTAAAGTTGTAGAGTTAGCACCCTCAACATTATTCTCAAGGTGTACTGCCACAACAAATATGGTTTTTTTGTTTGCTCTTTTTTTTTTTTTACGTGATACTAGGGAATGAGATCAGGGCTTCACATATGTGTGACACCACTACTGAGTGAGTGAACCAAGGCAATGTTTTTACTTCCTTCCTTTCTTTCTTGAGAGGAAAATCAGAAAAAGATACTATGGCACTGTTCTACCATCCATATATATCCCTGAGTACCATCTGCCCTGGAAGATAATGGAATGTTTATGCTAAGGCCCAGGTTCAATCCTAGGTACCTCCACATATTAGAGCTTAGCAATGCTCTTGTAGGGGGAAATTTTTTTTTTTAATCCGAAAAACTCAACTAACCTTTTGTTCCTCAGATTCCCAACACATTTTCTGCTGCCTCCAGCAACATATACTTGTATTCCTGGAGCTCTCTCATAACTTTTGTGCTCATTTTCAAAATTCTCATAGCTCACAAAGTCTTCCCAGAGATCATGGGCAAATCACATCTACCCCTAACATCTTCAAACATCAGTATACAACTTTTATTACTGGCACACGTCATACTACTTTTCTCAGTAGTAGACTATGCATTCTAAGTGAAAAGTGTTTAGACAGGGAGGGAAGTGGAGTATCAATAGTTCAGAGGTAGAGCACATGCTCTGCATTTATAGGGCCCAGGGATCCATTAGTCTACACACACACACACACACACACACACACACACACACACACACACACCAAAAAACTGCTTTAACCCATTTTTAAATATTTATTTTATTTATTACACATGAGAGAATTTAACATGATGCAGAGAGGAAGAGAACAAGAGAAGCTAGAGTATACACAGTGGCAAGGACTGAACCAAGAACCTTGGAAATAGAGACTCCTAAGGTCTACCAGGTTAGTTATTTCCCCAGCTGCAATTTTTTTTTTTTTTATGTATTTGCCTCCAGGGTTATCACTGGGGCTCGGTGCCTGCACTGCAAATCCACTGCTCCTGAAGGCTTTTTTTTTTTTTTTTCATTTTTGTTGTCCTTGTTGTTGTACTCATTGTTATTGTCATTGCGGTTGTTGTTGGATTAGAACAGAGAAATAGAGAGAGGAAGGGAAGACAGAGAGGGAGAGAAAAAGACAGACACCTGCAGACCTGCTTCACCGCTTGTGAAGCAACCCCTCTGCAGGTGGGGAGCCAGGGGCTCGAACTGAGATTCTTACATGATCTGTGCGCTTTGCACCATGTGCACTTAACCTGCTGCGCTACCTCCTGGCCCCCTTGCTGCAATTCATTTTTAAAAACCACCAAACCATAACAGAATGCCTGGCAATTATTAACAATATATATACTGAATTAAACTACTAACCAACCCTAAGAACCCAATTTCTTTACTCACCAAAGCTAACTAAAGTTGTAGTGGAATGGAGAATGTCTGTCTAGTCATAGAAATGACTATAGCAAACAACAGGTAAGAGAGTTCTTTATATTTACAGTTGCCTGAACTTGATCAGGGAACTAACTTGACCAGTAATTTTCACATTTAGCTGAGCTTTTAGATAGACCAAAGGAGCTTCTTAAAATTCACTCACTTGGGTCTTTAGGTAACCAAAGGAAGCTAGGAAAATCACACTGTCATTCACTAAACACCTTTATCAAGCAAGAGAAGAGGCTGACTTTGGGGAAGTGGGGATCTATGATGGAACCCCACTCACAGTGTATGAGTAGGAAAAAGTGAATTTGGAAGAAAATGTCAGTCTGGAACCCCCCCCCCCATCTGTTCCTTAAAAACTGCCACCTGGGGGGGCAGGTGGTGGTACATGTTGCAATGCACAAGGAACCAGGTTCAAGCCCCTGGCCCACCAGCTGTGGGTGGTGGTGGTGGGGAGCTTCATGAGCTGCTTCGCTGGTGTCTCTCCTCCTCTCTCCCCTCTCCCTTTTTTCCTTTAGATTTATGTCTCTGGACAATACATAAATAAAATATAAAAATAATAATAGGAGCCAGGCAGTGGCACAGATGGTTAAGTCATGTTACCGTATGCAAGGACTTTGGTTTAAGCTCCCAGTTCCCACCTGTAGGGAGAAAGCTTCCTAAATCTTGAAGCAGGTCTGCAGGTGTCTCTCCCTCCCTCTCAGTTTCTCTCTGTCCTATCATATTTAATAATAAAGTTTAGGGTGGTCTGGCTGTAGTGCAGTGGGTTAAGTGCACATGGTGTGAAACTCGAGGACTGGCATAAGGATTCCAGTTCAAGTGCCCAGGTCCCCACCTGCAGGGGAGTCGCTTCACAGGCGGTGAAGCAGGTCTACAGGTATCTATCTTTCTCTCCCCCTCTGTGTCTTCCCCATCTCTCTCCATCTTTCTGTCCTATCTAACAATGACATCAATAATAACAACAATGAAAAACAATAAGGGCAACAAAAGGGAAAATAAATATTAAAGTCAATCAATCGATGAATTTAACTTAAATAAAATAATAATAAAGACAATAAAGTTTTAAATTTTTTATAAAAAAAATAAGTAAAAGTGCCAACAAGATCTAATTTGAACCATGCTTATCTGCCTTCAGCTTAAAGTTTGACCCTAGTGATGCTCTCTCTGGTTCTTTCTCTCATAAATTAAAAATTCACTTCAAAAAAGCAATCCCTCCAGGGCTGGGTGGTGGTGCACCTGGTTGAGCACACATGTTACCGTGCATAAGGATCCAGGTTCAAGCCCCCAGTCCCTACCTGCAGGAGGAAAGCCTTGCAGATGGTGAAGTAGGACTGCAGGGGTCTCTCTACCTCTCTCCCTCCTCTCCCTCCTCAATCTCCTGTTACCCTCTTGATTTCTGACTGTCTCTATCCAATAAAGATGATTTTTTAAAAATTTTTATCAAGAAAAGAAAAAGCAATCCTCTCAGCACAATTCTCTTCTAAAATCACCCTAACTTAGTAGCCAAAAAGGATGTAACAATTTTTGTGGTAACAGGAGTAACAAAAGATAGCCTACCAGAATACAAAGTATACAAGCTCAAAAGATGGTAAGATTCATAAATTTCCCACCAATCACAACTGCAACATTACTATGGATATATAAAGGGCAACATGAATAATGGCTAGGAATACTCAGAATCTATTATGCCTGGGTTCAAATCCTGGTTCTTCTCCTTATTGGTCAGTAAATACACAGTCTTGTCTTCCTATCTCATTCCCATCATGTTAAAGCCTGGCAAGGATGAGATATTACTGTCTGGTTTAAAACATCACCAAAGTATGAGCTGGTACAACTACATAAAATAGAGGATCCTGCCCTTTTTTAAAATATTTATTTCCTTTTTGTTGTCCTTGTTTTTATTGTTGTTATAGTTTTTTTTTTTTTTTAAGATTTTGTCTTTATTGTTTCTTTCTTTTTTTAACCAGAGCACTGCTCAGCTCTGGCTTATGGTAGTGCAGGGGATTGAACCTGGGACTTTAAAGCCTCAGGCATGAGAGTCTCTTTGCATAACCATTATGCATACCCCTGCCCTGTAGTTATTATTTGTTAATGTCATTGTTGGATAGGACAGAGAGAAATGGAGAGAGGAGAGGAAGACAGGGAGAGAAAGACAGACACCTGCAGACCTGCTTCACTGCCTGTGAAGCGACTCCCCTGCAGGAGGGGAGCCAGGGGCTCAGAACCGGGATCCTTATGCCGGTACTTGCGCTTCGCACCGCGTGCACTTAACCCACCGTGCTACTGCCTGACTCCCAGGACCCTGCCTTTTAAGACCTGGTAGTTATGTGTTTTTGGTAGAGATTTGTTTTTTTATTACAAGCCCCCCCCCTTTTTTTTTTAACCAGAGCACTGCTCACTCAGCTCTGGCTTCTGGTGGTTCAGGGGATTGAACCTGGGACTTAATAGAGTCTCAGGCACGAGAGTCTGTTTACATAACCATTATGCTATCTCTCCCACCCAACACACTTGTTCTAGACTTTACTTTCCTGAACACCAGTTTGGCCGTTTGAGATGGTCTAATTAACCTGTCTTGGGTATACATGAAACACTAACAGGTATGAGAAATCTGCCTACCTGTATGCTTGCAGCTAAAATACTCAACATTTTATGGTTTAAAATTTGCAAAATATTGGGCTGGGGAAACAGCATAATGGTTATGCATAAGACTTTCATGCCTAAGGCTCTTGAGATCCCAGGTTCTCCAGCACCATTAGCCAGAGCTGAGAAGTGTTCTGGTCTCTATCTCTCACTCACTAAAAAACAGCTGGGTAGATAGCGTAATGGTTATGCAAAGAGACTCTCATGCCTGAGGCTCCAAAACCAAGGTTCAATTCCCTGTACCACTGCAAGCCAGAGCTGAGTAGTGCTCTGATAAAAAAAAAAAAAAAAAAAAAAGTAAGTGGTGAAGGAAGTGGCACAGTGGATAAAAGCGCTGGGCCCTCAAGCATGAGGTCCTGAGTTTGATCCCCCAGCAGCACATGTACCAGAGTGATGTTCTTTCTCTCTCTCCTCCTATCCCTCTCATTAATAAATAAAATATTAAAAATAACAAATTTTAAAAAAGCTTTCAGAATGTACAAAGATGTATTATGAATAAGTCACTTGATGCAGAACAAAAGAAAAATGTCACACTAGCATAAATATAGCATAGGTGGGTCCAACTAAGAGCTAATACTGAGGCCCACAAGAACTTAGGGAATATTCAGGTTTGAGAGATTATAAATCCTAATTAGCAGTGGTCCAAGAGGTGGTGCAGTGGATAAAGCAAGTGTGAGGTTCTGAGTTCGATCCCTGGCAGCACATGTACCAGAGTAATGTCTGGTTATTTCTCTGCCTCCTCCTATCTTTCTCATTAATAAGTGAATAAAATATTTAATAAATAAATAAATAAATCCTAATTAGCATTACTTTAAAAAAGTTTCCCTTACAGCTAAAGAGTAAAATGTAGTCAGGCTCTCTCCTGGACATCAGAGTAGAAGTTTCCTGCTATTTCTTCTACCATTCTCCCTATTTTGCAATTACAGCAATAACATTAAAGACTCAAGATACTGATCCCTCCCTCTTGCCGTCAAGCAAGAATTGACATTATTTAATGTGAGGTAAGATATGAGTCCCTTTCCTTTTGCAGGGCTTCCACATCAGTCACCATTACTAGCAGAGATTAGCATAAGTGTAATACGTAACACAAAGCTCAACAAATGCAGACTCCTACACTACACCAAGATGAATAATGCATCCAGATTTTCTAAAATAGAATCAACCTAAAAAATGTAATACAATTTTTACAGAAGCCAGACCTTCCACCTTCTGCAACCCACAATGACCCTGGGTCCCAGAGGGATAGAGAATGGGAAAGCTGTCAGGGGAGGGGATGGGATACAGAGCTCTGGTGGTGGGAATTGTGTGGAGTTGTACCCCTCCTTTCCTATGGTTTTGTTAATGTCTCCTTTTTAAAATAGATAAAGTAATACAATTATAAACAAAATTTTAAAGCTTTATTTTTCTAATTATTTTTATTTAATCTAGTAGAGAAAGAATTTGAGAAGGGGGAACAGAGAATATCAGAGACATCTGCCACAGTATTTCACCATTTGGTGAAGCTTCCCCCTGTAGGTAGG
The DNA here is from genome assembly GCF_950295315.1 of Erinaceus europaeus. Taxonomy (NCBI): domain Eukaryota; kingdom Metazoa; phylum Chordata; class Mammalia; order Eulipotyphla; family Erinaceidae; genus Erinaceus; species Erinaceus europaeus. The sequence continues at coordinate 21,347,025 of NC_080180.1, forward strand.
GATAGAGGGGCTTGGCTTGAACCCAGGTCCTTGTGCACTATAGTGTGTGTGTTCAACTAGGCAAGCCCCTAATCCCAATTGTTTAAATTGTCCAAGGAGGGGGAGTCGGGCAGTAGCACAGCGGGTTAAACCCACGTGGTGCAAGGCGCAAGGACCAGCTTAAGACTCCCAATTTGAGCCTCTGGCACCCCACCTGCAGGTGAAGCAGGTCTGCAGGTGTCTATCTTTCTCTCCCCCTCTGTCTTCCCCTCCTCTCTCCATTTCTCTCTGTCCTATCCAACAGTGATGACATCAATAACAATAACTACAACAATGAAAAAAGGGCAACAAAAGGGAAAATAAATATTAAAAAAAAATTAAAGAAAATGTCCAAGGAGGGTGGGGAAAAGATAGCATATAGTTATGCAAAGAGACTTTCATGCCTGAGGCTCCAAATCCTAAATTCAATCCCTCCAACCACCATAAACCAGAGCTGAGTACTGCTCTGGTAAAATAAATACATAATATAAATTAATTAATCAAATCAGGTACACAGCCAATGCCTTGCTATGGGAGCAGCCCAAGTTCAAATCTCAATGACACATGGGAGGTGTCATTGCAGGGGTGGTTGATCCAGTAGGTGTCTTTCCCTCTCTTTATCTGAATGGGAAAAAAAAAAAAAAAAAATCAAGCAACTTGTGGTAAACTTGCTTGTGCACAACAGCCAGATTCTGAATTAAAAAATAAAAAAGGTCAGGTCAGAAAAGCTTCACCTAAGCCAACAGAACAATCTCACTCTGTATATACCCAGAATTAATGCTCGGTTTTATGTTTTGACTTTTCATATTTCATTTTAAAAAACCCTTTTCAGTGCAAGTGAAAAGGGATGTGTATTTAGCACTAACCCTTGTCTCACTAAATCTGTCCCCAGACTCTTCTTAGCAGTAAACAAACAAAGCTCTGGGGTTTAAACTCCCTGCAAACCATTAATTAATTAATCTGGATAATGATCCTAGGTCAGAGTCAGATCCTCTTATAGTAGTAGGTAAGGCAAGTGCTGAATATGACTTTGACCAAGGTCATGGTAAAATTATTCAGACTCTACCAACTTACATTTTAACTTTTACTCATCTGTTTATTTTTATCAACACTGCTCAGCGCTGGCTAACAGTGGTACTGGGGATTGAACCTGGGACCTGAGAGTCTCAGGCTTGTGAGTATTTCTGCACAACCACTGTCTCTCCTACCCTCTACTTACATTTTTTTTAAAAACTAAATACAGACTCTTTTTACATAATATTTAAAAATAGTAAGAACACAACTCTCTTTTGTTTGCCTCCAAGGTTATCACTGGGGCTCAGTGCCTACACTACAAATACACTGCTCCTGGAGGCCAGTTTTTCCATTTTTGTTGCCCTTGTTGTTGTTACTGTTACTGTATTATTGTTATTGGATGGGACAGAGAGAAATCAAGAGAGGGGAAGACAGAGAAGGGGAAAGACAGCTGCAGTCACTTCACAAGTCGTGACCCCCTGAAGGTGGGGAGCCAGGGGCTCAAACCAGTATCCTTACACTGGTCCTTATGCTTCATGCCATGAGCATTTAATCTGATGAGCTGCAGCCAGCCTCCCCCCAACTCTTCTCTTGCTAAGGTATATTTTTAAATACTTATTAAAAAAAAAAAAAAAAAGGGTGACACTAGAGCATTGCTCAACTCTGTCTTAAGGTGATGACTCGCATTGAATAAGACACTTCTGGTCTTCAAGCACACTACTATATTCTAACACACTGAACTATTTCCCCAACTAATACTTTTATCCCTGAAAAATATTCTTTAAAATTTAATCTTCAATGCAACATACTACTGTGTGACATGGAATCAACAAATTCCTAAAAGCTGTCAACTATATTCTATCAATAATTACTCTATCTGAATACAAAGTCATTACAGAATGGAAAATAACTCAAGGAGTCAATGAGGGAAAATACTTCCCAAAGCCATTTTCTCTAATATGCCAATTTTGAACATTTGATAGCACATAAATATAAAGTGCAGTACCATTGAAAGAGAAAATGCAACAGCAAGGCTTAAAGTCCAACTATCATTCTTTAAGAAAAAAATTTTATTATCCTTATTTATTGGATAGAGACAGCCAGAAAGCAAGAAGGAAAGGGGAGACAGAGAGGGAGAGAGAAAGACTCTCCCTCACTGCTTCATGGCTTGCAAAGCCTTCCCCCTGTGGGGACCAGGGCCTCCAACCTGGGTCCTTGCACATTGTAACATGTGTGCTCAACCAGGTGCACCACTGCCTGGCCCCCAAACTATCATTCTTTTTTTTAAAAAAAATTATATTTTTATATTTATTTATTTTCCCTTTCATTGCCCTTGTTGTTGTAGTTATCTTTTAATATTTTTTATTAATTTTATTTTTGAGAGAGAGACAAACAGATAGACAAACACCAGAGCACTGCTCAGCTCTGGTTTATGGTGGTGTGGGGGATAGAACCTGGGTCTTAGGAGCCTCAGGCATGAGTCTGTTTGCATAACCATTATGCTGTCTCCCCCACCCCATTATTATTTTTTTAATTATTTATTTTTGAGAAAGATAGGAGAGAAATAACCAGCCATCACTCTGGTACATGTGCTGCCGGGGATCAAACTTGGGGCCTCATGCTTGAAAGTCCAGTGCCTTAGCCACTGTGCCACCTCCCAGACCTCTATTGTTAAATTGATGTCGTAGTTAGGTAAGACAGAGATAAATGGAGAGAGGGGGGGGCAGACGATAAGACAGTCGCCTGTGAAGCAACTCTCCTGCAGGTGGGGAGCCAGGGACTCGATCCAGGATCCTTATGCCTGGTCCTTGTGCTTTGTGCCACGTGTGCTTAACCCACTGCGCTACCACCCGACTCCCCTAAACTATCATTCTTGATAGAAAAGTGAACCTCACAAACCGCCACCAACTCGGTAGAAGTTTGATTCCTTTCTGAGAGACCCATTCATTCATTAGTAAAAAGAAAACTGGACCATCACTCCAGCACATGTGATGCCAGAGATGGATCGAAAACTCCTCTCCACTGGTTGGGGTACATGTTACAATGTGCAAGGAAGGGCATGGGTTTGAGCCCCTGGTCCTCACCTATGGGGGGAAAGCTTTGCAGATGTCTCCAGCCAGTAAATAAAGGCAATTAAATCTTTTTTTAAAAAGGAATACTTGTTAAGAATCCCTTCTATCCTCCAGACTCCCACTACCAAACATCCATATGCCAAGGTAAGCCTCATGTTGGCTAAGTTTTCTGCACAGGTCCCACAAATGTGCAGCAACAGAGCAACAAACGAAAATTGAAATTAAGAAATGCAATCCTGCTGGTCCAGGAGGCAGTGCAGTGGATTGGACTCTCAGGCATGCGGTCCCAAATCAATTCCTGGCAGCATGTACCAGAGTAATGTCTGGTTCTTTCTCTCTCTCCTCCTATCTTTCTCATTAATAAGTCTTAAAAAAAAAAAAAAAAGCAATCCTGAGGCAAAGGGTCGATAGCATAATGGTTATGCAAAGAGACTCTCATGCCTTAGGCTCCAAAGCCCCAGGTTCAATCCCCCACACCAGCATAAGCCAGAGAAAGCAATCCTGGGGATTGACGGTGCACTTGGTTGAGTGCTCGGTGCTCGTTACCGTTCAAGCCCCCCATCCCCACCTTCAGGGCGAAGCTTCACAAGTGAGGTACGCAAGTATCTTTTCTCTACCTCTCCCCTTCCCCTCTCTGTCCTAGCAAATGGGAGGGGGGGGTGTATTTCAGGAAGGAAAAAAGAGAAATGCAGTCCTATAGGCTGGAAGTAGAGAGCAACTGATTTAAGGGGTGATCTCTCAAGCTCTGGAGTTTAATTGCCAGCAATACATGTCCCAGAGTAATGCCCCACTTTGTTCATCTCCTGTATCTTCTCTCATTAACTCTTTTAAGGAGGGCCAGGTGGTAGCACAGTGGGTTAAGCGCATGTGGCATGAAGCTCAAGGACTTGTGTAAGGATCCTGGTTCGAGCCCCTGGCTCCCTACCTGCAGGGGGTTGCTTTCACGGCTTTTCTCCCCCTGTCTTCCCCTCTTCTCTCCATTTCTCTCTGTCCTATCCAACAACAATGACAGCAATAACAACAATAATAATAACAGCAACAACGTAAACAACAAGAACAACAAAAGGGAAAAAATAGCCTCCACGAGCAGTGGATTCATAGTGCAGACACCAAGTCCCAGTGATAACCCTGGAGGCAAAATAAAATCCTTTTAATTAACTAAAAGAAAGCTCCAGTATTGTACTCTCAGTCCCTCTCTCTGACAAAATTTGAGACAAATTTCACTCACAAATTTCATTTGTTGTTACAAATGCGTTTTTTTTTTTAACCTTAATTTTAATGAGACAGAGGCCACAGCACTACTCAGCTCCGGCTCTGGTGATGAACCTGGGACCTCAGAGCCTCTGGCACAAATGGCTTTTGTTACTGCTGTCTCTCCAGCTCTGCCACAAACTTATTACAACTAAGAAGCAGAAATTCCTTAAATGTGTCATTGCCTACAGTTTTTCCTCTATTGCTCTAGTTCATGACTTCAAGATGTAATAAGCAGACTCACTAAAGAACTAATCTGATAGGACCCAAAAAAGATGAACATTTGGAAGATGTTACTAAAATAATTAACTTTCATTTCAATTCTGTTAGTTCAGAGTAGTTAATAAACTCTTAAGTCTTTTTATGGACCATAGTGCAGAGGGTTAAGTGCACATGGTGCACAGCGCAAGGGCCAGCGTAAGGATCCTGGTTCGAACCTCTGGCTCCCCACCTGCAAGGCTGTCGCCTCACAAGCTGTGAAGCTGGTCTTCTCACCGTTGCCCCTCCTCTTTCGATTTCTCTCTGTCCTATTCAACAACACAACTACTAATAACAAAGGCAACAAAAATGGGGGAAATGGCCTCCAGGAGCAGTGGATTTGTGATGCAGGCACTGAGCCCCAGCAATAACCCTGGAGGCAAAAAAAAAAAAAGTCTTTTTATTTATAAGGGAGGAGATGGGGAGAGAAAGATAGATACCTGCAGACCAGATTCTTCCCCTGTGAAGCAACTCCCCTGCAGGTGGGGGGCTGGGGGCTCGAACCAGGATCCTTACACTGGTCCTTGCGCTTTGTGCCATGTGTGAGTGACTATTTTTTAAGCTGATAATTGTGTATGGCCTGTGATGGATGTCATGCATCGCCAAATGGCTCTTGGTAGAGAAAGGCTCTAGTTCTCCCCCAAAGCCCTATCAATAATTTTTTCTTTTTGTCACTCCCTATAATCATAGTAATGAAAATTGTTCTAGTAGGTATGGGGCTGCTGCTTATATTTGTAGTATTCACATTTCATTCTAACCTCCAGGTCATTTTTGTTGATTAGCTCACTAACAGTTACAACTAGATGTGTCCTAAGGTGATCAATTTGCCACTGACAATGTCAAATTTAGCACTCAATCAGAGACAACAAATAAAGTTTGTTTGTGCTTTGTTTAAGGCAGACACTCTCCAAGGAGAACAAAAGGACTTAAGTCAGTCTCCTATCAAATGAGGGGGGTAAAGCTGTTTTTGTTTGGGGCAGCAGTCTTAAATTTGTCCTAAAAAGTAGTTACAAGTGGGTAAGGGAAACTTGGGGGTATGATGAAAAGTTCTAACACTAACTGGGATGACGGTAGTACAACTAGATGAAAATACTGGGGGGGGGGGGGGGTGTAGACAGCATAATGGTTATGCAAAGAGACTCTCATGCCTGAGGCTCCAAAGTCCCAGATTCAATCCTCCGCCCCACCATAAGCCAGAGCTGAGCAGTGCTCTGGTGTTCCGGTGTTTCTGTGTCTTTCTCTCTCTGCATCTCTCTCAAAAATAAAATAAATAAAATTCTTTAAATACTGAAATAAACACTTTAAATTGGTGAGCTTGTACTGTGTATGAATTACATCAAGTAGGTCTTATAACTTCTTTATCCTCTCTCAAGAATGATTTCTACTGAGAAGTCTTTTTTTCCAAATGGTAAGGTGTCCACAGAATCCTAACTAGACAAGCACATCATAAAACCAAAGAAAACTGTGAAAACAGGATTAGGCCAAAGGCAATCAGACCCAGAATTAGAAAGAGCATGATAGGGTTTTTGTTGTTGTTGTTGTTGTTTTGCATGATAAGAGAACATGTTAATGATGGAGCTCATTTTCATTCCAACCTATCATGTTCTCTTAATTTTAGGTTTGAAATGAGCTCCATCATTAACACTTCTATCATACACAAAAGTGTGTATTTAAGTGGTCTGGGAGGTGGTGCAGTGGATAGGGCATCCTATCAAGCGTGAGGTCCTGAGTTCAGTCCCTGGCAGCACATGTACCAGAGTGATGTCTGGTTCCTTCTCTCCTTCCATCTTTTTCATTAATAAAATCTTTAAAAACAAAAAACCTGCATTTAAATTCCTCCCAGTTTCCAAGAGGATCACTCAAAGATGTTGATGGTATAAAAACACTTAAAAGGTTTTACACTTGAGCTATAAAGATGAAGGAATCAAACTAGGGACCCGAAAATTTGAAAGCTGAAAAAAGGACCACTGTCTGTGCCATCTGGGGTCTGACTTTCAGACACTGTCAAAGGAGGACTCTGTGAACTCTTGCCTGATCTGTAGCCCAGTGTTAGTATCTGAGGGAAATAAAAAAGTGTATTTGACTCATAAATTCTAAACTTGGAAGGCTGAACATAAACCGAGCAACCTAATAGTTATGCCCTGTATATCAATCATCTTCAAACACCCAAATCAATATGGAAAATACGATTAATACTTTTAGAGACTTTTAGTTATGTCAAGGAGAACATTTAAACTTGCACTTTAGAGGTAACAAAATCATAAGTGAGATTATTTTTTAAAGGCTTGGTTATCCTATACACTTAGTGGAGTTTGAAGCAAAGGTTTGTTCCATTCTTTAAACTAGGATGTGTGTGACCCGTCTAGATTTGTCACCTTCCCTCACATTTCTCTTCAAAATCCTGGGTATCCCAAGTTTTCAGAAGCCAAGCAGTTTAGGACCCCCGCTGAAAAAGTAGCTATAAACAGAAACTATGAAGTACCTACCACTAAAGATGCAAAGGTAAAAACAAAAGGAAGTGAAAAATGCTTTAGCATTCTCACTCCCAAACAAGGAACCTCAACAGTCCAAGCCCCATTTTAATAGCCACTACTACTCCAGATTCCTAGAGAAGAGAAAGTCTTTTCAAATGCCGGCATCAGGTAGCTACTACACCTCGGAAATCATTTCGCACCAACATCTTGTTGCTTGGTTTCAACTCTATGAAACCACTTGTTCACAGCTTCTTAAAACAAAGACCGTGTAGACCAGCCTTTGTTCCAACTGGGCGCTTCAAGAGTTACAACTTCTGGGGAGATTTTCCATCTTGTCGTTTATCAACAAGGAATCCCCTCCAACTCTTTCCACTTGGCAAAGACTTTGTCAGACAAAGGGGAGAGCGCGCCGGCCCCCTCCGCACAAAGGCGCTGTGGTGTCTGTGGGTCCGGGCGCCTCCAGCCTGCCGGGCCGAGGTGTGCGCTCCTGTCAGTACAAAATGGTGGCCACACGTCCGCCTGACACGGGCGGGAGACGATCCAGATGACACACGGGCCGTTAGTCGGGTGGCAGAGCCAGGCGATGGGCGGCCAGCCTCCCAGGGCAGCTTATCTGGAGGGCAGAGCCACCCCCACAAGGCACAACTTGAGCAAGACACAATGCCAACATGGAGGACCACCCTCTCCCAGGGGCCCGACTCCACACATTCGGCGGCCGGCAACTTGCTCCGCTCCTCCGCTTGCCGGGCCGCATTCTCGCAAATGGCAACACTCGCCTCCAACCTGCGCAGCACTCTGCCACCGACGCTACACAGTCAACGCCAGCGACAGCCCCGGCTGCTCTTCGGGAAAAAATCTAAAAAGTAACAGTAATGGTCCTAGTAACAGTCGGGTCGGGGGCCGCGACACCTGGGCGACGCGCGGGGCTGCGCGCGCGCGCGTGTCCGAAAGGAAAGTCACACACGGTGACAGCGGCCCCGCGGGGAGCCCGCCCTCCGAGCAGCTTTTCGGAAACGGAATCCCGGCAACTCCAGAAACAGTCAGCACGAGGCCCCTCAGAACGGAGGAGGGGCCGTTAAACCTCCGGCCCAACCGTCCCGGCGGCGGCCAACCGTCACGGGCGCGACTCGCCGGGACGCGGCCGACCGGGGGCCCGGGGGGCGCGAGCGTTACGGCCGTTGGGGGGTCGGAGGCCGGGGCTCACCGCGGCCCGAGGCGCTCAGCCGGGGGGCGGGCGCTCCAGCGGGTCCCGGGACCCCCGCCGCGGCCGATCGCCCCGCCGACCCCCCGGAGCCGGCGGCTGTCAGCCCCCCGCGAGCAGACAGGGGGCGCCCCGGCCTCCCCCGGCGCCCCCAAGTGCCCCCGCACTCACGCCCCCGCGGCCGCGGGCTGAGGCGGCGCCTCCCCGCCCCCCGCCGCCGCCGCCGCCCCCTCCTGCGGCCCGGCCGCCGGCTCCCCGGGGTCGCGGGGGGCGCTGGTCCCGGCCGAGGCGCCCAGGTGAGGCCGCCCCGGGCCGCCGCCGCCACACAAAGGACCCGGGGCTGCGCCGCCATATTGAAACTTTGCTCGTCGCCCACAACTCCGAGTCCCCACCCCCACCGCGCCCGCCCGCGCCGCCCGGCCCCGGCGCCCCGCAGCCCGCGCCCCGCCCGCCCCCGGCCCGCCCCCGGCCGAACCCGAACCCCGGCCCGCACTCCCCCGCCCCGCCCCCGCCGCCCCGCGCCGGCCGCAGCCCGACACTCACCGGCGGCGGCCGCACCTTGCAGATGCCCGTCTGCTCGGCGATGGGGCGGATCTTGTGGATGAAGGCGAAGGGGTCGGCGAACTCCTCCCAGCTGGGCTCGAACACCGGGCACTCGGGGGGCGGCAAGAACTCGCCCAGCGGGCCGGGACCCCCGAGGGGCAGCGCCGGGCGCGGGCCCGGGGGCGGCGCGGCGGCCGGCTCCATCGCGGGCGGCTCGGACGGCGCTGCGGGACCCGCTCGCTCCCGGACGCGGACCCGAACCCGTGCGGCGCGGCTGCGGCGACAGCGAGTGGCGCTGGGACGCGCGACGGCGGCACCTGGGCTCCTCGGCCTCGCACCGCCGACGTCTCGGCGTCACCCACGCTGTGCGCCTCCGCCGCCACGGCGAGGAAAAAGAGTCCCGCGGTCGCCCCCACCCTGCCGCCCCCCGCGCCCACCCCCTGCTCCGCCCCCTACCGGGCGGGGCTCGGCCTCCAGCCCGCGGGGGGATTGAGCCTGGGGTCTAGTCGAGCCGGTGTTTATTGATCATTTACTTAGAGCCACAGTCCCTCCCCTTAAGAAGTTAATAGGGGATTAGAGCGGGGACTAGAACATCTCTGTAGTGCCAGTACACAGGTAGAAAAACCAGGGGAGGGGCCGAAAGTACTGGGTGGGACGCATTTTCTGGGTAAGCAGAACAGCCCAGAGGTAAGAACAGCAAGGATTAAGGAAAACGGCAGTTTTGGCGACAATCGGATTTGCAAATCCGAGGTGCAGAACCAAATATTCTGCTTAATCGATCCGAGGAGATAATCTTATTTCTATTTGGCAAGAAAAGACAGGCTGGTCATTTGAGATGCGCAAGTTCACACAACTACTAAGTGAGGGGGGCTTGGTTGGAAGGTTGGGGGTGTTGCTGTGAAATGAGTGCTACCCCAGCGATGTGACAGCCGAGTGAGAAGTGAAACCACCCAGGTAGACAGGGTGGGACCTAAGGAAGACAGAGCAGGCTGATGAGCAGGGGGCCATGCAAAGGAGAAACCAGGACAAAGTGATGAGCTGGGGAGAGACGATGGATGAGAGGATGCTGGCTCTCCTGAGTTACTGGACAGCCAGTCACCAGGACAGATGGACAAAAAGACAGCCTGGGAGGTGAGGCGTTGTTCCTTTCTACGGGAGTTGAGTTCAAGGATCTTTGGTACAGGACTCTCAATCGCAGAGTATAAACCTGAAGAGATCAGAAGTGGAGATGTGAGTCTGGGTGCCATTGGCCTATTGGCAGCTATTACTTGTCTAATGTTTACTGTGTATCTATCTCTCTTGCTGCTTTGAAATAAGTTAGCTCATTGTATCATCACAACCATCCTGTTATCCCGTTTCGCAGCGTATGACGGCAAAGAGAGATTGATACCTGTTACATGTCAGCACTTTGTATTAATTATTCGTTTGGATGAGGGGGTACTTTATGTCCTGCCTCACAAAAAGGGAGAAGGGCCGACGGTTGGAAAGAGGCCTTTGAGAATTCAAGCTCACCCTCAAAGAGCATGGCCCACCAACGCCTTCGGTCCGGTCCTGGGAGAAGGCAGTCTTGCCTAGGGCCTAGTTCTCTAGGGTTTGGGGACTGATTTTTTGTCGTTTGTTTGTTTCTGCTCCTGTTTAGAAACTTAATCTTAGAAATGAAATAAAACAAGTCACAGTAATATGACAGGATTTAGAAAGTGAATATAAGGCATTTGCCACAACGTTATCTTTGAGATTTTCCACAATAAAACTGGAAAGAAAAATCTTCTTGGGCGCTGATGTCCAGTGTCCCCTCGTGGAAGCTCTGCCTCCACGCTGACCACTGGATCCCTCGGCCAGGTAGGTGTAACTAAAGCCAAACTGTCGACTGGAGAGCCAAGGACCATCACTCCTGAAGCTCACAGGAAGGAGGCTCCGCACACCCCTCCCGGTTCTCAGCTCTCCCCTCGCTCTCTCTGCCTCATTTCCGGTAGTGGCCTTCAACGAGGAGACACGGTGGCTCCCGACCCGCCCGCAGCTACTCGGGTCCCCGTGGGCCCGGCGTGATGGGGAGGGAGGGGCGGTTGCCCGGGCGCCAGGAGGCCGGGAAGGCGACAGCTCCTCCGCCCCGCCGGGGACGCTTCCCTAGCCCTTTATGATGTGTGTTTACATGGGCGGAGGGATCCCTCGCCAGCTGACAGCCACACCGCGGCCGGCTCTACTTTTTTTAAAGAGCCTGGATACGCGCGCTGATTGGCTGCGACCGAGACGCGTAAGCCCCCCCCGGGGGCGGGCCCTAGGCCGCATTGTCTGGTCCGGGCCAGCCGGACTCCCCGGCGGCGGAGCGGGGTCACCGGGGCCTGGAGGTACCGCGGCGGGGACCCCCGGGCAGCTGGGAGCGGGCCCGGCCGGGGGCATCCGCCTCCAGTGCCTGGAGTACAGCGGGGTTGGAGCTCCGGCGGCCTGAGGGGAAGCAAGCCCGGATCCGAGTGCCACGTCTCCAAGAACCCCCTCCTTACTCATGGACGACACTCCGCCCCCCCACGGCCTCCACACCTCCCAGCCACCCCGGATCGTGCAGCCTCAGTCAAGTTCCCTGCAACGGTTCCTAGAGCTCCCCGGCCCACGCGGTCCCCAGGCTTCAGCCTCGCCACCTGCCCAGTTGCACCCCCAGATCTGCGGCCTGCACCCCTAGGTCCCAAGCGCCCCTTATTCCTTCCATGGCCGCAGTGGGAAAAACGGGGTTCCGGGTTCCACCCTGGAGCTGTGACTTACTCCTCCGTGGACTCTCTCCCCAGATCACCCCCCACACACACACCAGCCCGCTGAGGGAGTCAGGAGGGGTCCCGGGAGGGGGCGCGGCCCGCGGCACGTAGCGCACGTGAAGGGCCGCACCCCCCCCCCAGCCGTCTGCTCCCTGGGAGGCGCCGCGTGTGGGCGGGGCGCCGCTTCCGCCTTGACCTCCACTGGGCCGCGCCCCCCGCCCCCCCACCGCCCGGCCAGGCGCAGCTCCCCCTCCCCCACGGCCTCCGCCAACCCCTGCGGCTCCCCCCAATGTTTGGATGCCAGATGTCCCCCGTGGAAACCCGCAACCGCCGGGATCGCACGAAGAGCTGCGGTCTCCTTGGCCTTCCCGTTTCATGGAGCTCAATCTAATCTCACAACGTGTTGTTACTTTTCGCTATTATCGCATTTTTTAGATGTATTTTTATTCTTTAAAGACTTATTTAAGGGAGAGAACGAGAGCCTCACTTTGGCATATGTCATGCCAGGCATCGAACTCGGGACCATGCCATGCTTGAGGGCTCTAATGTGTACCACTGTACCGCAAGATGTATTTTTTCTTAATTTGATCTGAGATAGAAAAAGAGCCTAGGGCTGGGCAGTAGCACACCTGGTTAAGCAAACATGTTGCAATGCACAAGGACCCAGGTTCAAGCCCCCAGTCCCCGCCTACAGGGGGAAAGCTTTGCGAATGGTGAAATAGGCTGCAGGTGTGTCTCTCTCCCTCTCTGTCACCCCCCTTCCCTCTCAATTTCTGGCTGTCTCTATCCAAGAAATAAAGATAATAAAATTTTACAAAGAAAGACAACCTGGCAGATCAAACGGTGAGCTTCAAGGCTTGCAAGTTCAGTACTCCGCCAGTTTGACTATTTCCCCAGTTACTCTTACTGCATGTAAACCTGTTTATTTTTTAGTTGTTTATATAAGGTGGGGAGAGACAGCGAAACCCAGAGAATCAGTCTGGCACATGTGATGCCAGGGATAGAATTGGATCTCATACTTGAGAGTCCAACATTTTATCCACTGCTCTACCTCCGAGGCCACTGTATTAGTCTTTTTCTACTGTTGTCCCTGTCACATGCCTTTCCACCTGACTGTAAGCCTCTGGTCACGTTGTGTATTCTACCGAGTGCACCACCACCTGCCCGCCTTCCCCGCCTGTAAGCCCCTTGAGGGAAGGAGGGATGAAGACCAGCCCCGGCACCAGGCACTGGCAGAATCTGCACGAATGGAAAGGAAGGGGGCATTCGGAGTATGGAGCTCTCTACTGGACAAGAGAAGAGTCGGGCGGCCCAGCTGGAGAGAAGCGGCAGCCCCATCTCCTCTGGGGGGCTGAGGTCTCAGGATGCGGGTTCTGTGCGCTCGGCCCCGCCCCCAGCCGGGCCGCTGTCCCTCGGAGTTCAGTCTCATCCCAGTGAGACCCCTAGTCCCTTTCCTACTGCCTCTGCCCGGGGCATCCAGTGTTCAAGGTTGAGTAAACCTGGCGGGGGGGGGGGGGCAGGGTGGCGGGAGGTGGCAAAGGGCTCGCTGGCAAGTGCTGGGTTCCCACGGTGCCAGCCCTGCCCACGGAGGTGGGGTGAGAGAACCACGCCAGCGCTCCGGGCTGCGTTTGCTCCCTTTCCTGTTGGGCCACTTCTGAGCAGCAGCCTGTGCTGTGGAGAGAAGGGACCACAAGGGGCGCTCGTGTGCCCCGCTCATCCCGCAGCCGCGCCACCCCCAACTGAGCTTGAGGCTTGGCATGGGGGCGGGGGGTGCCGCTCTGCATATCCTAAGGCCCAACAGTGTTGGTATGCTTGGAATCTTCTGTGTGAAGGGGGGACGACAGAGGGCGAAAGTCAACAGGAAGAAAGGGCTGCTACCCCAACTCTATCAGAAACTCAGAGTTGTCCGGTCCCCCCACCATTAGAAACGTCACATACAAATGAGGGGGAGGGGCACAACATAATAGTTATGCAAAAAGACTTTCATGCCAGAGGCTCCAAAGTTCCAGGTTCAGTCCCGTGTACCACCATAAACTGAGACCAACGGTGCTCCAGTTAAAAAATATAGTATATCCAGGGAGTCCAGCGGTAGCGCAGCGGGTTAAGTGCATGTGGCACAAAGCACAAGGACCAGCGTAAGGACCCCGGTTCGAGCCCCTGACTCCCCACCCGCAGGGGAGTCGTTTCACACGCAGTGAAGCAGGTCTGCAGGTGTCTGTCTTTCTCTCCCCCTCTCTATCTTCCCCTCCTCTCTCCATATCTCTCTATCCTATCTAACAACAACGACAATAAAACAAGGGCAACAAAAGGAAATAAATGTTTTTTAAAAATAAAGTATATCCATCCAGATCATGTCTAGCACAGGGTGTGACTTCTCTGTCTCCTGTCTTTTGGCAGCAAAGGTGACATGAGCAACATGAATAGGGCCAGGCTGGTGGCAGGAGCAGATGAGGTCAGTCTACTGGGTACACCAGCCCTGGGAAGCCATCAGGCCACACTGTCACTCTTTTCCTTTCTTCCCTTCAACCTTTTTTTTTTTTTAATTAGTTCATTTTTATTTTTTTCTATTATCTTCATTTATTTATTGGATAGAAACCGTCATAAATTGAAGGGGTGGGTGGGTGATATAGAGGGAGAGAGACCTGCAGCAATGCTTCACCACTTGTCAAGCTTTTCCTCTGCACGTGGGGACCAGGGGCTCAAAGCTAGGACCCTGTGCATTATAACATGTGTGCTCAATGAGGTGCTCCACCAACCGGTCCCCAATCTCTTCCTTTCTTTCCTTCTCCTTACCTACCTTCCTTTTATAGAGAGAGAAAGGTAGAGAGGCAGAGAAAGAGTGAAAGAAACCACCAAAGCTTCCTTCAGTGAGGTGGGAGCCAAGCTTGAACCTGGGTCGGATCGTGTGCACAACAAAGCAGTGCGCTACCCAAGTAAGCTATTGCTATTCCACGGGCCCCACTGTCTGTTTTTTTTTTTTTTTTCCCCTCCCAGAATGAGAAATGGAGACTCAGGAAGGTCTTAGTCAAAGACACACGAATAAGAACAGAGCATGACCCTGAAATGGTGACACCAAAGCCTGTACTCTCCTCCCAGACCCTAAGGCTGAGAAAGGAAACACAAGATGCCCTGTGCTAAAGCTTTCTGGTGACCAGCCAGCTGTGCTGGGGTCAGAGAGTATTCTGCATGGACTCCCTTTCGCTTGTCACTTTAAGAGAAAGCAAGGGCTGACAAGAAAGCACAGGCTCAGGCTTGCAGGGAGGGAGGGGAGCTACTGCTCTTGTCACACTTGGCTGTAGCTCCTCTCCTGAAGGCAGAATTGAAGCTTCAGCAAAACCACCCCCCCCACCCCACCCCACCCCTGTCAAGTCAGGCTATGACAGTGTCTGAGGTGGCCTGTTCTAGCTGCAGTGCTGAGGAGAGGCCCACAAGTGACCAGGGTTGTTCATGCCCCTCCTTCCGTTTTTCATCTGAAGCCCTCAGAGAAGATTCAGAACAGTTCTCAAAATGCTGCATGCCTGTGTAAAGGTTTAAAAGTAAAGGCCAGCGTGGAACTTCAGGAATGGAAGGAGGTGAGATAGCAGTATGAGAAGAAGTGCAGCAGTACTTGGGCAGGGGAGACAGCATAATGGTTATAACTGAGGTTTCATGTCTGAGTCTCTGAGATCTCAGGTTCAATTCCCTGCAGCATCATAAACCAGAGATAAGCAGTACTCTGGTTTAAAAGAAGAGAAAAAAAAATTGGGACCTGGGACCGGCATAGGGATCCTGGTTCGAGTCCCTGGCCCCCTGCCTGGGGGGGAGGTCACCACAAACGGTGAAGCAGGACTGCTGGTGTCTGTCTTTCTCTCCCCCTCTCTGTCTTCCCCTCCATTCTCAATTTCTCTGTTCTATCCAACAACAATAGCAATAACAGTAACAACAACAACAAGGGCAACATAATGGGAAAAATGCCCTCCAGGGGTAATGGATTCATAGTGCAGGCACCAAGCCCCAGCGATAACCCTGTGGAGGAAAAAAAAAAAAAAAAAAAAGTACTTGTTAACAAAAATCTTGAAGGTAGTAAAGAGAGATTGAATCCAGGCCCTCATACATGCAAAGCATATTCTTAACCACTAACTTGTATCCCCAGATCCTCAGACTGGTCTTCATGGTTGGAAACAGTACCTGTTCCTTTAATAAAGAGACAATATAGGGCAGCAAATAGCTCACTTGGATAGTATGTTGCTTTGCCACATGAGTGACCCTGGTTCAGGCCCAATCCCCACCACGCTGGAGGAATCTTTAGTGTTCCTTCACCTCTCTCTCTCTCTCTCTCTCTCTCCACCCCTCTATCTAAAAAGAAAAATAAATAACAATAAAATAAAGATATCAGAGGCTAGGGAACCAGCATAGATTATGCAAATGAATTTCTTGCCTGAGACTCTGAGGTCCCAGGTTCAATCTCCAGCACCACCTTAAACCAGATCTGAGCAGCACTCTAGTAAAAAAGGAGGGGAAAAAAAAAATAATATTTGAGGGAGTCGGGCGGTAGCACAGTGGGTTAAGTGCAGGTGGTGTGAAGTGCAAGGGCCGGATAAAGGATCCAGGTTCGAGTCCCCGGCTCCCCACCTGCAGGGGAGTCGCTTCACAGGTGGTGAAGCAGGTCTGCAGGTGTCTGTCTTTCTCTCCCCCTCTCTGTCTTCCCCTCCTCTCTCCAGTTCTCTCTGTCCTATCCAACAACGACAATATCAATGACGACAACAATAATAACTACAACAAGGGAAACAAAAGGGAATAATAAATATTCTATAAAATAAATCAAATTTGCAACTATATGTTCATAGTAACACTGTCCACAATAGCCAACAATGGAAATAATGGAAATGAACATTTAGGCTGACTAAATAAAGAAGTAACATTAATAATAATAATAACAGGTACTATGTATTAAGTGCTTATTATACGCAAGGCATTTTGTGTGACCTTTACTCGTCGTGCTGACCTTTGAGGATGGCTGATGGTTGCTATCATCTTCCTTTTCTTTCTTTCTTCCTCTCTCTCTTTCCTTTTTTTTTTTTTTTTTTACCAGAGCACTGCTCAGCTCTGGCTTATGGTGGTGTGGGGGATTGAACTGGGGCCATAGAGCCTCAGGCATGAGAGTCTGTTTGCATAATCACTATGTTATCTCCCCCATTCTTACTTTTTCCCCTGATATTTACTGTATTTATGAGAAGGATACTGAGCACTGCTCACCTCTGGTTCATGGTGGTATGAGGGATTGAACCTGAGACTTTGGAGCCTCTTTGTGTGACCGTTATGCTAGCTATCCCAGCCCCAAAAGTCTTTTGCATAAGCAGCTGTTTCCCCAGCTCATTACCTTCATTTTCTAAATGAGAATCTGGGGTTCAGAGAGGCTGAATCATTTGGCCAAGGATACGGAACTGACCCTGGCCCCATATACAAGCTTTTATCCATCACCAGTATGGTACACTGCCCAGTCCTTCTGGCTTTCCTGTTCTCAGCACCTTGCATAGTGTTAGTGGAAAAAATAGATGACCACTACCCATTGTCACATAGACCATGGTAATTAGTTAACAAATAACTTGGACATATTTTCTGGACCAGGACTTTGCAGAGTTTTAGAGATAAGAGCACTGAATAAAAGAAAATCCGCATGTTGGACTCTCAAGTGTGAGGCCCCAAGTTTGACTGCTGCCACTTTTTACCAGAGCATTGCTCAGCTCTGGTTGACAGTGGTGTAGGGGACTGAGCCTGGGTCAGGCATGAAACCCTCAGGCATGAAAGACTTTTGCATCACCATTATGCTATCTACCCCTGCCCATAAATAAAATTTTTTTTTAATTTAAGAAAGGATTAATTAACAAAACCATAGGGTAGGAGGGGTAGAACTCCACACAATTCCCACCACCCAATCTCCATATCCCACCCCCTCCCCTGATAGCTTTCCCATTCTCTATCCCTCTGGGAACATGGACCCAGGGTCATTGTGGGTTGCAGAAGGTAGAAGGTCTGGCTTCTGTAATTGCTTCCCAGCTGAACATGGGCGTTGACTGGTCGGTCCATACCCCCAGTCTGCCTCTCTCTTTCCCTAGTAGGGTGTGTCTCTAGGGAAGCTGAGCTCCAGGACACATTGGTGGGGTCTTCAATCCAGGGAAGCCTGGCTAGCATCTTGATGGCATCTGGAACCTGGTGATTGAAAAGAGAGTTAACATACAAAGCCAAACAAATTGTTGAGCAAAAATAAAATATTTTTTAAAATCTTTCATGGGACACCATTGAAGAACTGTAGCAGAGGAGGTATATAATTTGATTTACAGTTTTATTTTATTGTGGTTTTTTTTAAATTATTATTTAAGAAAGGAGACATTAACAAAACCATAGGATAGGAGGGGTACAACTCTGCACAATTCCCACCACCCAATCTCCATATCCCATCCCTTCCCCTGATAGCTTTCCCACTCTCTATCCTTCTGGGAGTATGGACCCAAGGTTACTGTGGGATGCAGAAGGTGGAAGGTCTGGCTTCTGTAATTGCTTCCACGCTGAACATGGGCATTGACTGGTTGATCCATACTCCCAGTCTGCCTCTCTCTTTCCCTAGTAGGGTGGGTCTCTGGGGAAGCAGAGCTCCAGGACACACTGGTGGGGTCGTCAGTCCAGGGAAGTCTGGTTGGCATCATGCTGGCATCCAGAACCTGGTGGCTAAAAAGAGAGTTAACACACAAAGCCAAACAAATTGTTGAACAATCATGGACCTGAAGGCTGGAATAGTGCAGATAAAGTGTTGGGGGGGGGGGTACTCACTGCAGACTCTTGTGTACTTCTGCTTTCAGGTATATGTTTTTCCCCTGGTTTATGGACACGTGTGAACATATGCTCTATCTCAGGGAACCTGATCTATATCTAGGTTTGGGGACTTTATTGGGGAGTGGACTGACCACTTGGAATGGAATTAGAGAATACTATGAAAGGAAAGGTCTCACCCAAATGATGAAGCTGAAGAGTTGTTATGCTTTCTACCCCCGCCCAGGAAATGTTGTTTTACAAGATTGTAGTCATGGGGAGAAGTCTCACACCTCCCCTCCCCACAACATTGAGGTTGACACCTCCCTCCCTCACCACCAAATTGCCATCCTCCCATCTCTGGGCTCCCCAGCCCCTTTCTGCCTACTCTGGTTCACAATTTGTTTAATTTAGATTTTTTTTCATTTCATTTATTTATTTTAAATATTTGAATTTGTTTATTATTGGATAAAGATAAATTGAGAGGGGAGGGGGTGGTAGGGAGAGACACACAGAGACACCTGCAGCCCTGTCTCACCACTTGTGAAGCTTTCCCCCTACAGGTGGAGACCAGGGGCTTGAACCTGCATTCTTGTGTATTGTAATGTGTGCGCTTAACTAGGTGTGCCGCTGTCTGGTCCTTAATTTAGTATTTTTATTTTTTATTTTTTTATTTCTTTATTGGGAAATTAATGTTTTACATTCAACAGTAAATACAGTAGTTTCCCCCAGTTTCCCATATAACAGTACAACCCCCACTAGGTCCTCTGTCATCCTTCTTGGACCTGTATTCTCCCCACCCACCCACCCCCACCCCAGAGTCTTTTACTTTGGTGCAATACTCCAATTCCATTTCAGGTTCTACCTGTGTTTTTTTTTGTGTGTGTGTGTGTGATCTTGTTTTTCAACTTCTGCCTGAGAGTGAGATGATCCCATATTCATCCTTCTGTTTCTGACTTCTTTCACTTAACATGAATTTTTCAAGGTCCATCCAAGATCGGCTGAAAATGGTGAAGTCACCATTTTTTTACAGCTGAGTAGTATTCCATTGTGTATATATACCACAACTTGCTCAGCCACTCATCTGTTGTTGGACACCTGGGTGGCTTCCAGGATTTGGCTATTACAAATTGTGCTGCTAAGAGCATATGTGTATACAGATCTTTTTCGATGGATGTGTTGGGTTCCTTAGGACATATCCCCAGGAGAGGAGTTGCAGGATCATAGGGTAGGTCCATTTCTAGCCTTCTGAGAGTTCTTCAGACTGTTCTCCACAGAGGCTGGACCAATTGACATTGCCACCAGCAGTGCAGGAGGGTTCTTTTGACCCCACAACCTCTTCAGCATTGGTTGCTGTTACCTTTTCTGATGTATGATATTCTCACAGGAGTGAAGTGGTATCTCATAGTTGTCTTTATTTGCATTTCTCTGACAATCAGAGACTTAGAGCATTTTTTCATGTGTTTCTCGGCCTTTTGGATCTCTTCTGTGGTGAATATTCTGTCCATGTCCTCCCCCCCCTCATTTTTGGATGGGGTTATTTGTTGTCTTGTTGTTGAGTCTGGCAAGCTCTTTATATATGTTGGCTATTAAGCTCTTGTCTTGATGTATGGCATGTAAAGATCTTCTCCCGTTCTGTGAGGGGTCTCTTGGTTTGGGTAGTGGTTTCTTTTGCTGTGAAGAAGCTTTTTAATTTGATGTAGTCCCATAGGTTTATACTTGCCTTAGTCTTCTTTGTAATTGGATTCGTTTCATTGAAGATGTCTTTAAAATGTATGCAGAAAAGAGTTCTGCCAATATTTTCCTCTAAGTATCTGATAGTTTCTGGTCTAACATCCAAGTCCTTGATCCACTTGGAATTTACTTTTGTATTTGGTGAAATACAGTGATTCAGTTTCATTCTTCTGCATGTTTCAACCCATTGTTTCCAACACCATTTGTTGAAGAGACTCTGCTTTCCCCATTTAATAGTCTGGGCCCCTTTGTCAAAGATTAGATGTCCATAGGTGTGGGGGCAGTATTTTTATTTTTATTTATTTATTTTAGCAGAGCATTGCTCAGCTCTGTTTGACAGTGGTGTAGGGGACTGAGCCTGGGTCTCAGTCATGAAAGACTTTTGCATCACCATTATGCTAGCTCCCCCACCCTATAATTTTCAAAAAGATTCATTAATTACGTAAATGAGAGAAAGAGAACCAGAGTATCACTCTGGCATATATATCCTGGGATTTACCATTTTAAGAGGTCTCTCTGACTGCCCTGTGGAGAATAGCTTGCAGGTGAACCAGGGAGGGGGGAGAGGAGAGGGGAGACCAATAGAAGGAGGCTTCAGAAGTCCAGGCAGGAGATGTTAGTGGCAAGGGACTGGTGTCACAGAAGACTTGGTAAAAGTCACATTCTGGATACATTTGGGAGGAAAGGTAACAAAACTAAATGAGTGTAATGTGCAGTTAAGAGAGGCATCATGAGGGGCCTGATGGTGGTGCACCTGGCTGAGTGTACATGTTATACCCCATTACCGGGGTTCAAGCTCCTGTCCCCACTTGCAGGGGGAAAGCTTTGTGAGTGGTGAACCAGTGTCACAGGTGTCTCTCTCCCTCTCTATCTACCCCATCCTCTCAATTTCTGGGGGCCTCTACCCAATAAATAAAGATAATAAAATAAAAAATTTTTTTAAAGAGATGTATCATGGTGGGAGGTGGGAGGGCATAGTGGATAGCGCGCCTGACCTACAAGCATGGGGTCCCAAGCTCCATCCCCACCTTCACATGTGCCACGGTGGTGCTCTGCTTCTCTCTTAGTCATAAATTAGCTTTAAAATGCAAAATATTTTAACACTTCAAAAGAGAGGAATCTGAGATTACACCAGGGCAAGTTGGGGTGCTGTTATGTACCGAGATGGGGGAAAGTTGCTGGGAGGTAAGAAATGTACTGTCCTAGTCTGTGTTACAGTTGAGGGATGGGGATAGGGCACAGTGGTGGTCTTTCATGCCTGAGGCTCTGGGGTCTCAGGTTCTGTCCCTAGCACCATCATAAGGCAGAGTTGAGCAGTGGTCTGAAAAAAAAAAGTAATTAATTAAAATGTATTTAAAATGAAGTTGAGATTCCTCACAGTCATCTTTGGGGAGATGTGGAATCCTTGAGTAATCTGGAGCTTAAGAGAGAGGGTAAGACTAAGGACAGGACAAGGTGGAGGTCTGGGTGGTGGCACACCAAGTTGAGCACCTACGTTAACACGTGCAAGGTTCAAGCCCCTGGTCCCCACCTGCAGAAGGGATGCTTCATGAGCAGTGAGGCAGTTCTGCCAGTCTCTCTCTCTCTTTTTTTTTTTTTTTTTGCCTCCAGGGTTATCTCTGGGGTTCTGAATTCCGTGCTCATGGAGGCTATTTTTTCCCTTTTTGTTGCCCTGGTTGTTTATCATTGTTGTTATTATTGTTATTGTTGCCACTGATGTTGTTGTTGGATAGGACAGAAAGAAACTGAGGGAGGAGGGGGAGAGAAAGACACCTGCAGACTTGCTTCACCACTTGTGAAGAGACCCCACCCCCCACTGTAGGTATGGAGCTGGGGGCTGGAACCCGGATCCTTATGCCTGTCCTTACACTTTTAACCCGCTGTGCTACTGCCCAACTCCCATAAATAAAATATTTTTAAAAATTGTATTCACGGTGGTCTAGGAGGTGGCGCAGTGGCTAAGGCACTAGACTCTCAATCATGAGGTCCTGAGTTCAGTCCCCAGCAGTACATGTACCAGAGTGAAATCTGGTTCTTTCTCTTTCTTCTCCTATCTTTCTCATTAATAAATAAAGTAAATATTTTTTTAAAAAGTTTTTAAAAAATTGTATACATGTAGGCGGAGGGGTAGATAGCATAATAGTTCTACATAGAGATTCTCATGCCTGAGGCTCCGAAGTCCCAGGTTCAATCCCCCTCACCACCATAACCCAGAGCTGAGCAGAGCTCTGGTTACAAAAAAAAAAAAAATTGTATACATGCTATGTGTATGAGTATATATACATGTTTGTATATATACTATTATTTATTAACAGTGTATTATTATTTATTAACATGAGAGAGAACCTGAGCATATGCAATGCTGGGGATCTCAGGATTTATTATTATTATTATTATTTTAAGAGTTACTCATTTCTTAATTTTTACCAGAACACTACCCAGCTCTGGCTTGTATTGTTTCTAGGGATTGAACCTGGGCAAGAGGAGGAGAAGGACTGGGGAGATACATAATGGTGATCAAAAGACTGTCATGAAAGTTTTGAGTCACCATTATGCTGCCTCCCCAGCTAATCATAATTATTATTATTTTATTATATTTATTGTAATTATTATTTAAAGGGCAGGAGAAGATTGCACAAAGCAGTGTGTGGAAAGCAAAGACAGGCAGGGACAGAGCACAGACTAGGTTCCAGGGCAAGGGTTGTGAGACCGGGAAGAGCATGAGTCAGGAGAGTGGAGAAAAGGCATGGTCAGTGGTAAGAGTGAGTCCAAGGAAGAAAGCCTTTCAAAGAGGAGGGAAGTGGAGAAGTGAAAAATGAGGGCTTCTCAAGGAGCTGTGCCCTGCAGAGGCACAGGAGTAACGCAGAGCCAGGACACAGCGTGAGCATAGCGTGAAATTTTGCTCTTGGCTTCTTTCCCCTTGGGAAACAGCTGAACTTTCACTATGGTTGGAATGGCCTGAAAGAGAGAGAGAGGGAGAGAAAAAGGGAGGGGGAGAGGGGGGGGCAGAGAGGGAGAGAGGAAGAGAAAGAGAGAGAGAAGTTGTGCAGAATAGAAGGCAGCTGAGTGGTGACCAGGCTGGGGAGGTGGAAAGGAGAGGGAGGTATATAGATCGCAGGCTCTGGGAGGGTGGAATGAACAGGGCAGAGACGTTAGGAAGAAGGGCATAGGGCTGAGGTGCAGGTGGGGTGGAAAGTTCTAAATAGCTTGCTTTATTTATCTGCACCAGTGCACATATACAACTGCACTGCTCCCAGTTCAGTTTTGGTTTTGTTTGTTTGTTTTTTAGGTAGTGACAGAGGGAGGGAGGAAGGATGGGAGGGAAATGAAGAAGGGATGGAAGGAAGGAGAGAAACCACACTGCTGAAAGAAACATCCTTCAATACAGTGGGGGCCAGACTTGAACCTGGGGTGCACACATGGCAAAGTAACACACTATCCAAATGAAGTATTCCACTGGCCCCCAGACCAGTTTTGTTTTTTCTGTAAAATGATTTACCTATTTATTTAGCTAGTTATTAATGAAATAAGGAGAAAGAACCAGACCATCACTATAGCATAAGCAATGCTGGGGATAGAACTTGGGACGTCATGTGTGTGAGTCTAACACTTTATCCACCGTGCCACCACCTGGGCCCAGGCCAGGCTAGTTTTTATTCCTTTTGCAGGATGAAAGGGGAGGAGAGGGGCTGGGGAGATACATAATGGTGAAGCAGTAGACTGTCATGCCTGAGGCTCTGAGCGCTCAGGTTCAATCCCCAGCTTGGTGCAAGTCTGTTGAGCTCCAACGTGGTACTGAGATCAAACCTGGGTCAGGCATTCTACCAGATGAGTTTATAACATCCCCCCCGCCCCAGCAATTCTCAACTATTATCTCTATAATTAAAAAATATTTTCATTTATTATTGGATAAGGACAGAGAGAAATTGAGAAGAGTGGGGGAAGATAGAGAGGGAGACAGAGACAGAGACAGAGCCCTGCTTCACCATTCATGAAGCTTTCACCCCTGCAGGTGGGGATCAGGGGCTTGAACCTGGGTCCTTGTGCACTGTAATATGTGTGCTTTACCATATGCACCACTGCCTAACCCCTCTCTTTCTCTGTGAGACAATTCTGGTGCTGGTCCTTGGGACACAGGCTAATTAATAGCTCCCTATTATTAGGCATGCACTTCTCACACACAGGGCTGCTAGGAGGCAGCTCTGATGATGGTTGGGGAGGACACAGGGTCACATCACAGAGGGGGCTCAGCTCAGGTGGTGGGTGGGCAGGTCTGCCTGCTCTCCTGCTGCCCTAAGCTTTCTGGAAGGAGGGGGCCTCCACACCCAGCTCCTCTGACTCTTTCTGTGTCTCCTGTCTTCCAGAAGCCTGTGGAACCCAAGGGACTGGGTGAGGGGGGCTTTGCTCTGGTAACTATCTCATGACACAGGAAGTACAGAGGGGAAAAAAAGCTTTTACAGAAAGTACTTTGTGTCTGAATCACTTAACTGAAGAGAGACTTGGTTTATGGAAATTGGGTAAGAAAAGTTTGATCTGGGAGCCTGGCGATAGCACAGCGGGTGAATGCACGTGCAGGTGGTGCAAAGCGCAAGGACGGCATAAGAATCCCAGTTCAGAAAGGATTAATTAACAAAACCATAGGGTAGGAGGGGTACAACTCCACACAATTCCCACCGCCCAATCTCCATATCCCACCCCCTCCTAATTAATTGTTAATTAATCCTTTCTTTAATAAAAAAAAAAAAACTCTTAAAAAAAAAAAAAAAAGAATCCCAGTTCAAGCCCCCGGCTTCTCACCTGCAGGGGAGTGAAGCAGGTCTGCAGGTGTTTATCTTTCTCTCCCCCTCTCTGTTTTCCCCTCCTCTCTCCATTTCTCTCTGTCCTAACAATAACAATAATAATAACTACAACAATAAAAAACAACAAGGGCAACGAAAGGGAAAATAAATATAAAAAAATTTAAAAAAAGAAAAGTTTGATCTGTGAAGTCTTACTAAAGCTATCTGTGTTATAGTCTTCATAACACTTTATTTATTTATTTATTTATTTTTACCTCTTTTAACTTTATTCACCTTCTTTTTAAATTTTTTTTCCTCCAAGGTTATTGCTGGAGCTCGGTGCCTACACTACAAATATGCTACTCCTGGAGGCTTTAAAAATTTTTTTTTATACTAATATATTTATTTTCCCTTTTGTTGCCCTTGTTTTTTATTGTTGTTGTAGTTATTGTTGTTATTGACGTCGTTGTTGTTAGATAAGACAGAGAGAAATGGAGAGAGGAGGGGAAGACAGAGAGGGGGAGAGAAAGATAGACACCTGCAGACCTGCTTCACTACTCGTGAAGCGACTCCCCTGCAGGTGGGGAGCCCAGTGCTCAAACCGGGATCCTTATGCTGGTCCTTGTGCTTTGTGCCACGTGAGCTTAACTCACTGCGCCACCGTCCGACTCCCTTTATTCACCTTCTTAATAAACCCAGCTCTAATACAGTTCCTTGGAGTGGCTAGAGCTTTGCCATATGCATTTTTTAAAAAATCCTTTATTGGGGGATTAATGTTTTACATTCGACAGTAAATACAATAGTTTGTACATGAATAACATTTCTCAGTTTTCCACATAACAATACGACCCCCACTAGATACTCTGTCATCCTTTTTGGACCTGTACTCTCCCCCCACCCCACCCCAGAGTCTTACTTTGGTGTAATACACCAACTCCAGTTCAGGTTCTACTTGTGTTTTCTCCGCTGATCTTGTTTTTCAACTTCTGCCTAAGAGTGAGATCATCCCAAATTCATCCTTCTGTTTCTGACTTATTTCACTTAACATGATTTCTTCAAGCTCCATCCAAGATGGGCTGAAAATGGTGAAATCACTATTTTTAAATATTTAGGGAGAATACAGGTCCATGAAAGATGATGAATGACATAGTGGGGGTTGTATTGTTAAATGGGAAACTGGGGAATGTTATGCATGTACAAACTATTGTGTTTACTGTTGAATGTAAAACATTAATTCCCCAATAAAGAAATAAATTATTTAAAATATATATATTTATTTATTTATTCCCTTTTGTTGCCCTTGTTTTATTGTTGTAGTTATTGTTGTTATTATTGATGTCGTCATTGTTGGACAGGACAGAGAGAAATGGAAAGAGTAGGGGAAGACAAAGATGGGGAGAGAAAGATAGACACCTGCAGACCTGATTCACCACTTGTGAAGCAACTCCCTGCAGGTGGGGAGTAGGGGGGCTCGAACCGGGATACTCACCCTGGTCTTTGCACTTTGCGCCAAGTATGCTTAACCTGCTGTGCTACCTCCTGACTCCCTAGAGATCACTATTTTTTTTTTTTTGAGATCACTATTTTTAATAGCTGAGTAGTATTCCGTTGTGTATATATACCACAACTTGCTCAGCCACTCATCTGTTGTTGGACACCTGGGTTGCTTCCAGGATTTGGCTATTACAAATTGTGCTGCTAAGAACATATATGTACACAAATCTTTTTGGATGGGTGTGTTGGGTTCCTTAGGATATATCCCCAGGAGAGAAATTACAGGATCATAGGGTAGGTCCATTTCTAGCCTTCTGAGAGTTCTCCAGACTGCTCTCCACAGAGGTTGGACCAATTTACATTCCCACCAGCAGGGCAGGAAGGTTCCTTTGACCCCACGACCTCTCCAGCATTTGCTGCTGTTACCTTTTCTGATGTATGATATTCTCACAGGAGTGAAGTGGTATCTCATTGTTATCTTTATTTGCATTTCTCTGACAATCAAAGACTTGGAGCATTTTTTCATGTGTTTCTCAGCCTTTTGGATCTCTTCTGTGGTGAATATTCAGTTCAGTCCATGTCCTCTCCCCATTTTTGGATGGGGTCATTTGTTTTCTTGTTGTTGTGTTTGGCAAGCTCTTTATGTATTTTGGTTATTAACCTCTGTCTGATGTATGGCATGAAAAGATCTTCTCCCATTCTGTGAGGGGGGTCTCTTGGTTTGGGTATTGGTTTCTTTGGCTACAGAAGCTTTTTAATTTGATGTAATTAAATTTGTAATTAAATATTTGTAACTGGATTCGTTTCATTGAAGATTTTTTAAAAATTTATGCAGAACAGCGACAATAATAACTACAACAATAGTCTCTCTGTCTCTCTCCCTTGCTATCACCCCTCCCTCTTGATTTCTGACTGTCTCTATTCAATAAATAAAGAAATTTAAAACATTAAAAAAAAACTACAACAATAAAACAAGGGCAACAAAAGGGAATAAATAAATATTTTTTTAAAAATTATGTGGAAAAAGAGTTCGCCAATACTTTCCTCTAAGTATCTGATAGTTTCTGGTCTAACATCCAGGTCCTTGATCCACTTGGAATTTACTTTTGTGTTTGGTGAAATACAGTGATTCAGTTTCCACCCATTTTTTTCTAATACCATTTGTTGAAGAGACTTATCTTTCCCTATTTAATAGCCTGGGTACCTTTGTCAAAGATTAGATGTCCATAGGTGTGGGGGCTTACTTCTGGGCTCTCAGTTCTATTCCACTGGTCAGTGTGTCTATTCATGTTCCAGTACCAGGCAGTTTTGATGACAGTGGCCCTATAATACAATTTGAGATCTGGGAGTATAATGCCTCCAGTTCTGTCCTGTTGTTTTCGCTGGGCTGGCTTCATGGGCGGGTAACAGATGACCCGGGACTCATGGCTGGGTTGTACGCAGTATCTCTTTATTCATGCAGGATGCAGCGTAATCTATACCAAGCTAAGCTAAACTAAAACGAACAATGTTGTCTTATATATACTTCCCAAGTAGGGTGTGAACAGGATGTGACATAGAGAGGGTGGAGAGAAAAGAGACTGGCGAAAATCAGGGTGTGACAAGGAGAGGGGGGCGTAGCAGGCAAGAATTCTACCACTGAACCACCAATGCCCTGGAGGGAGGGTGGTGCTTGTTAACAGTGGTTATGTAAATAGAATGAAGTGGTTATGTAAATAGAATAGTGTTAAGCAGGGGGGATTAAACTAATGAAACAGAAGGGGTTTTTCGAAGCATACCAACACTGTCCTTTCTTCTCAAGATTGTTTTGGCAATTCTAGGTCTTTTCTGGTTCCAGATAAACATTTGTAGCATTTGTTCTATTCTCCTAAAAAATGTGGTTGGGATCTTGACGGGGATAGCATTAAATTTGTAGATGGCTCTGGGCAGTATATTCATTTTGATGGTGTTAATTCTTCCAACCCATGAACATGGAATATCTTTCCACTTCTTTGTGTCTTTTTCAATTTCCTTGAGTAGTGACTCATAATTTTCAGTATACAAGTCTTTCACTTCTTTGGTTAGGCTTACTCCTAGGTATTTTATTTTTATTGTTTTTGTTGCTATAGTAAAAGGAATTGATTTCTGCATTTCAATTTCTT
The DNA here is from genome assembly GCF_950295315.1 of Erinaceus europaeus. Taxonomy (NCBI): domain Eukaryota; kingdom Metazoa; phylum Chordata; class Mammalia; order Eulipotyphla; family Erinaceidae; genus Erinaceus; species Erinaceus europaeus. The sequence goes on from NC_080180.1 coordinate 21,375,533, forward strand.
CTAGCTTAGTGCTTGCATATTTATTTATTTATTTATTTATTTATTTTACCAGAGCACTGCTTAGCTCCTGCTTATGGTGGTGTGGGGGATTGAACCTGTTACTTTGGAGCCTCGAGCATGAGAGTCTCTTTGCATAACCATTATGTTATTTGCCCCCACCTTTTTTTTTTTAGTTGTTTAAATTTTTTTAAAAATATTTATTCCCTTTTGTTGCCCTTGTTATTTATTGTTGTTGTGGTTATTATCAGTTATTAATGTCATTGTTGTTGGATGGGACAGAGAGAAATAGAGAGAGAAAGGAAAGACAGAGGGGGGAGAGAAAGACACCTGCAGACCTGTTTCACCGCTTGTGAAGAGACCTCCCCCTGCAGGTCAGGAGCCGGGGCTTGAACCCAGATCCTTACACAGGTCCTAGCACTTTGTGCCATGTGCGCTTAACCCACTGTGTTACTGCCCCCACACCGTGTCTCTCTTTTTTTTCTCCCTCTTTATGTCCCTTGTCTTTCAATTTCTCGCTGTCCTGTCAAATAAAATAGGAAGGAAAAAATGGCCAGTGCTGAGTCTCCTGGACATGGCATCCATGTTTTGTACATCCCCGTCCGTATCTATAAATCCTACTGTAGGACCGAGAATAATAGAGATGCTGAGCAAGTAATTGGGGACAGTCACTATCCTCGAGCGTTTGTGGCTGATTTAGCCTGAATTCCAATAACCCTAAAACATTCATTAAATTATATATGTTTTAATTTTATGTGGGGGGGGACTTGTTGACTGTTGACACGTGGGTACAATTCCTCATCTTCCTAGGACAGGTGTTTGCAAAACACTGTCACCCCCAACTTAGGTCCTTTCCCTCCATCATGCACCAGAACCTCAATGCCCATCCCCCCCAACCAGTCTCCTCCTTTCCCCTCTTTCCCCTCCTTCCCAGAGTTCTTTGCTTTGGTGCAACATTCCACTCCCAGTCCAAGTTGCATTTTTTTCCCTTTCTGTCCTTGTGTATTATTATTATTATTATTATTATTATTATTACCACCAGAGCATTGCTCAGCTCTGGTTTACGGTGGTGCAGGGGGTTGAACCTGGGACTTTGGAGCCTCAGGCATGAGAGTCTGTTTGCATAACCATTATGGTATCTACCCCTGCCCTCCTTGTGTATTTTTTTACTGTAAGTTAACAGAATATTGCTTTAGACAAGGTTTTTGAACAATATTAAAGATGAGAATAATTACTTAAAAAAAAAAAAAGATGGGGCCAGGCAGTGGTACACCTGGTTAAGTGCACACATTATAGTGCAAAGGATCCAGGTTCAAGCCCCTGATCCGCCCCTGCAGGGGGAAAGTTTCACGAGTGGTGAAGCAGGGCTGCAGGTGTCTTTCTCTGTGTGTGTGTCTGTCTGTCTCTGTCCCCCTCCCCTTTCAATCTCTCTCTCTTTATCCAATAATAAATAAAATAAAATAAAAGATTTGGCCTGGGTGGTGGTTCAGTGTGGATGGCTAAAGTGTTGAGCTCTTAAGCATAAGGTCACAAGTTTGATCACCAGCATCGAATGTGCCAGAGTAATGTTCTGGTTCTCCCTCTCTCAAGGTGTGTGTGTGTGTGTGTGTATCTTCTTCTTGTTATTCTTTTTTTAAAGAGTTTATTTATTCATGAGAAATGATAGGAGAGAGAGAGAGAAAGAACAAGACATCATTCTGGTACATGTGCTACTGGGAATTTAACTCAGGACCTCATCCTTTAGAGTCCAAACCCTTATCCACTGTGCCACCTCCCGGACCGCAATGTGTGTATCTTCTTAACAGAGCACTGCTCTGGCTTATGGGAATTAAACCACAGAGCTTAGAGCTTCAGGCATGAAATCTATTTAATAAGCATATGATGCCTCCTCAACAACCCCCCACCCACACACACAAATACATCAAGGGGATGGATGGTAGCTTACCTTAGTAGAGTGCACTGAGCATGTTACTATGTTTAAAGACCTGGGTTTAAGGTCCCAGTCATAACCTTCAAGATGAAGCAGTGCTACAGGTATGTCTCTCTTTCTCTCTCTGTCTTTGTCTCTCACCCTCTAACAAAAACTAATAATAGTAACCATCATCATCATCATAATAATAAATGGCAGCCAGCAATGGTGGGATCCTGTAGGCATTAAGCCCCAGCAATAACTTTGGTGGCAAGAAATAAAAAATAAATACATAAGTCAGACCATATATTTTTCTCAGACAAATGAACCTTACCATGATTTTGAGAAGGAACAGCTTTGGGAAGGTTGAGTTTCCAAATACACTAATAAAGGCAGTCACTGCATAGGTGGCCTTCCTTCTGGAAGCAGAGAGTCAGGTTCCCAGCCCTGAGAGAAAGGCAGGCTGGGAGTGAGTTAACAGTGAAGAGCAGGAAAGCTAGGTAATGGTGGGATTTGGGAAGAAGGATTCCAGAAAGAAAGACAGAGAGAGAAAGAGAGAGGGAGAGGGAGAGAGAAGACATTCTAGGAGTAGCCTCATGTGCCTTTCTGTTACACACAGGACCTGTGTGGGAACCAGTGGCCATGCGGTGCTCCCTCAGGTGCTGCTGCCTGTGCTCAGTAGGCCTCGGACTCCTGTGGCTGCTGCTCTCCGTGAAAGTCTGCAAGGACATCGAAGACAACCAGAACAAGATGACTGTGCAAGGCCTTCCTCTCAGTGTGGGGATTGGGGGCTATGGGTTGGAAATGGTGGGGGGGGGGCAGAGTCTCAAATGCACCTGAATGCTGGAAACTCTCTTAGGGCACTTGGGAAAAGGATCTAGACCCATGGGTGTAGGGAAAAAGAGCTCTATCCCATATATAGTTTATTTAGGATAGAGACAGAGAGGGGAGGGGAAGGTAGAGAAGGAGAGAGACACAGAGATACCTGAAGCACTGCTTCACTGCTCATGAAACTTCTTCCCATAAGTGGGGACTGAGGGCTTGAACCTGAGTCCTTGAGCATGATAACATATATGCTCAACCAGGTGCACCACCATCTGGACCATTATGTGTACATATGGGCCAGATGATAACATATATAATGGTATATATATATATATATATATATATATATATATATATATATATGCAAATAGATGGGGTGGGGGGAGGCTTATTCTAGCACATGTGATGCAGGAATCAAACTCAGGATGTCATGTTTGACAGTTCAGTGCTTTAACCACTATGCCACTTCCTGGGCCATTCCCCCATATTAGGATTGTGAAGAGATAAGGTACTGCCTAATGCTTTGGTCAGTGGTCAGACACCCTGAGACTGTGCTGTGGTCAGTCAGGGAGGGTGGTCTTCTCCTCTTTCAGTAACAGCTGATAGAGAAGCCCTAGGGAGTAAGCTCTGTTCACTCAGTGACAGCACATGCATGCTTCTTCACCTTTGTCAAAGCCCCAGGAGGACATTTACAGCACAAGGAGGGCCCTGAAGCAGCTAGAAGCCTGGAATAATATCACCTTCAGATGCATGCAGAAGAGCCAGCAGAGGAGAAAGAGTGAGTCTCAAGGGGGTTCATGGGAAATAGCAGGAAAAGTGAGGGATCTAGATAGGAAAGAAGAAGGGGGACGGGAAAAGGCAGAATTAGGCCTCAGATGTTTAAAACAGGCAGGCAGTTCTCTCCCTGCCAAGGCATTCACTCATCAGGAGTGAGAAAGAAAGAGGGTAAAGGAGCCAGGTGGTGGTACACCCAGTTGAGTGCACATGCAACAATATGCAGTGACCAGGGTTCAAGCCCCCAGTACCCATCTGCAGGAAAAAACCTTTGCAAGTAGTGAAGCAGTGCTGCAGGTGTCTTTCTGTCTCTATTGCCCCACTCCTCTGTCACTTTCTCTGTCTCTACCAATTAAGTAAATAAACAAAATATTTTAAAAGAAAGAAAGAGTGGTCTGAGAGGTGGTGCAGTGGATGAAGACTCTCAAGCATAAGGTCCTGAGTTCAATCTCTGGCAACACATGTGCCAAAGTGATGTCTGGTTCTTTCTCTCTCCTAACTTTTCTCATTAATAAATAAATAAAATTTAAAAAAATAAAGAGAGAGAGAGAGAGAGAGAGAAATAAATTCAGTTTAGGGTCCAGGTGGTGGCACATCAGTTGAGCTGACCCATTACCATGTTTGAGAACATAGGTTCAAGACCTCAGGCCCCATCTGCAGGGACTTCACCATCCATCCCCTCTTTATTTTGATGAATATTTATAACTATTTTTAATAAATTAATTAGTTACTTGGATAGAAACTGAGAGGGGTGGGCAAGGATAGATAGTATAATGGTTATCCACAAAGACTCTCGTGCTCGAGGCTCCTAAGTCCCAGGTTCAATCCCACACACCACCATAAACCAGAGTTGAGCATTGCTCTGGTTTAAAAAGAGAGAGAGAGAGAGACAAGGACCAGGTAGTGTCACACCTGGTTGAGTGCACATGTTACAGTGCACAAGGACCCAGGTTCAAGCCCCCAGTCCTTACATGCAGGGGGAAAGCTTCACAAGTGGTGAAGCAGTGATATATATATCATATATCCCTCTCTATTTCCTCCTTCCCTCTCAACGTCTCTGTCTCTACCCAATAATAAATAAAGGATTTTAAAAAATATAGAAATTGATCAGGACACAGTCCTTTGGTGGTGGGAATAGTGTTGATGTACAAATTAAAAAAAAATTTTTTTTTAATAGAGATTGAGATAAACTGAAGGGGAAAGGCAGACTGCAGGTATCTCTCCCCTCCCTATCTCCCCCTTCCCTCTCAGTTTCTCTCTGTCTCTATTCAATAATAAATAAAGGATTAAAAGATAGAGATTGAGAGAAACTGAAGGGGATAAGGAGGGAGGGAGAGAGACCTGTTGCAGCACTGATTCACCCTTGAAACTTCTCCCCTGCAGGTGGGGACCAAGGGCTTGAACCTGGGTCTTTGTGCATGGTAACATGTACACTCAACCAGGTGAGCCCATGCCCAGTTCCAAATGCTACATTTCTTATAAGTTCAAGAATGAGACTAATTTGCTCAACTAAGGGACCACATTTGGAGTAACCAGGATCTCAGCATTACCTCTGCCAAAAGAGAGGGTAGCTGGGAAGTAGGAGAGCAAGTAAAGACAGAGGTCCCAAATTGCAACCTAACCCCTAACCTTATTCACTATGCATTTATTTATCTCTTCATTTATTTTAGATAGAGACAGAGGTAGAGAGGCAGAGAGAATAGAAAAGACCATAACACCAAAGCTTCCTTCAATGCAGCTGGGACTGGGCTTGAAGCTGGGTCATGCACATGGCAAGGCAGCACACAATCCAAGTGAGCTATTTTGCCAGTCCACCCCAGATACTGTCTCTATCTTATTTCGCCAGCGTGGCTGACGGTGGGCATCTGCTCAGCGCCAGGGCCCCATAGAAGCAGGCTCCTGCCCACGCTGCTCTCCCTCTTCCACGCCTCCTCAAAGAAAGAGCAAAAACATCTCACTGTAGTGGTCCACCTGGTGGGCTCCGACCGCACCTGGCTTGGAGAAACTGTTGCCCAAATCTCAAAGCTCTTCAGCTCACAGATCCTGGCAGGGCGGCTGCTGCTGATCCATGCTCCCCCTGAGGTGTACCCCGCCACGGATGGCACCCCTGAGCAGCCTTCCCCCAAGGAACACTATTCCAGGCAGAACGTGGATCATGCCTTCCTCCTGAGCTTCGCCTCGAAGCTCTCCGATTACTTCCTGCTGCTGGATGACAATGTCCTCTGCGCCCACCACTTCGTCTCCCACATTAGTGCCAAGGTGAACGCTATCAAGCCCAGCACCTGGGTGCTGCTGGAGTTCTCTAACATGGGCTTCCTTGGCAAACTCTTCCACAGCGAGGACCTCCCCCGCTTGGCCCACTTCCTCCTCCTCTTCCACAAGGAGAAGCCCCTTCCCCAGCTGCTCCCTCGCTTCCGAGCCCTCCTGGACCAGAAGGAGTCGCAGGTCTGCAGGCCCTTCCGCTTCTTCCCCAGGAACACCTCCTCCACTGCCAGCCACAGCCCCAGTGACACCGCATTTGACTTTAAAAGGAGCCCTTCCGGGCCTGACAACCCACCTGCAGCCGTGTTCACTGACATGAAGGTCTTTGACGTTCACTTCCCCTGGGAGGCCTACACTCTGGACGAGTCTTTCTTCTGGACCTACAACATCAGCACAGGGAACCACCTCACAGTCCTTTTGAACAGGCCGGTGACCTTGAGACGGGTGCAGGTGTTGACTGGCACCATCGTGGATGGAAGGTACACCCTGAAGAAGGGACAGGTGGAGCTGGGCTTTGACCCCGAAGGGATGCCCCAGTTCTGCACCCGATTCATCCTGTTGGGCCAGCTCATGGAAGGGCAGCTGGACCAGGAGGTAATTCAGAAAGATTCAGCCTACAACGTGAGCTGTGTGAGGTTGGTGGTGAAAGCCAGTCAGGCCAGTGGGCTCATGGTTCGGCATGTTTACCTCTGGGAGGATACCGGGGGAGAGACCAGGCAGATCTGAGGGGAAGGTAAATCCATAAGAGTGTGGATGATTAAAAGCTTGAAGCCATGTTGTCCGTGCCTATATGAGAGAGACCAGCCGGGGATCATAAAGAAGCAGGAGCAGAGTGCACTGGGCAGCCTGTGACTCTATCCAGGGATGAGAGTTTATGAGTTCCAAAAAGAGTAGGTCTGAGATTTACTTAATTATCTTTTTTTTCCAAAAGAATTTATTTATTCATGAGGAAGATAGGAGGAGAGAGAGAAAGCTGTCAGGGGTTGAACTCGGGACCTCTTGCTTGAGAGTCCAGTGCTTTCTCTACTGTGCCAACTCCTGGTCCACAAATTATCTTTATTTATTTGATAGAGACAGAAATTAAGAGGGAAAGGGGAGATAGAGAGGAAGAGAGACAGAGAGACACCTGTAGCACTGCTTCACCACTTGTGAAGCTTTTCCCCTGCAGGTGGGGATGAGGGCTTGAACCCGGGTCTTTGTGCATTGTGACATGTGCACTCAACCAGGTGTATCACCAACCAGCTTCGTGAGATTTATTTATCTTTATTTATTGGATAGAGACAGCCAGAAATCAAGAAGGAAAAGGGGTGATAGGAAGAAAGACAGAAAGACACCTTCAGCACTGCTTTACTACTTGTGAAGCTTTTCCCCTGCAAGTGGGGACTGGGGGCTCAAACCTGGGTCCTTGTGTATTGTAATATGTGTACTCAACCAGGTGCACTACCACCTGGCCCCTAGAGCTGAGATTTAAGAGGACTAATGGAATTACTTTTGGTTTTTGGACAGTCACTATAAATATGGTTAGTCTTTTTTTTTTTTTTTAACAAAATTTGTATTAATGAGAGTACACAAACCAGAGAATCACCCTGACACATACAATGCCAGGAATTAAACTCTGGACCTGATATTTCAGAGTCCAGTAATTTATTCACTATGCCATTTCTTGGGTAACCCATACCTCTTGGGTCAGTCAAATTTTTTTTCTTTTCTTTTAAGATTAAAAAAAAAATGAGGCTGGGTGGTGTCATACCTGGTTGAGTGTGTATATTACAGTGCTCAAGGACCCAAGTTCAAACCCCCAGTCCCCACCTGCAGGGGGAAAGCTTTACAAGTGGTGAAGCAGAGCTGCAGGTGTCTCTCTCTTCCTCTTCCCTCTCAATTTATGGCTGTCTCTATCCAATAAATAAATGAATAAAAAGAAATAAAAAATATATTTATTTATTGGATATAGATAGAAAAAAAGAGGGTTGTCAGGGGTGTGTGGCACAGTGGATAAAGTGTTGGACACTCAAGCATGAGGTCCCAAGTTCAATCCCCCAGCAGCACATATGCCAGAGTAATGTCTGGTTCTTCCCTCCTATCCCTCTCATAACTAACTAACTAACTAACTAGATAAATAAATAAAATGTTAAAAGATAGAAAAAGAAAAATTGAGAGGTAAAGGGGAAGATAGAAAGGGAGAAAGAAAAGAGAAACACTTGCAGCACTGCTTCACACACCAACCCCCTTGCCATGGAGAGTGAGGACTTGAACTCAAGTCCTTACACATTGGAACATGTGCCCTCAACCAGGTCAGTTGATGTTAATAGTACAGTTGGGTTATTTAAATATCCAGAAGATGTGGCTGGGTGGTGGTGGTGCTCAAAACGAACACAAAGTAGCCCAGTAGTGCAAATTTGTAATACTTGACCAGAGATGGAGAGAGCATCGTGGTTATACAAAAAGACTTTGATGCCTGAGGCAACAGAAGTCAGGTTCAATCCCAGCACCATCCTAAACCAAAATTTAACAGTGCTCTGGTAAAAAAAAAAAAAAAAGAAAAGAAAAAGAAAGAAAAAAGGAAGAAAGTAAGAAAGGACTTAATTAAATATATGAAGTAAAATGCTGAGGGCTGAATGGTAGTGCACCCAACTGAGTGCACAGGTTAGTTACCAAGTGCAAAGACCCAGGTTCAAGCATCCCACTCTCGACTTGCAGGGGAGAAGCTTTGCAAGTGAAGCAGGTCTGCTATCTTTCCTTCTCCCCTCTCAATTTCTCTCAGTCCTATCAAAATAGAAAGAAAAAAAAGGGGGAGGTGGGTAGAGGAAGTGCCTTCTGGGAGATGTGAATTTGTAGTGGTGGCACTGAACCTCAGCAATAGCCTTGGTGACATTCAATCAGTCAATCAATCAATCAATCAATCAATACATGACCAGTGAAAGTGGTTCCTTGTCACAATGAAGTCTGGACCTAATAAATGAGCATGGGTAGAAGCACTAGAGAGAAATGAATAAGTCTAAACAAAAGACATTGGGTCCAGATATGGCAGCCTTTGAGGAGTGTAAGAAATCCCCACTGTTGGGAATCGGGCGGTAGTGCAGCGGGTTAAGCGCACGTGGTGCAAAGCGCAAGGACTGGCATTAAGGGTCCCAGTTCGAGCCCCTGGCTCCCCACCTGCAGGGGAATCACTTCACAAGCAGTGAAACAGGTCTACAGGTGTCTATCTTTCTCTCCCCCTGTGTCTTCCCATCCTCTCTCCATTTCTCTCTGTTTCTCTCTGTCCTATCTAACAACGACGGCCTCAAGAACAACAACAATAATAACTACAATAATAAAAAGCTAGGGCAACAAAAGAGAAAATAATAAATAAATAAATAAGAAAGAAATTTCCACTGTTGAGACAGGGTGGTGGTGGCACACATTAGCATGCACCAAGCCCTGAGTCTCCACCTACAGGAAGGTAGGTAGCTTCACCTGTAGAGTGAAGCAGTGCTCTCCCTCCCTTTCCTCTTAATTTCTGTATGCCTGATCAAATTAAAAACCAAGGATGGGGTAGAAAGCATAATGGTTATGCAAAGAGACTATCATGCCAGAGGCTCCAAAGCCCCAGGTTCTATCCCCTGCATCACCGTAGCTCAGAGCTGAGCAGTGCTCTAGTAAAAAAAAAAAAAAGTCAAATTTAAAAAAATAATAAATATGGGGGGGCTGCATCGTAGGGCAGTGGGTGAAGAGCACTTGGTGCAAAGCATAAGGACCGGCATAAGGATCCCTGTTCAAGCCTTTGGCTTCCCACCTTCATGGGGGTTGCTTTACAAGTGGTGAAGCAGGTCTGCAGGTGTCTATCTTTCCCCCTCTCTGTCTTCCCTTCCTCTCTCCATTTCTCTCTGTCCTATCCAACAACAACAACAATAATAACAACAACAATGATAAACAATAAGGCAACAAAAGGGGAAAGAATAGCCTCCAGGAGAAGTGGATTTGTAGTACAGGCACCAAGCCCCAGCAATAACCCTGGAGGTAATATAATAATAATAATAAATATTGTAAGTAAAAAAGTCCCCACTGTTTGAACTGCCATAATGCAGTGCAGTGTGAGAGAGGTTGCTTTCTGGCTACAGGGTTAAGAATTGAAAGCATGCACAGCTCTGGTGTCAGTAAGGACTTAGAGACTCCTTCCCACCCTGCAGTCAATTCTTTGGATTTAAGAGAAAAGACTGGGAACACTCCTTGTTGTTCCTGGAGGCTCCGTCACTGGGAATCAGGGGCTGTGAGCATGTGAAATATGCCTTCCCAGTGTCCTGCTCTTTTCCAGAGGTAACAAAACAAGTTTTGGTTCTGTACTGAAACCATTTCATTTGAGAGACTGAAGATCTTTTAAGGATCTTTGCAGTCTTTGATGGAACTCATCCGAGGCATGAATAAGCTGACTGGCCAAATAAATAGGTCTGAGGTGGGTCTAGTTTCTTTTTATTAGTTATTAATTTATTGATTACTGGGTAGAGGCAGACAGAAATTGAGAGGGGAGGGGAATATAGAGAAAGGGGGAGAGAGAGAGAGAGAGAGAGAGAGAGAGAGGGACCAACCTGCAACCTTGCTCCACTACTCCTGAAGCTTTCCCCCTGCAAATAGGGACCAGGGACTTGAACCTGGGTCTTTGTGCACTATCATGTGAGCACTCAACCAGATGCGCCACTGCGTGGCCCTGGATCTAGTTTCTCATGTTGCTCTATTCCTCTTCACCAAGGAAAAAAAAAGGTCTAGCATAGCCCATTACCAGAGTTGAGGGGCTAAGAGATGGCTTACCTGGCAGGGTGCACCCTTTATCATGTGTGAGGCCTTGGGTTTAAACTCCCGCCAGCACAGGGAAGCGCAGTGTGAAGGGGAAACTTTTTATATATTTTTTCATTTTATTTATTTATTTATTGAATAGAGACAATCATAAATTGAGAAGGAACGGGGCAATAGAGAGGGAAAAAGACAGAGAGATACCTGCAGCACTGCTTCACCACTTGCAAAGCTTTCCTCCTGCAGGTAGGGATCGGGGGCTCAAACCTGGATTCTTGTGCATTTTAACATGTGTTCTCAACCAGGTCTTCCACCCCCCAGCCCCATCTCTCTCACTTTCTAGCTAGGGGTGAGGGGAAGTCTCCTGGGAATTGTGGAATTATGCAAACATAAGCCCCAACAAAACCCTGGAAGAAAAAATTTAAAAAAGAGAGAAATACAAAGAGACAGACCACCATAAACAATGGATCAATGATCTGGTGTCTCACACATAAGCACAGGCACAGAGACAACAGAAGGCTACTCCAGGGACAGTCTAGCATCAAATGGTAGGCCTGGCAACTGGGGGGTGGGGAGGGCTGTGTGGCAAAAGCATTAGACCTAAAAGCAAGAGGTCCATCTCCAGCATTTCATGTGCCAGAGTGATCCTCTGATTCTCCCTCTCTCCTGTTAATAAATAAATCTTTTAATTTTCTTTCTTTTTCTCTTATGTTATTTATTCCCTTTTGTTGCCCCCTTTTTTTTTATTGTTGTAGTTATTGTTGTTGCTATTAATGTTGTTGTTGTTGTTGGATAGAACAGAGAGAAATGGAGAGAGGAGGGGAAGACAGAGAGGGGGAGAGAAAGATAGACACCTGCAGACCTGCTTCACTGCTTGTGAAGCGACTCTCCTGCAGGTGGGGATCCAGGGGCTCGAACCGGGATCATTACGAAGGTCCTTGAGCTTTTGCACCACCTGCGCTTAACCTGCTGCAACCACCTGACACCCAATAAATAAATCTTTTTTTCCCCAAGATATTAACAGAGGCAGAGGGAGGGAGGGACAGAGAGAGGGAGAGAGACAGCACAGCACCAAAGCTTCTTTCAATGCAGTGGAGGCAGGGCTCAGCAAAGCAACACACCATCCAAATGAGCTATTTTGCGGGCTCTAAATAAATCTTTTCAAAATTTAAGTTGCCAAAGAAATTTAAAAAACAAAATAGTTCCACTGGGCAGTAGCGCAGCGGGTTAAACACACATGGTGCAAAGCACAAGGGCTGGCGTAAGGAACCAGTTCGAGCCCCCAGCTCCCCACCTGCAGGGGTTCACTTTGCAAGTAGTGAAGCAGGTCTGCAGGTGTCTATCTTTCTCTCCCCCTCTCTGTCTTCCCCTCTTCTCTCCATATCTCTCTGTCCTATCCTATCCAACAACAACATCAATAACTACAACAATAAAACAAGAGCAACAAAAGGAAATAAATAAAAAATATTTTTAAAAAGTTTTTTTAAAAAAGAACACATGGCTCAAAGTGCAAGGACCAGCACAAGGATCTGGGTTCCAGCCCCCACTCCCCACTAACAGGGGAGTTGCTTTACGGTGGTGAAGCAGGTCTGCAGGTGTCTTTCTCTTCCCATCTGTCTTCCCCTCTTTAGATTTCTCTCTGTCCTATCCAACAGCAATAACAATAACAACAAAAGCAACAAAAGTGGGGGGAAATTTGGCCTCCAGGAGCAGTGGATTCATAGTGTAGGCACTGAGCCCCGGTGATAACCTTGGAGGCAAAATAATAACAACAACAACAGTAATAATAATATAAAATAGTTGAGAACTGGGGAGAAGCATAATGGTTAGGTAAAAGACTTTCATGTCTGAGTTTCCAAGCCCCAGTCTCAATGCCCAGCCCCACCAGAGCTGAGCAATGCTCTGGTGTTTCTGTCGATAACTCTCTCTCTCTTGCTTTATCTCTCTCTCTTCAAGATACAATAAATAAATTATTTAAAAACAAGTAGTTGGGGGCCAGGCAGTGGTGCACCGAGTAGAGTGTGTATGTTACAATGCGCAAGGACATGTGATCAAGCCTCCTTCTCCACCTGAAGGAGAGAAGCTTCTTGAGTGGTAAAACAGTGCTGCAGGTGTCTTTCTTTCTCCCTTTCCCTTTCAGCTTCTCTCTGTCTTTATCCAACAGGTAAATACATATTTTGAAAAACAAAGTAGTAAAATAAAAGGGTGGGCAGGGCCTAATGAACTGAGAAGAGAAGGACCAAAAGGAGTTCAATGGAACTCTTTCTAGTTCAGCAGGAGTGCAAGGGGTAAACTGAAAGAGCTCACTCTGTGTGCTGCTTTTCCATGTGTGTGACCAAGGTTCAAGCGTGGCCCTTACCACACTGAAGGAAGCTTTGGTGTTGTACTCTGTTTCTCTGTCTCTAAATGAAAAAGAAAAAAAAAAGTAAAGAAGGAGGGAAGGGTGAAATGATGGTTGTGGGGAGTCGGCGGTAGCGCAGCGGGTTTAGCACACATGATATGACGCAAAGTGCAAGGACCTACATAAGGATCCCCATTCGAGCCCCCGGCTCCTCATCTGCAGGGGAGTCGCTTCACAAGCGGTGAAGCATGTCTGCAGGTGTCTTTCTCTCTGTCTTCCCCATCTCTCTCCATTTTCTCTGTCCTATCCAACAACAACTACAACAATAACTACAATAATAACTATAACAATAAAACAACAAGGGCAATAAAATGGAATAAATAAATTAAATTAAAAACAAAAAAGAAATGATGGTGTGGTCCAGGAGAAGGAGCAGTAGTTACAGATTTGAGCATGAGGTCCTGAGTTTGAACCCCAGTTTTCATGTGTCAGATTGATGCTTCATTCTCTCTCTAGTTAATGCAAATGTTCTAAAAATGCAGAAGGAGGAAATAGGCACTACAAGAGAGTATCAAAGACAAAAGTGGGACTCCGTGGGCGGTGGAACAGTGCTCTGAACTCTGATTCACTCTTTCTCTCATAAAAAGTAAAGTAAGGTGGATATCCGGGCAGTAGTTCAGCGGGTTAAGCACATGTGGCAGGTTAAGCACAAGGACCGGCATAAGGATCCCTGTTTGAGACCCGGCTTCCCACCTGCAGGGGAGTCGCTTCACAGGTGGTAAAGCAGGTCTGCAGGTGTCTATCTTTCTCTCCCCTCTCTGTTTTCCCCTCCTCTCTCCATTTCTCTCTGTCCAATAATGATGCCATCAATAGCAACGACAATAAAACAAGGGCAACAAAAAGGGAATAAAAAAAAAAGTAAAATAAGGGCAGGGGTAGATAACAAAATGGTTATGCAAACAGACTCTCATGCCTGAGGCTCCAAAGTCCCAGGTATAGTCCCCAGCACCACTGTAAGCCAGAGTTGAGCAGTGCTCTGGTAATAAAATAAGGAAAGAAAGAAAGATAAAGGGCGGGTGATGGTGCACCTGGTTGAGCCACATGTTACAACGTTCAAGGACCTGGGTTCGAGTCTCCCAACCCCCACCTGCAGGGGGAAAGTTTTGTGAGTGGTGAAGCAGTGTTGCAGGTGTCTCTCTCCCTATCACCCCCTTCCCTCTTGATTTCTGCCTGTCTCTATCAATAAATAGATAGTACAATTTTTTTTAAAGTAAAATAAAAATGTAGGAGGAGGTGCAGTGGATAAAACAGTGGGCTCTCAAGCACAAGGTCCTAAGTTCAAACTCCGGTATCTCATGTGTCTTTGGGATGCTCTAACACTATATATATATTTAAAGATTTTTATTTTATTTATGAGAAAGATAGGAGGAGAGAGAAAGAACCAGACATCACTCTGGCACATGTGCTGCCGGGAACTGAACTCAGGACCTCATGCTTGAGAGTCCAAAGCCTTATCACTGTGCCACCTCCCAGACCACTCTAAAACTATTTTTTGATATTTTATTTATCTTATTTCAATGAGAAAGAGATACAGAGAGGATGACACATAGAGAAAGAGCAGAATACTTCTCAGCTCTGGCTTTGCTGGTTCTGGGGATTGAACCTGGGATACTGGAACCTCAGGCATGGAAGTCTTTTTACACAATCATTATGCTGTCTCCTCAGATATATATATGTAAAATAAGAATGAACAGAGCAGAGGAATGTCTCATCAGGTAGAACACATGCCAAAAACCATTTCTCCCCATTTAAAAATCTTTAATATTAGGTTACAAGATTATAAAATTGCAATATATAGAGCCAGGTGGTAGCGCACCTGGTTGAGCACACACATTTTCAGTATGCAAGGACCTTGATTCAAGCCCCTGATCCCCACCTGCAGGGGGAAAGCTTTGCAAGTGGTGAAATAAGTGTTGCTGGTGTCTCTGCCTCTCTCCTTCTCTTCACCCCATTTTCTCTTGGTTTCTGACTGTTTCTATCAAACAAAGTAAAGATAATAAAAAAAAATTTTTTTTTAAAGATTACAGTGTATAGATCCACACCACACCCACCAACAAAATTCTCTATCCCCCGTCCTCCCACCTCCCAAAGATAAGCACCGGAGTTCTCACAAATCTTAGAAACAATTTGCTCGCTTTTATTTTACTGTTGTTTTTCCAAGCTCATGTATATCACATCTCTAGATTCCCTTCATGAGTGAAACCATCAAAAGGCCCTTGGTTTGGTCCTAGGTAGGGTATTAAAAAAGAACAAAGCAGGGTGAGCAAAACCGTTCTCTGGGATAGTGCATCACTTTGCCATGCATATGGCTTAGATTCAAGCCAGGTTCCCCCTGCACTGAATGAAGCTTCTATGCTGTGGTCTCTTTCACTCTCTCTGCCTAAAAAAAGAAAACAAAACAATCAAGTTATTTGACTGACAAAGTGGGTTTGTTTACTTAGAAACAAGAGTAAAAATTATAGTCTCCGGGAAAGATAGGCATGCACCGCCCAGTACCCAGAGCTGACACTCACTCTTCTATCTTATCTCTCTTGGGTGGGGCTCTGGCTAGAAGCACCTTTCTCATCCTGGAGTTGAGAAGCCCAGTTCCCTGAAGGTGGAGAAGCCAGACTTGTCTGGTCCTGCAGGGCCCTGATTGTGCGTGAAGGCATGCTCACTGCTGGTCTCTCAGAAGGTCATTTCCGGCTTCTTGGCAGAAGGGTTCTTACTACCAAGTACTGGCCAGGCCAGACATAATCTGGCTACCCAGGCAAGACTTGGAGACCTAGACAATCATCTCTTCCAGGTAGCTGGGGAGAAGTCTGCCCACCCAAGAATTCATGACCACCTGGCCCTGCATCCCTCCTCATATTCTCTGATCCAGAACCCAGCAACAATCCTTCCAGGGTTTTTGTTCATCCAAACCTTTATTGAGATCCTACTAAGTACTGAAATGATGGTCCCAGTACAAGTCTTACCTCTCTCTCCCTCCCTCTCTTATTTCCTTCATCCTTTCTTTTTACTTCTGTGGTATATGTAAAAGACATTTATTTATGGGCAAAAGAGACAGAACTAAATCATCTTTCTGGTATATGCAATGTTAGGGATTGAACTCTGGACCTCACTTTTTTTTAAATTGGATAAAGACATCTAGAGGAAAAGGGGAGATAGACAGGGAGACCCAGAGACATCTGCAGTCCCGTGTGAACTCATGAAGGTTCCTCTCTTCAAGTAGGGGTCAGGGGCTTGAGCCTGGGTCCTTGTGCACTGTAAAGTCTGAACTCAACATCTCCCTGGTTTGTTTGTTTATTAAAAGTATACTTATTGCCACACGCACTGCTCAGGCATGCAGGTCTGATGCACTACCACTGTGCTATCTCCCTGTTCCCCAATCCAATCCCTCACTCTCAAACCTTTCTTCTCAGGAATGAGTGACTTGTTTCCAGATTACTGAGGCTCAACAGGAAGTGAATTAGCTTTGGTGTGACCCAAACTTGGCTTTTAGCCCCAGCTCTACACTGGCTGAGAATGATTGTTAACCACCTCTCTGAGCCAGTCTCCCCACCATGAGCAGGGCTCCCTCTCTCACATGGGGTTGGCATGAAGATACAAGGAAATGGAGCACAGAAGATGGGGGTGTACCAACTGGCTTCTTCCTTCACTCCAGGAGACCCCAAACTCTCAGGTTTGGTCTGGCATGGGCCTGTCCCCCCACCCCATCCACACAGCAGAGCTCCTGAGCTCTCTGCCCTCTGGCTTCTGGGGGCTTGTTCCTTTGAAGCTGTGTCTGGGATATCGCTCCCAGCTGACGCGTCCCCAGGGTTCCAGGATGGTGACGCAACCAGCCTTGGGCCGTGGGTCTGAGCTGCTCAAGAACCTGACCATAGAGTCTGGGCTTCTTCCTTCTTTCCCAGGGAGCCTCAGACAGGCCGGGACAGGTAGAGGTTTCCACCTAGAGCCAGACCTGCCCAAGGCAAGTAGGGAAGGGCAGGTCTCACCCAAAGGCCTCAGGCAAGAGCCTCCTCTTTCAAGTTGGGCTACTTTAGGAGTCTGACCCTCTCCAGAGACAAGCCCATCTCCTGGCCCCCCTCCCACAGGCACTGCCCCCACCTCACCTCCAGGGCAGGAATAGAATCTGCATCCTTGGGGAAAGAGCAGCAGGTGGGGCTGGGGTGTGGTCAGATACTTGACCTCTGGGAGAGAACTGGAGAATGTGAACACCAGTCAGGTGGAGTTAGATGACATCTCTGTACCTGGCCCTGTGGTGTGGAGAAAAGCAAGAAATACCTCCCTGTGGGCCAGGCTATGGGGCCCACTCTATTATTTTATTTAATTAATTTTTAAAGATACATAATATTAAAACATGTTTATTTTAATGAGAGAGATACAGAAAGGACAGAAAACCCTGTTCAAAAAAAAAAAAAAGAAAACCCTGTTCAGTGCTGAGTTGTGGTGGTGCTGGGAATTGAACCTGCAACCTCTAAGCCTCAGGCATATAACCATTATACTGTCTCCCCAATCCATCTTTTATTTTTAATTTTTAAATATTTATTTATTTTCCTTTTTGTTGCCCTTGGTTTTCTTTTTTGTTTTGTTTTGTTTTGTTGTTATTGATGTCGTCATTGTTGGATAGGGCAGACAGAAATGGAGAGAGGAGGGGAAGACACAGGGGGAGAGAAAGACAGACACCTGCAGACCTGCTTCACCTCCTGTGAAGCGACTCCCCTGCAGGTGGGGAACCAGTTCCTTGAACTGGGATCCGTACGCCAGTCCTTGCGCTTTGCGCTACGTGTGCTTAACCCACTGCGCTACCGCCCAACTCCCCATCTTTTATTTTATTTTTAAAATCCTTCTTCCCTCTTTCTCTCTTCCTTCCTTTTTTTTGGAAAATATAACATTCTTTAAAATTTTTTATCGTTATGGTCATTATTATTGCATTCGTTGTTGTTGGATAGGACAGAGAGAAATCACGGGAGATGGGGAAGACAGAGAAGGGGAAAGACAGACACCTGCAGACCTGCTTCACCACTTGTGAATCGACCCCCCTGCAGGTGGGGAGCTGGCGGGGGCTCCAACCGAGATCGTTCTCTGGTCCTTGTGTTTTTTTGTGTATATCTCTTTCATTAAAATTAATTAATTAATTAAGATGCTTTTATGGGGGCCAGGCAGTAAGTAGCACAGTAGGTTAAGTGCACATGGCTCAAAGTTCAAAGACTGGCATAAGGATCCCAGTTTGAGTCCCTGGCTCCCTTCCTGTAGGGAAGGTAGCTTCACAAACAGTAAAGCAGGTCTGCAGGTATCTTATCCTTCTCTCCCCCTCTCTGTGTTCCCCTCCTCTCTCCATTTCTCTCTGTCCTATCCAACAGCAGTAACAACAATAACAATAAAAACAACAAGGGCAACAACAACAACAACAACAAAATGGGAAAAAATGGCCTCAGGAACAGTGGATTCATATTGCAGGCATCAAGCCCCAGAGACAACCTTGGAAGCAAACAAAACAAAACACCTTTTTTTTTTTTTTTAAAGATTTTATTTATTGACTGATGAGAAAGATAAGAGAGAGAGAGAGAAAGAATCAGACATCACTCTGGTACTTGTGCTGCCGGGGATTGAACTCAAGACTTCATGCTTGAGAGTCCAATGCTTTATCCACTGTGCTGCCTCCCGGACCACAAAACAAAACACCTTTTATAAGGGACTGGGTGGTGGTGCACCTGGTTGAGTGACATGTTGCAATGCAAGGAACCAGGTTTAAACCCCCGTCCCCACCTGCAGGGGGAAAGGTTTGCGAGTGGTGAAGCAGGGCTGCAGGTGTCTCTTGTTTCTCTATCTCCCCCCCCCCCTGAATTTTTGATAGTCTCTATCCAAGAAATAAATAAAGATAATTTAAAAAGAAAGAGAGAGAAGGAAAGAAAGGGAGAGAGAGAGAGAGAGAGAAAGAAAGAAAGAAAGAAAGAAAGAAAGAAAGAAAGAAAGAAACAGTGGTCCCAGAGATGGCACAATGGATAAGTACTGGACTCTCATGAGGTCCCGAGTTCATTCCTCAGTAGCATATGTACCAGAGTGATGTCTGGTTCTTTCTCTCTCTCCTATCTTTTTCATTAATAAATAAATAAAATCTTTAAAAAAAAATTGAAAGAGGCAGAGAGACACCTGCAGCCCTGCTTCACCTCATGAAGTGCTTTTCCCCATAGGTGAGGACGGGGGCTTCAAGTCTGGTCCCTGTGCACTATAATGTGCTCACTTAACCAGGTGCGCCACCACTTTCTTTGAGACCCAGAGCATCACTCTGGCACTTTCTACCTGGGATCAAACTTGGGATCTCATGATTAAGAGTCCAGTGCTCTTGTTCTGGGTCCCTATTGCTATCACTTTATCAGGAAAGTGTTGATTTCTGGTACTGTTCCCCACTGGGATACTGTTTCATAACCTCCTCTCCTACCCCCGCCCCTAGGTGTCAGCACACAAATAAGCATTTTATTGTTTGGGGCGGGTAGTTAGAATCCCAAGAATGTTCCACTCTAGTCTCCTCAACTATCCTTTAGTCTGCACCCCTCCCACTGCACCCCGTGTCTCATTTGTATATCAGAAGGTGCAGGAGTGCCATTTTAATTTTTTCTCCTTGCTCCACTCTGTCAAAACTTGAAGTTCTGGCCACTTGCATTTCCCTCTTTGAAGCCTCTCATGACCCCAGAAGGACCAGGCATGCTGGTTCAGTTGCCTTGGCTTTAGGCTGGGGACTGCTTGTGGATTCACCAGTCAACAAACTTCCAGAGAAGGGCTCCCATGTCAACTCAGGAGCAGGGCCTGTCACATCAATGAAGGCCAAGTCCTGCTGTGCCCTGTCTGGTTGTGAGACCACCTCAGACAGACCAGTCCCACAGCAGGTTCCTCATCTGCAAAATGGGGAGAATTCTTCACAAAATTGCCAAAAGCCAAGGTACACAAATGACAATCTTGTCAGGCACTGCTCTAGGCCCTCCTCAGGCTTTGATGCCATAGCTCAGTGTGATCTTATTATTGTTATTTTTATTTTTATATTTATTTTTTTCCATTTTGTTGCTTTTGTTTTTTTAAATTGTTGTTGTTATTGATGTCGTCATTGTTGGATAGGACAGAGAGAAATGAAGAGAGGAGGGGAAGACAGAGAGGGGGAGAGAAAGACAGACACCTGCAGACCTGCTTCAACCGCCTGTGAAGCGACCCCCGCTGCAGTGGGGAGCCGGAGGCTCAAACCAGGATCCTTACGTCAGTCCTTGCGCTTTGCGCCACCTGTGCTTAACCCACTGTGCTACCAACCGACTCCCTGTGTGATCTTATTTTATCAATACACTAAAAGTTACTGAAGTACAGAGGGTCTGCATACAGGACTGCTCAGACCATTGTTGTCTCAGCTCCAGTGATTTAAAAAAATTTTTTTTAAATATTTATTTTCCCTTTTGTTGCCCTTGTTGTTTAACATTGTTGTAGTTATTATTATTGTTGTTATTAACGTTGTCGTTGTCGTTGTTGGATAGGACAGAGAGAAATGGAGAGAGGAGGGGAAGACAGAGAGGGGGAGAGAAAGACAGACACCTGCAGACCTGCTTCACTACCTGTGAAGCGACTCCCCTGCAGGTGGGGAGCCTGGGACTTGAACTGGGATCCTTGCACTTTGCAACATGCAAAGTTAACTCACTTAACTCACTGCGTCACCGCACGACTTCCATCTCCAGTGATTTTTCCTCAGCACCTCAGCTCTTCCCTGCCTACACACTCAACTACTAAGATTTACAGGGAGAGCGAAGTGTAATACATTAGCAACTGGGAGTTTTGCCTCCAAAGCTTAGTGATTCTCCAAGCTGAGACACAAAAATTGCAAGAGATTCCTCTCCCTTCCTCTGAGGAATGAGCTCCCACCTCTTTCTTGGCCAGTATCACTATGTTGGTAAGGATGGAGTGGTGGGATGAGGCAACTACAAATGGCTTAAAACTGACAGAAAAGTATGATCTTGGAGGTAGCATAGTGGACTCTGAAGCACAAGGTCCTGAGAAAGATCCCTGGCGGCTTTTCTCTTCCTATCTCTAATTAAATAAATCTTTTTTTTGTTTGTTTGGTTTTTGTTTTGTTTTTACCAGAACACTGTTCAGTTCTGGTTTATGGTGGTGTGGTAAACCGAACCTGGGATGTTGGAGCCTCAGGCATGAGCATCTGTTTGCATAACCATTATGCTGTCTACCCTCCCCCCTCCTTTTTTTTTTTTAAACTAGAGCACTGCTCAGCTCTGGTTCATGGTGGTGTGACGGATTGAACCTTGGCTTTGGAGTCTCTTTGCATAACCATTATGCTATCTACCACTGCCCAGTAACAGAAAATATATTGTCAGTCAAATCCCTAAATCTCAACAAGTCAAGAAACACAGTGGGCACAGTGGGAGTGGTCACATGAATTTAAAGGCATGGAATCCTGAGTTCAATCCCCTGCACTGCATATACCAGAGAGATGTTCTAATCAGATGTTTTAATCTCCTTTTCCCATGTTAATAATTTTTTTTCTTTCTTAGATATTTTTTAATATTTATTTATTTTCCTTTTTGTTGCCCTTGTTTGTTTTTTATTGTTGTTGTAGTTACTGTCTGTCCTATCCAACAACAACGACAACAATAACTACAACAATAAAACAAGATGGGCAACAAAAAGGGAATAAGTTCTTGCAACACAATTTGTAATAGCCAAAACCTGGAAGCAACCCAGGTGTCCAACAACAGACGAGTGGCTGAGCAAGTTGTGGTATATATACACAATGGAATACTACTCAGCTATAAAAAATGGTGACTTCACCGTTTTCAGCCGATCTTGGATGGACCTTGAAAAAATTCATGTTAAGTGAAAGAAGTCAGAAACAGAAGGATGAATATGGGATGATCTCACTCTCAGGCAGAAGTTGAAAAACAAGATCAGAAAAGAAAACACAAGTAGAACCTGAACTGGAATTGGCGTATTGCACCAAAGTAAAAGACTCTGGGGTGGGGGTGGGTGGGTGAGGAGAATACAGATCCAAGAAGGATGACAGAGGACCTAGTGGGGATTGTATTGTTATATGGGAAACTGGGGAATGTATGCATGTACAAACTACTGTATTTACTGTTGAATGTAAAACATTAATTCCCCAATAAAGAAATAAATTTTTAAAAAACCAAGAGCAACAAAAGGGAAAATAAAATAAAATAAAAACATTAATCCCCAATAAAGAAATAAAAAAATAAAAATAAAAATGGGAATAAGTACATATTTTTTTTTAAAAAAGAAGAAGCTGCATATATTTTTTGGACCATGCTTGTTGGATTGAGGAACAATTTTCTCCATAAAGTATTCATTAACAGCTTTTTCCCCTACAAATATGGGACTCTTCACAAGTGTAACTGACTGTATTCTTTTTTTTAATTTCTTTTTTTTTTATTTAAGAAAGGATAAATTAACAAAACCATAGGGTAGGAGGGGTACAACTCCACACAATTCCCACCGCCCAATCTCCATATCCCACCCCCTCCCCTGATAGCTTTCCCATTCTCCATCCCTCTGGGAGCATGGACCCAGGGTCATTCTGACTGTATTCTTTGTTTCCTCCAAAGTCTGGAGACCATTAAACACTGGGCTCCCCACTCTGGCTGCCCATTTGCTTCACCTAGGAAACTGGAAAAAAAGAAAGAAAAAAGAAGGGAAAAAGCCTCCACTAGGCCAGTGATATGAAAGCAAACTACTGCACAGGCAACAACTGTCTGTGAAAGCTTTCCAGATGGTTCTAACGTGTAGACAGGGCTGCAAGCCATGGCCATGGTGATTCTTACAGTGTAATCTTGAGCCAGCAGCACCTGGGAACTGGTTAAAAGTACAGATTCTGGGGCCAGGCTGTGGTTTACCCAGTAGAGCATACACATTGCAGTGCACAAGACTCTGGTTCAAGCCCCTGGTCCCCACCTGCAGAAGGGGAAGCTTCCTGAGTAGTGAAGCAGATCTGCAGGTCTCTCTCTTTCTCTCTCCTTCTCTATCCCCCCCCATCCTGTCCAAAAAATAAAATAAAATAATTGGGGCAGAGCCAGGCGGCTTGGTGGTCGCGGCGCCCCGTGGGGTCGGAGCGCTGAGCTTGCTGCCGCTTCCGCCTCGCGCCGCCTGATCCCCGAGCTCAGACCTTCGGTTCTGTGGCCCGGCCCAGGCGGCACGACGGGAGGATGAGCGGCGGGCGGCGGAAGGAGGAGCTGCCTCAGTTGCAGCTGGCCCACAAAGGCCCTCAAAGTCTCTGTCTGGAGCAAAGTGCTGCGGAGCGATGCGGCCTGGGTGGACAAGGATGAGTTTTTAGATGTGATCTACTGTTTCTGACAGATCACTGCTGTGGTTCTAGGTGTTATTTGGGGAGTATTGCCATTGCGAGGCTTCCTGGGAAAAGCGGGTTTCTGCCTGATCAATGCAGGAGTCTTGTACCTCTACTTCAGCAACTACCTACAGATAGATGAGGAATAATATGGTGGCACGTGGGAGCTCACGAAAGAAGGGCTTATGACATCTTTTGCCTTGTTCACAGTCATTTGGATCGTCTTTTACACTGTCATCCACTATGACTGATGTTGTACAGCCCCCACCTGCTACCTGTCCAGTCCAAAGGACTCTCTTAGTTACAGCTCAGAAACATGATTGTAGAGGGAGGGCATCCAAGCCAAAGGGCGCCTGCAGCACCCATGTTCTCTGGACCAAGAATCAGTGTGTTGGGCACCAGTGTTTTCTGCAAGGTTTGTGACCTGAAACTTTTTAAAAGAATCATCTACCTTTTGAGGAAGCATTTCTGAATTGTCCATCACCAACCATTTCTTCTTGGATACTGTCATGAAACACCTGTTTACTTATTGGAGCTGTTATTTAATTTGATGCACCTCTGGATCCGGATGAAACATTAAATTGTCTTCCTCATTCTCAATAAATAAATTTAAAAAATAAAATAAAATAATTGGAGCTAGGCTGTGGGATACCTGATAAAGCACATATGTTATAATGTGCAAGGAACTAGATTCAAGCCCTGGTCCGCACCTGCAGGAGGAAAGAAGCTTCACACATGGTGAAACTGCTATGGGTGTTTATCTGTCTGTCTGTCTGTCTGTCTGTCTCTCTCTCTCACCCTTTCCTTTCAATTTCTGCCTCTATTCAAAATAAATAGATAATAACATTTTTTAAAGAATACACTAACCTAAATCTTTAAAAAGTAATATTTTTTCATGCAGATTTTTCTATCCTTCCCAAACCAAGACCTATAGCTTAAAAAACTGTGGGGCTCCCTGGGTAGGACACCTACTGTACTGTGGCAAAAAGGGAATGAGAAAGTGGCCCAGGGTCAACATCAGATTTACCCTGGTTTCACTTAACAAACAACAAAAACCCGGAAAGCAAGGTGACAGAGGTTGGACCAGCCACCTGTGTTGTCAAGACTCCAGGGGATCTTGATTTGGGCTAAAACAAAAAAGCTCTTAGAGCTGCACACAATTTTAAAGTTAAAAACCTACCTATGCCTGTCCCTTAATGTTCCAGGAAAGGGAAAGAGAATTAAATAGTTTCCCTGATGACACCCATCAAGGTCTTGGCAGTCAGGTCCAGAATCTGAATTTTGCTTTCTCATTTCTAGGCTATCCTCCCCATTGTCCGAGTCTGACACTCACCAGCTGCCTTGCGCAGGGTTCCAAATATAGGCCCACAGTCTCTCCCACCCCTTATGCCATCCTTCCCACCAAGAGAGGAGGACTTGATTTCTTTCCACATGAGCCGACTGGACCTGTTGTAAGTGAGCATGATAAATGGTGGCTTAAAACAGCAAGAGTTCCAGGGGTCAGGAGGTAGCGCAGTGGGTTAAGCGGACGTGGCACAAAGCCCAAGGACTAGCGTAAGGATCCCAGTTCGAACCCCTGGCTTGGGAGTTGCTTCACAGGCAGTGATGCAGGTCTGCAGATGTGTATCTTTCTCTCCCCCTCTCTGTCTTCCCCTCCTCTCTCCATTTCTCTCTGTCCTATCCAACAATAAACAACATCAAAAAAGTGGCCTCCAGGAGCAGTGGATTCATGGTGCAGGTACTGAGTTCCAGCAATAACCCTGGAGGCAAAAAAAAAAAAAAAAAAAAGCAAGAGTTCCATGAGGTGGCACAGTGGATAAAGCACTGGACTCTCTCCAGCATGAGGTCCTGAGTTCAGTCCCCAGCAGCACATGTACCAGGGTGATGCCTGGTTCTTTCTCTCTCCTCCTATGTTTCTCATTAATAAATAAAATCTTAAAAACAAAAAGCAGCAAAAGTTCCTCATCTCATAGTTCTAGGGATTGGGCAGTCCAAGATCAAAATGTTGGGAGGGCTGGGCAGTAGAGCACACGTTTCTATGCCCAAAGACCTGGGTTCAAGCCCCCATTCTCCACCTGTAAGAGGGACGTTTTATCAGAGGTAAAGTAGTTCTGGGGAGTTGGGCGGTAGCGCAGCGGGTTAAGTGCACATGGCGCAAAGTGCAAGGACTGGTTAGGATCCTGGTTCGAGCTCCCGGCTCCCCACCTGCAGGGGAGTCGCTTCACAGGCGGTGAAGCAGGTCTGCAGGTGTCCCTCTGTCTCTCTTCCTCTCTATCTCCCCCTTCTCTCTCAATTTCTCTCTGTCTCTATCCAATAACAAACAAACAACAACAAAAAAGCAGTTCTGTAGGTGTTTCTCTTTCCCTTGATCTCTATCTCCCCCGCCCTCAATTTCTCTCTGTCCTATCTAATAAAATGGAAAGAAAAAAAGAAAAAGAAAGAAAAGGAAAAAGGGCTGCTGGGAGTGGGGGATTCTTAGTGCTGGCACCTAGGCTCAGCAATAACCCTGTGGCAATAAAACAAACAAACAAACACCCAGATCATAGTGTTGGCAGGGATATACTTCCTCAGAAGGCATGAGGGAGAATTAACTTCGGCCTCTTTCCTGGCACCTGGCATTGAAACCCCAATTTTCACCCTGCTTCTCCCTTGTGTGTGTGTTCAAATCCCTCCCTTTTGCAGGAGTTCTCATTATGTTGGACTAGGGGGTCCACCCTTTCCTATTCCTTTGTGGCTTCATCTTAACTAGTTACATCTGCAGTGATTCTATTTCCTGTCAGGATCACGTTTTGAGAAACTGCTAGGGGAACTGGGTGTTGGCACACCTGATTAAGGGCCATGTTACCATATGCGAGGACCTGGGTTCAAGTCCCTAATGCTCACCTTTGGGAGAGAGCTTCACAAGCTGTGAAGCAGTGCTGCAGGTTTCTCTCTCTCTCTCGTTATCTCTCTCTCTCTGTTTTCCTTCTTGATTTCTCTCTCTCTAATAAATAAAAAGAGAGATGCTAAGGCTTGAACCCAAGTCTTCACACAGGGTAAGATGTATGTTCAACCTATTGAGTTATCTCCTGGTCCCAAGAGTCCTCATAATTTAAGATTGGTTTTACAGGGTTGGGGAGACAACAGAATAGTTATGCAAAATTATTTTTTTCTTTTCTTTTTTATTTTTATTTATCCCTTTCGCTGCCCTTTTGTTTATTGTTGTAGTTATTATTGCTGTCGTCGATATTGGATAGGACAGAGAGAGATGGAGAGAGGAGGGGAAGACAGAGAGGGGGAGAGAAAGATAGACACCTGCAGACCTGCTTCATCACTTGTGAAGTGACTCCCCTGCAGTGGGGAGCTGGGGGCTTGAACCAGGATCCTTACGCCGTCCTTGGGCTTTGTACCACGTGAGCTTAACCCGCTGCGCTACTGCCTGACTCCCTGCAAAATGATTTCTATGCCTGAGGCTCTGAGCTCCCAGGTTCAATCTATAATGTCACCATAAGCCAAAGCTGAGCAGTGGTCTGGAGAAAACAAATAAAAACAAACAAAAACCCTACCAATATACAAAAAAGGGCATAATAAATAAATAAAATTAAGGTTCCTCTCACGGGAGTTGGCAGCTGTGTAACCCTCTGTGTGGGGTTCCTGAATTGCTACAGACAATTTCACAGAACAAGGCTGAGCGAGCACCAGGCTGTGCCCAAGTTATATCGAACTGTTGGTCTTTTGGGGCCAGCGAGACAGCTCACCTGGGAGGGTGTTTGCTTTGCCATACATGTGACCCAGTTTCTACCTGGCACAGTACATGGGCACACAAGGTACTGAAAGAAGCATGGGGCTGGAGTGTTTCTTTTCTCTCTGAAAAGTTCACCGGGAGTGGTGAAGTCCTGGTGGTAGGAGAAAAAATGGTGGTCTAGATCCTAGGTTTTGTTTGCTTGCTTGTTTGTTTGTTTGCTTTGTTTTACCAGAGCACTGAGTAACTCTTTAGGTTTACGGTGGTCCGGGAGATTGAACCTAGGACTTCAGAGCCTCAGGCATGAGAGTCTTTGCATAACCATGATGCTATCAACCCCTGCCCTTTAAGGTTTGTTTTATACAACAGGAGAAAGTGCAGCAAGTCTCACACCACACAGGGCCACCATAGTGCTCAGTTTATTCTACCGGAAGCCCTTCTGTCAGACTCCAACGCCTGCCCATCGTTCACATAAAGCATGTGGGCCTCACTGCGCATTGAGTGGCTGGAAATTAGGACAAAGTTCTACTTGTCCATAGTGAATGGCACCCTCTGACCTACCTAAAAGCTTCTGCGAGTGCGGGTGAGATGCTGAGCACTGTGAGCAGGCCCAGGCAGGGGAGAGCGCAGAGAGGTACTTAGAGGTGCTTTGTGTGGGTGGGCCTGCTGCCAGAGCTTGGCCGCACGGAGCCAACTGTGTGGGCTCCAGAACACTGAAACTCTGGGGCCGAGGAAGAATGTAAGTTGTGAGAGGCCTTGGCTGAAGGGGAAATTGGAATAATTAGCCATTGAGAACAAGTGTGTTCAAAAAGAGTTTAAATTGGGGGAAAGGGAGAGCTGCAGGAATGCACAAAGGAGCTGTTACTTGGATCAGAAACAGGAAGCTCATGCGTATGCACAACAGGGCTGGGAGACAAGCCCTCTTCCTCCCACCACGGTGGCTCCTGCTAACAACCATATGTATTTCTTTTTGCCGCCAGGCTTACTGTTTGGGATCCCTGTCTGCACAACTCCTCTACTGCTCCTGGTGGCCATCCCCTCCCTCCATTTTTTCCCCCTTTTTAATAGAGGGTGAAAGACAGAAAAACACTAACTTGTGAGGTTTCCCCCTTGCAGGTGGGAATGGGCGCTAGAACTCAGGTCCTTGAATATGGTAGCATGTGTGTTCTATCAGGGAAGCCAGCCCCTGGTCCTTAACAACCACACTTATGACAACTAGTGATAACGCACAGAATGCCGCATGCTGTCCTATGCACTGTGTGTTTTATACTCTTAACCCTCTGGAGGTAGGTGTTACTGTTTTTAGAGTCATTTTATAGAGGAGGAAACTGAGGCCCAGTGACACACCCAGGGGCACACACTAAGTAGCAAAACTGAGGTTTAAATCTAGGAATTCTGGTTCAAAATCTGTGCTCTTGATGAGATAAACTGCTCAGTCATTTTACTTTTTTTATTTCATTTTTTCTTTTTAACCAGAGCACTGTTCAGCTCTGGCTTATGGTAGCTGGGGGAATGGAACCTGGGACTTTGGAGCCTCAGGCATGAGAGTCTCTTTGCATAACCATTATGCTGTGTTCCCTTTGCTCTCCCCCCATTTTTTTAAAATTCATCAATGAGAGAGAGATCCAGAGCATTACTCTGTATCAAACTTGGAACACCATGCTTAAAGAGTCCAGGGCTTTATCCACCTCCAGCCCACTGTTCTGTCGTGTGTGTGTGTGTGTGTGTGTGTGTGTGTGTGTGTCTGTCCATCCTCTAGAAATGAACCTAGGGCCTCATGCATACACAATACTACTAATAAGTAGTCTCCTCCTTGAAATGATTAAACTTTTTTTTTATTATCTTTATTTATTTATTGGATAGAGACAGCCAGAAATTGAGAGGAGGAGGGGAGATAGAGAGGAAAGAGACAGAGAAGACACCTGCAAACCTGCTCCACCTCTTGTAAAGCTTTTCCCCTGCAGGTGGGGACTGGGGGCTCGAACCTTGTGCATAGTAATATGTGCACACATCCAGGTGCGCCACCACCCGGCCCCTCTTGAAATGATTTTTTAAAAAATTCAAAAGAGGAGGAGAGCCAGAGCGTCACTATGGTACATGTGATTCTGGAGGTTGAACTCAGGATCCCATGCTTAAGAGTCCAACACTTTACCTACCCATCATGCTGCCTCTGAAGCCTTGATTTTATTTATTTATTTATTTATTTATTTATTTTTAATTTACAGAAAGATATGGGTGGGGGTAGATAGCATAACGGTTATGCAAAGAAACTCTCATGCCTGAGGCTCCAAAGTCCCAGGTTCAATCCCCCACACCACTATAAGCCAGAGCTGAACAGTGCTCTGGTTTTAAAAAATACTTAAATACTCAAATACTTAGAGGAAAGTATTGGTAGAACACTTTCCCACCTAAACCTCAAGGGCATCTTTGATGATACAAACTCAATTGCAAGGAAGACTGAAACAAAAACAAATCAATGAGACTACATTAAATTGAAAAGCTTTTCTGCACAGTAAAATTGAAAAGCTTTTCTGCACAGTAAAAGAAACCATCACACAGGGAGTTGGGCAGTTAATGGGTTAAGCGCACATGGCGCACATGGCACAAAGCACAAGGGTCAGTGTAAGGATCCCAGTTCGAGCCCCCACCATAGAAGGTCGCTTCACAAGTGGTGAAGCAGGTCTGCTGGTGTCTATCTTTCTCTCCTCTTCTCTGTCTTCCCCTCCTCTCTCCATTTCTCTCTGTCCTATCCACTACCAACAACAGCTATGACCACAATAACAACTATAACAAGCACAACAACAAGGGCAACAAAATGGGAAAAATAGCCTCCAGGAGCAGTGGATTTGTAGTGCAGGCACCAAACCCCAGCAATAACCCTGGAGGCAAAAAAAAAAAAAAAAAAAGAAACCATCACACAAACAAAGAAACCCCTCACAGAATGGGAGAAGATCTTCACATGCCATACATTAGACAAAAGTCTAATATCCAAAATATATAAAGAGCTCACCAAACTTAACCACAAAAAAGCAAATGAGCCCATTCAAAAATGAGCAGAGGATATAAACAGAATATTTACTATGGAAGAGATCCAAAAGACCAACAAACATATGAAAAATTGCTCTAGGTCACTGATTGTCAGAGAAAGGCAAATAAAGACAACATTGAGATACCACCTCACCCCTGTGAGAATGGCATACATCAAAAACGACAGCAACAACAAATGCTGGAGAGGCTGTGGGGACAGAGGAACCCTTCTGCATTGCTGGTGGGAATGTAAAGTGGTCCAACCTCTGTGGAGAGCAGTCTGGAGAACTCTCACAAGGCTAGGCATGGACCTTCCATATGACCCAGTAATTCCTCTCCTAGGGATATACCCTAAGGACTCCATAACACCTAACCAAAAAGATACGTGTACACCTATGTTCGTAGCAGCACAATTTGTAGTAGCTAAAACGTGGAAGCAAACCAGGTGCCCAGACAGATAAATGGCTGAGAAAGCTGTGGTATATATATACACAATGGAATACTATGCAGCTCCTTCTTCTTCTTCTTCTTCTTCTTCTTCTTCTTCTTCTTCTTCTTCTTCTTCTTCTTCTTCTTCTTCTTCTTCTTCTAGCGTTTGCAGCTACTAAGAATAATGAATTCACTTTCTCTGACCTATGTTGGATGGAGCTAGAAGGAATTATGTTAAATGATCTAAGTCAGAAAGACAAAGATGAATATGGGATGATCCCACTCATAAACAGAAGTTGAGAAAGAAGAACAGAAAGGGAAATTCAAAAAGCAGAATCTGACTGAGTTTGGAGTAGGGCACCAAAGTTAAAATCTCTGGGTGGAGGCTGAGGGTGGATGTTCAACTTCACTGGGGGTGGGAGGAGGTACATAGACATTTGGTGGTGGGAATGGTGTTAATATACATTCCTATTAACTTATAGTCTCACAAATCACTATTTAATTAATATGAGGGGGGAAATGGATTGAATGCCTCAAACTTTAAAAAAAAATTTTTATTATTTTTTAATTTATTTCTTTATTAGGGATCAAACTTTTTGATGCATAGGCCATACCTCTGAGTATATGTTCCCTCATTCTAAACACTTAAGACTTCAAATTCGGTAGTCAGGTGGTAGCGCAGCAGGTTAAGCACAGGTGGCGCAAAGCGCAAGGACCAGCATAAGGATCCTGGTTCGAGCCCCCGGCTCCCCACCTGCAGGGAAGTCACTTCACAGGTGGTGAAGCAGGTCTGCAGGTGTCTTTCTCTCCCCCTCTCTGTCTTCCTCTTCTCTCTCCATTTCTCTCTGTCCTATCCAGCAACAACAACATCAATAACAATAACAATAAAACAACAAGGGCAACAAAAGGGAATAAATAAATAATTTTTTTTTTAAAAAAAAAGACTTCAAATTGGTAATCAGCTTGAATTTTAACAGTGGGCTCAAATTGCTAGTATATCTCTAGTGACTTGTTCTTTGAAGTATGAAATCTCCTAAGAGCTTAGACCAGGGAGAACTGAAATAACTGGTGGTATCACTTTATCAGATGCAGCTCTATGTAAATAACATTAAAGGACATAAATTACAGTGAGGTCTTGTCTGATACAGAAAATCCTAACAATGCGATTTTCATAGTTAACCCAGTTGCCAAATAATTTGGTTATAGCAATAACTATTTATTGCCTTCTTAAACCCTAAGATAGCAGGAACCTTCCCCATTCTCTACAAAACCTATATTTCTCCCAGTCCTGGAACCTCTGGGGTAGGGCTCACTTTTTCATTTTTTTACAATTTTATTTATTGATTCATGAGAAATGATAGGAGAGAAAGAACCAGACATCACCCTGGTACATGTGCTGCCGGGGATTGAACTTAGAACCCCATGCCTGAGAAACCAATGTCTTATTCACTGTGCCACCTCCTGGACCACACTTTCTTTTTCTTTTTTAATATTTTATTTATTTTACTTTAATGAGAGAGAATAGAGACACTCAAAGAGAAAGAACAGAGCACTGCTCAGCTCTGGTTTATGGTGGTGCTGGGGATTGAACCTGGGACCTCAGAGCCTGAGGCATGAAAGTCTTTTGAAGAACCATTATGCTGTCTCCCCTGACTGGGTGGGCCTCACTTTCCTGCATGCTTCTCTCAGTTTATACCAATTGATATTGCTCAGCAATTCTCTATTTTGTAAATCAGAGCACTGCTCAGCTTTGCCTGAGCAGTGGTAATGGGGATTGAATCTGGGACTTTAGAGACTCATGCATGAACATCTTTTTGCAAAACCATGATGCTGTCTCCCCAGCCCCATGTCCCCATAATTTTCACCTTAATCCCCAGCACTGAGAAGCTGGCTGCAAATCCCCTCCCTGGTCATCTCATTGAGAGGAAAATTCAGTCAGTCATCAGCTCCACTAACAAAACTCACCAAGTTCTGGACTTCATCCTCCTGTTTATCCCCCTATTTCAGACGGTGCTGTTTATGTATCTTCTTCCTGTGACTATGATTTCTTCTAAGTTTAGACTTGGATGACAAGTAGGCCTCATGCCCTATGTACCGGGAGCCCATGGTGGAGAGGTTGAGGATTCTAGAACCCCTAGGGCTCAGAGGACATAGGGCAATGTGTGCTGTTTCACAGAACTGACCATTCTTAGACTCAAGGGGTCCTTAAGGATGCTCAGAAATCCTCAAGGGATTTCACTCTTTTTGAATGCTGCTTCAGATTCCTAAGATATGAAGATGAACAAGAGTGTCATATTCCCTTTCTGAATTCCAACTGTAGCTACAAATACCAGTTAGCAATGTCACTGTTAAAAACACCCTGCACACCCTCGTCTCCTGTGACTACTGGCCCCTCTTCTGGAACTGGGTATCAGTCCCTCAGTGATGGTAATAACTAGGCCCAGAACTCAAAGCAAGGCCATTTATAACATTTCTAGGGAGCCGCATGGCTCCTTGGTGAAAAAAAAAAAACAATCAAAAACACCGTAGGTCTAGATGTGACTGAAAAATCAAAGCATGTAGATCAAGACCAAGAATATCGAGCTGGCCCTTCTTTCTGGGGGGACTAGGCTGGACTCTGCAAAAAGCCTTGTTAGGGGCAGAGCTACCCATGGACATAAACCACCTCCTGGAGAGCACTAGACCATCAATTCCTGTCTGACAGAATTTTTAAAATATTTTATTTATTTTATTTTTGAGAGAGATGCAGAGAAAGAACAGAGCACTGCTCAGCTCTGGCTTATTGTGGTGCAGGGGGACTGAACCTGGGACTTTGGAGCCTCGGGCATGAGAGTCTCTTTGCATAACCATTATGATATCTATCCCCCACCCTGACAGAGAGGATTTTTAAAGTGTATTAAAGAGAAGTCTTGCTGAATTTGGGCTGTTATATGTAATCATCCAGTTTTGCCCTTAGTAAAAGGGCCTGGCAGTCGCAAAGACTCTAGATTTTGTGGCCATATATGGCCAGGTATGTCTGGATCCCCAACTAGGGTTTCTTTTCTCCATGTATATATATATATATATATAATATTTATTTCCTTTTTGCCCTTGTTGTTTTTATTGTTGTCGTAGTTATTATTGTTGTTGATGTTGTTGTTAGATAGGACAGAGAGAAATGGAGAGAGGAGAGGAAGACAGAGAGGGGGAGAGAAAGATAGACACCTGCAGACCTGCTTCACCGCTTGTGAAGAGACTCCCCTGCAGGTGGGGAGCCGGGGTCTCGAACCGGGATTCTTAGGATCCATGCGCTTTGTGCCACGTGCACTTATCCCGCTGTGCTACCGCTGGACTCCCATATATATATATTTTTTTTTTTTTTTTTCTCCCTCCAGGGTTATCTCTGGGGTTCCGTGCTGGCATTACGAATCCACTGCTCCTGGAGGCCATTTTTTTTTTTTTCTATTTTATTGACTAGGACAGAAAGAAATTGAGAGAGGAGAGGGAGACAGAAAGGGAGAGAGAAAGATAGACACCTGTAGACCTACTTCACCGCTTGTGAAGCGATTCCCCTGGAGGTGGGGAGCAGGGACTCGAACCAGGATCCTTGCTCTGGTCCTTGTGCTTTGTGCTATGTGCATTTAACCAGGTACACCACCACCTGGGCTCCTCCTTACAGATCCTCTTGAAAATAAAGGATACAGATCCACCTGCCTAAACGACTCACAGGAGCTTTGTTGAACCCTGTGATGATAGAAGTCATCAGGGTTGCGTCCTAAATTTTAAAAAAGAGTTGAGTCAGGCTGGTCTGTGACTTCAACCACTGTGGTCCTATTGACTATGAGTGGGGAGGGTAAGTAAAAAGGTTTGGATTCCTTCCTGATACTGGAACTGAGAAATGCTCTACCCCTGAGGCAGGTGAACTTCCAGCATATTCCATCAAAAGCTCCATCTTTCCTTGTGGCACAGGGGACCAGGTCAAGTCAAAGTCATCACATCCCAGGTCAGGGTTCACACAAAACAGCCGTGTGTGTTGGTTTTCTGCCTCAGGACCAGAATTGCTATAGGCAGAAGCTAGCCTGCCGTTTCATGCAGGACAACAAGGAAGTTGGAAAGCTGAAGAGTGGCCTCTGCTTCATGGGAGTCCAAAGCACACAGTCTCACATCACTTGCCGCATGAATTGTATTGGCAGGATCGGGGTCGGGGGGTAGGTTACAGGTACAGTGAAATAAGGCATATAAAACTGGAGAGACAGGGTGTAGCAAGGCTGAGGCCCCCTAGAACTCCTATTCATCCGTGCCATTTTAGTATCTTCGCCTGTTTCCTCACAGCCCTTCTCTAGGGCAGCCAGGTCTTCCTTCTCAGGCCTTGGAGAATCCCCCCAGCTCAGGTCCTCCTTGCCCATATACCGGTGCACAAATGCCCACTTGACAAACATCAGGTTACATTCGTAACTGGGATGGTCTCAGGCCCCTGTGATGGCTGTGTACTGCCCAGCATATAGACACCCCCCCCCCCAAGCTGCTCTTTGGCCAGATCTCCCTTGACACCACTGCAAGCACCAGTGAAGGATCCTGGTTCGAGCCCCTGGCTCCCCACCTGCAGGGAGGTCGCTCCACAGGCAGTGAAGCAGGTCTGCAGGTGTCTATTTTTCTCTCCCCCTCTCTGTCTTTCCCCTCCTCTCTCCATTTCTCTCTGTCCTATCCAACAACGACGACATCAAGAACAACAACAATAATATCTACAACAACAATATAAACAACAAGGGCAACAAAGGGGAAAAAGAAAGACATATTCAAGAAAAAGGATGGGTGAGGCAGGTGCACCACCCCCGGCCCCAGTTGGGTGCATATGTTACATACAATGTATAAAAACATGGGTTTGAGCCCCCAGTCCCCAACAACAGGGGGAAAGCTTTGAGAGTGGTGAAGCAGCATTGCAGGTCTTTCTCTCTCATTCCCTTCCCTCTTGATTTGTGGCTGTCTCTATTCAATAAATAAACAAAGATAATTTTAGGGGCCGGGGGTGGTGCACCTGGTTGAGCACACATATTACATTGCGCAAGGACCCAGGTTCAAGCCCCTGGTCCCCACCTGTAGGAGGAAAGCTTTGCTAGTGGTGAAGTAGAGCTGCAGGTGTCTCTGTGTCCCTCTTCCTCTCTATCACCCTCTTGATTTCTGGCTGTCTCTATCCAATAAATAAATACATTAAAAAATTTTTAAAGATAATTTTAAAAACTAAAAAAAGAAAGGATGGGGCAGGGAGATAGCTCAGCTGGGGAAGTGCACACTTTATCCTGTGCACACATGATCATCTTGGGGAAGCTTCACGCATGGTGAAGGGGGTGCTGGAATGTCTCTCCTCCCATTCTGCTTCAGATTAAAAGGAAAAAGAAAATAAGTTCACAGGGAGTAATGAAACTATGAAAGTGAAAAGAGTGGCCCGGGAGGTGGCGTAGTGGCTAAGGCACTAGACTCTCAAGCGTGAGGTCCTGAGTTCAATCCCCGGCAGCACACGTACCAGAGTGACGGCTGGTTCTTTCTCTCTCTTCTATTTTTTCTCATTATTAAATAAATAAAATCTTTAAAAAAAAAAAAAAAAAGAAAGTGAAAGGAAAGAAAAGGAGAGGACTTTGACCAGGGAGGTCACTCAGTGGATGAAATATTAGGCTCTCAGGCATGAGGTCCCCAGTTTGATAACCACCATCACATGTACCCGAGTGGTGCTCTGATTCTCTCACCTTCCCTCTCTCATAAATACACAGATCTTTAAAGAAAAAGGGGGGAGAAGAACTATTTTTAATTTTTTAAATATTTTATTTATTTTATTTTTGAGAGAAATGCAGAGAGAGTGAAACAGAGGGAGAGAGACAGAGAGAAACACCAGAGCACTGCTCAGCTCTGGCTTATGGTGGTGTGGGGGATTGAACCTGGGATTTAGGAGCCTCAGGCATGACAATCTGTTTGCATAACCTTTATGCTGTCTCCCCTGCCCTTAATTTTTTAATGTTTATTTATTCCCCTTTTTGTTGCCCTTGTTTTTTTATTGCTGTAGTTAATATTGTTATTATTGCTGGTCCTTGCACTTTGTGCCATGTGCGCTTAACCCACTGTGCTACCGCCCCACTCCCAAGAAGAACTATTTTTACATTAAAAGAGTTAAAGGAAGACTGAGGAAGCAGCTCAAAAGTAGAGTACATGATTAGTATCGGTGAGACCCTAGGGTGAATCACTAACTCCCCATTTACTGAAGCTGAGAGGTGTTCTGCTCTCTCTTGTGCTCTCTGTCTTTTTTTGTTATATTTATTTATTTATTCCCTTTTGTTGCCCTTGTTGTTTTATTGTTGTAGTTATTATTGTTATTGCTATCATCATTATTGGATAGGATAGACAGAAATGGAGAGAGGAGGGAAAGACAGAGGGGGAGAGAAAGATAGACACCTGCAGACCTGCTTCACTGCCTGTCAAGCAACTCCCCTGTAAGTGGGGAGCCGGGGGTTCAAACCGGGATCCTTATGCTGGTCCTTGCGCTTTGCATCACATATGCTTAGCCCGCTGCGCTCCCTCTTAACTGCCCGACTCCCTCTCTTTCTCTCTCTTTTTTTTTAATTTTTAAAAAATCTTTATTTATTTATTGGATAGAGACAGACAGAAATCAAGAGGGAAGGGGGCGAAAGAGAAGGCTAGAAACAGAGAGACACCTGCAGCCCTGCTTCACCACTTGCAAAACTTTCCCCATGCAGATGGGGCCCGGGGGCTCGAACCAGGTCTTTGTGCTTTGCAACACGTGCTCTCAACCAGGTGTGCCACTGCCTGGTCCCCTCTTCCTCTCTTTTAAAGAGAGAAATCCAGTGATGTAATATCTCTCCTTCTCTCTTTAAATATTTATTTATCTATTTATTTTAGCCAGAGCACTGTTCAGTTCTGGCTTATGATAGTACAGGGGGATTAAACCTTGGACTTTGTAAGCCTAAGGCATGAGAGTCTCTTTGCATAACCATTATGCTATCTACCCCCACCTAAATGAAAAAGTGACCAAATCACCAGAGCTTCCAGAGACCACAACTCTACCCAGACCTCCAGCACTACCTAGTTGAGAAACTCCTCTAAAGTGCAAGGAATAGCAAAGGTCACCTGAGACTGCAACAAGATGAGAGTGGGACTAATTTGGGGTCCCAGCAAGTCACTGGTGAGTGAAAATAGGTGTGGTTCATGAACAGAGAGGAGCCTAAGGAGAGATTCCTGGGGCTAAAGCCCATATCTACTCCCAAGCAGCTGTTAACAGTCTTGTAGTTTGACAGTTGAGGAGCCACCTCCAATCTATTTTTATCAACAAAAGACTGCTGAAGGGAGGAGAGTACTGCCCTAAGACTCACTAAATGCAACTGTGGGTCTCCAGTTGCTACTGCCCTCAGAGGCTGGAGCAGCAGGGGGAGGCCCTGTGCTGACACTGGGGGGGGGGGGACAGAGAACTGACCAGGAAACTCAGGAGATCTACTCCCTGGTGGTCTAGCAGTGGGCTCTATAGTGGGAGCCTTTCCACATTGTTCTCCTGATGAAAACATGGTGAATAATTGTCTCAGAACCTACAGACTATAAACAGGACTTGTTTAGAAACTCACAGGGCCCAGCAGTGCTACCCTGCTTGGCAGAGAAGCTGAACTGAGCCCAGAGATTTGGATCCTTGGGGTGTGGGAGTCTCTGCATAACCATTGTGCTAGCTCTCGGTTGTATCTCTTGGTCAGGAGTGAGTGATTGAGCTAAAAAACCTACTTATAGTTTAAAAGCTCTCAGGCTACCATAGCCTACAAGGAAGAAAAGAACAAAACAGGCTTTAACAGCCACTGTGCTCCAACTCAGGGATTAAGATAACATAGAAACAACTGTTAATTTCCACAACTGTGAACTCTTTAAGTACCTTACTTAGACACAAGTCAATCCAGGCAAGAGTGAGCAGTGGACTGAAAAGTACTGGCAGAAGGATCTCATAACACACTATAGTAATAGTTGAACCAAGGAGAAACATTGGAGAAATAAACCAGAACAAAAGTCCAGCTAAAAGCCCCCCAAAGGGGGGTTCAGGTGGTAGTGCAGCAGGTTAAGTGCACAGGGCACGAAGAATAAGGACCGGTGTAAGGATCCTGGTTCGAGCCCCAGCTCCTCACCTGCAGGGGAGTTGCTTCACAGGCAGTGAAGCAGGTCTGCAGGTGTCTGTCTTTCTCTCCCCCTCTCTGTCTTCCTTCCTTTCTCCATTTCTCTCTGTCCTATACAAGAACAACAACATCAATAATAACTACAACAACAATTTTTTAAAAATCCCCCAAAGGTAGAAACACAGAAGAATGAGATCAACATCCAAATGCTAGCTAAGGAATTAGTCATAGGAGTGAGGAAAGAGTTTGAAAGAATTGTCATCAGAAAGGCAGAAGCAACAAATGAGACTCTGAAAGAAAGCACTAACTATCTCAAGGTAATTGGAGAGCTGAAATAGCTGGGCTAAGAGCACAACTAGCTGAACAAGATAATGCAGTATCAGAACAGGGTAACAAAATAGCTGAGCTACAGAAAACAACAGAGGAGAGACAGAATAGAATAAATGAGGCAGAAAGCAGAATTAGCATGATTGGTGGTCCAGGAGGTGGTATAGTGGCTATGGAACTAGACTCTCAAGCATGAGGTCCTGAGTTCAATCTCTGGTAGCACATGTACAAGAGTGATGTCTGTCTCTTTCTCCTCCTATCTTTCTCATTAATAAATAAACAAAAATCCCCAACACAAAAGAGCTTTTTTTCTCAGTATAACAAAAATTGAAATCCTATGTGTATTGAATAGTAAATAGACAAATTTTATTTTTTATTTCCACTTGAAGAGTTACATTTTGTATAAAAGTTTACAAATAATGGTTTTTATTTTGATTTTTTTCAGTATAAAAAAGTTGCCTTGGTGGCATATTATGATGTAATGCTAATTGCTTGTAGGATAGTTAAATGTCAGTATTGAAACCTAATCTTTAGCTGCCGTCTTGTAGATATGAATGAATGTTCACCAAGCATGTATTTTGTATTTTGTTGCATTGTACACTGCAACTAATAAGCCAAGGAATCGACGTATATTAGGTGTGTGTACTGTTTCTAAAAACCACAAAGAATGATAAATTATCAATATAGTTTAGTATTTGCTAATTTTACACTCTTTTGTTATGTATATGTAGGGAAGTCATAGGGATTATAAATTCAATTTGAGTAAAGTTTAAAACCATATATTTTATGATAAAGGGCCTTTAACTTAAGATGGCCAAAGCACTGATATTATATATTCGCTGTAAAGAGAATTAGAAGAGTTTTATTTTCCTCAAATGGTGTTGGAAACAATGGGTTGAAACATGTAGAAGAATGAAACTGAATCACTGTATTTCACCAAATACAAAAGTAAATTCCAAGTGGATCAAGGACTTGGATGTTAGACCACATACTATCAAATACTTAGAGGAAAATATTGGCAGAACTCTTTTCCACATAAATTTTAAAGACATTTTCAATGAAACAAATCCAATTACAAAGAAGACTAAGGCAAGTATAAACCTATGGGACTACATCAAATTAAAAAGCTTCCAGTAGCAACAAATGCTGGAGAGGTTGTGGAGACAGAAGAACCCTTTTACAATGCTGGTGGGAATGTAAATTGGTACAGCCTCTGTGGAGAGCAGTCTGGAAAACTCTCAGAAGGCTACACATGGACCTTCCATATGATCCAGTAATTCATCTCCTGGGGTTATACCCCAAGGACTCCATAAAACCCTACCAAAAAGAGGTGTGTACTCCTATGTTCATAGCAGCACAATTCATAATAGCAAAAACCTGGAAGCAACCCAGGTGCCCAACAACAGATGAGTGGCTGAGAAAGCTGTGGTATATATACACAATGGAATACTATGCAGCTATCAAGAACATGAACCCACCTTCTCTGACCCATCTTGGACAGAGCTAGAAGGAATTATGTTAAGTGAGCTAAGTCAGAAAGATAAAGATGAGTATGGGATGATCCCACTCATCAACAGAAGTTGACTAAGAAGATCTGAAAGGGAAACTAAAAGCAGGACCTGACCAAATTGTGAGTAGGGCACCAAAGTAAAAACCCTGTGGTGAGGGGTAGACATGTAGCTTCCTGGGCCAGTGGGGGGTAGAAGTGGGTGGAAGGGATGGGTCACAGTCTTTTGGTGGTGGGAATGGTGTTTATGTACACTCCTAGCAAAATGTAGACATATAAATCACTAGTTAATCAATTTGAGAGGGGGAAAATCAATTGTATGTCTCAAAGTTTTTCAAAACACAAACTGAATCTTTTCAATATATAGGCTGTGTATTTGATATACGGACTCTCTCAAAAGCCTAGACCAAGTAGATCAGAAGCATCCAATAGCACAGCTATATACAAGATACTGGGTACTGTACAGCAAACCCTAACAAAAGGACTTTTCAAAGTTAACCCAATTACCAAATAATGTGATGATAACATTAACTATCGATTGTCTTTTTGAACCATAAGACAGCAGGAACCTCACATCTCCACTATAGAGCCCCTACTTCCCCCAGTCCTGGAACCCTTGGATAGGGCCCATTTTCCCATATGCCTCTCCCAATACATATCAAATAATATTGCATCCGCCGATCACAACCTAACCAACGCAACGATTGCCACCTCAACATGCTTCACTTCAGACTGTGTCCAGAGACTTCACATGTGGAATGACAACCCTTCAGCTTCATTACTTGGGGTGAGACATTTCCTTTCATAGTATACTCTAATTTCATCTCAGGTGGTTCACTTTCTAACAAGGTCCCAAAACCTAGATATACACCAGTTTCTGTGAGAGAGAGCATATCTTCACACGTATCTATAAATTACTGCAAAATATATACCTGAAAGCAGAAGTACAATAGAGTTTGCAGTGAGTAACCCCCTAACACTTCCTCTCCACTATTCCAACCTTTGGGTCGATGATTACTCAACAATTTGTTTGGCTTCGTATGTTAACTCTCTTTTCAGTCACCGGGTTCCAGATGCCATCAGGATGCTGGCCAGGCTTCCCTGGATTGAAGACCCCACCAATGTGTCCTGGAGCTCAGCTTCCCTAGAGACACACCCTACTAGGGAAAGAGAGAGGCAGACTGGGAGTATGGACCGACCAGTCAACGCCCATGTTCAGCTGGGAAGCAATTACAGAAGCCAGACCTTCTACCTTCTGCAACCCACAATGACCCTGGGTCCATGCTCCCAGAGGGATGGAGAATGGGAAAGCTATCAGGGGAGGGGGTGGGATATGGAGATTGGGTGGTGGGAATTGTGTGGAGTTCTACCCCTCCTACCCTATGGTTTTGTTAATTAATCCTTTCTTAAATAAAAAAAAAAAATTAAAAAGCTTCTTCACAGCAAAAGAAACCACTACCCAAACCAAGAGACCCCTCACAGAATGGGAGAAGATCTTTACATGCCATACATCAGATAAGAGTTTAATAACCAACATATATAAAGAGCCTGCCAGACTCAACAACAAGACAACAAATAACCCCATCCAAAAGTGGGGGGAGGACTTGGACAGAATATTCACCACAGAAGAGATCCAAAAGGCTGAGAAACACATGAAAAAATGCTCCAGGTCTCTGATTGTCAGAGAAATGCAAATAAAGACAACAATGAGATATCACTTCACTCCTGTGAGAATGTCATACATCAGAAAAGGTAACAGCAGCAAATGCTGGAGAGGGTGTGGGGTCAAAGGAATCCTCCTGCACTGCTGGTGGGAATGTCAATTGGTCCAACCTCTGTGGAGAACAGTATGGAGAACTCTCAGAAGGCTAGAAATGGATCTACCCTGTGACCCTGCAATTCCTCTCCTGGGGATATATCCTAAGGAACCCATCACACCCATCCAAAAAGATCTGTGTACACATATGTTCTTGGCAGCACAATTTGTAATAGCCAAAACCTGGAAGCAACCCAGGTGTCCAACAACAGATGAGTGGCTGAGCAAGTTGTGGTATATATACACAACGAAATACTACTCAGCTGTAAAAAGTGGTGACTTCACCATTTTCAGCCGATCTTGGATGGACCTTGAAAAAATCATGTTGAGTGAAATAAGTCAGAAACAGAAGGATGAATATGGGATGATCTCACTCTCAGGCAGAAGTTGAAAAACAAGATCAGAAAAGAAAACACAAGCAGAACCTGAAATGGAATTGGCATATTGCACCCAGGTAAAAGACTCTGGGGTGGGTGGGTGGGTGGGTGGGGAGAATACAGGTCCATGAAGGATGATAAATGACATAGTGGGGGTTGTATTGTTAAATGGAAAACTGGGGAATGTTATGCATGTACAAACTACTGTATTTACTGTTGAATGTAAAACATTAATTCCTCAATAAAGAAATGAATTTTTAAAAAAGAAGAGTTTTATTTTTCTGATATTAAAGTTACTTAATAAAGACTTGTTTCCATTAACTTGAAAAAAATAAATAAATAAAAATCTTTTAAAAAATAAAGAATTACTAAGATTGAGGATGAATTAGAGAAAACTAAGAAAGAAGTAAGAGATATCAAAAAAGATATTAAAAGATACTTAAAACAACAACAGAGACATATGGGATGACTTCAAAAGAAATAATATACGCATTATAGGCCTACAAGAGGAAGAA
Source organism: Erinaceus europaeus (assembly GCF_950295315.1). Lineage (NCBI taxonomy): Eukaryota > Metazoa > Chordata > Mammalia > Eulipotyphla > Erinaceidae > Erinaceus > Erinaceus europaeus. The sequence goes on from NC_080180.1 coordinate 21,418,646, forward strand.
AGAGAGGGAGGGGAAGAAAGCATTCTACAGGACACAATTGATGAGAACTTCCCTAGTCTAGACAACATAAAAGACATAAAAGTTCGGGAGTCGGGCTGTAGTACAGCGGGCTAAGCGCAGGTGGCGCAAAGCACAAAGACCGGCATAAGGATCCTGGTTCGAACCCCGGCTCCCCACCTGCAGGGGAGTCGCTTCACAGGCGGTGAAGCAGGTCTGCAGGTGTCTATCTTTCTCTCCTCCTCTCTGTCTTCCCCTCCCTCTCTCCATTTCTCTCTGTCCTATCCAACAACAACAATAACAATAATAACTACAACAATAAAACAACAAGGGCAACAAAAGGGAAAAGATAAATAAAATAAATATAAAAAAAATTTAAAAAAAAAAAAAAAGACATAAAAGTTCACAAAGCCCAGAGGGTCCCAAACAGAATTTACCCAGACTTAAAGACACATCATATTTAGAATGAAAAGGAATAAGGATAAAAAGATCCTGAAAGCTTCAAGAGAAAAACAAAGTCAACTACAGAAGAACACCTATAAGATTAGCAGCAGATTTCTCCACACAAACACTACAGGCCAGAAGAGAATAGCAAGATACCTGTCGCGTGTTCAATGAGAAAGGCCTTCAACCAAGACTTTTGTATCCTGCTAGACTATCATTCAGACTAGATGGAGGCATAAAAACCTCCTCAGACAAGCAACAGTTGAGGGAATCAACTATCACCAAGCCTGCCCTGAAAGAAGTTCTGAAAGGTCTCCTATCATATCACCATAAACATGCCATATATCAGAATACTCTAAAAATCTACAATAGTGGCATTAAAATTTATTTCAATCTATAACATCAATAAATGTCAATGGCCTGAATTCACCTATTAAAAGGCACAGAGTGGGAAAATGGATCAGAAAACACAAACCAACCATATGCTGTCTGCAGGAATCCCACTTAACAAGACAAACACAGACAAAGTAAAAGGATGGAAAACTACCATACAAGCCAATGGACCACAAAAAAGGGGCAGGAACAGCTATGCTAATATGTTCCATGATAGACCTTAAAATAAATAAAATTTAAAAATATAGGGATGGATCAATCAATCAAGAGGACTTAATGATTATCAACATCTATGCATGTGGTGCTGCAGTATACTGGTGACCATGGAAGTCCTTGCACAGTGCTGATGTCAGTCTTGGCCACAGAGCATGCAGTGATCTGTGCAGGCTCTTGGTGGATTGTAGGGTGGTCCAGTCTGTGCTGGTGTACAAAGCATTGTGAGTGGACTGAATAGACTTAGAAGTACAGCCAGCCGGAAGTTCAGTCTCCTTGGCTTCTCCTGGTCAGAGGCATCTCAGCAGAGATTGTTCCAGGTGTCTGCCATGGCTACTTCTCCTGGCAACTGAACCCATGTGACTCAGCTGGCGGGTAAACTCTAAGACTGCCCTACAGCAATGAGCAACCTATACCTTGACTGGTAATTGTTTATCTCATGGGACTGAACTTTTGATAACTATTCATGGACTTTGTGGACCTTGTGTATTCTTAACCCCTGATGATAATTGCTTATTTTGCAGCACCTAGATATCAGCCCAAATAAAACCTCTATTGTTTAAACCTATCCTCAGCTCCCTGCTGTGAATCCTTTTACACACCTCAGCTGTAAGCCCCTTTTAAGTTAAAGTTACAACATATGCACCCAAATATTAAAATAAAGTGAAATAAAATAAAAAAGAAATCACGTTAAGTGAAATAAGTCAGAAACAGAAGGATGAATATGGGATGATCTCACTCACACACAGAAGTTGAGAAACAAGATCAGAAGAGAAAACACTAAGCAGAACTTCGACTGGAGTTGGTGTATTGCACCAAAGTAAAAGACACTGCGGTGGGTGGCGGGTGGGGGAAAGAGTTCAGGTCCTAAAACAGGATGGCAGAGGACCTAGCAGGGGTTCTATTGTTGTGTGGAAATATGAGAAATGTTATGCATGTAAAAAATATTGTATTTACTGTTGACTGTAAAACATTAATTCCCCCAATAAATTTAAAAAATGCAATGGAATTAAAACTTTTTAAAAGTAAAACTTAATAGATATATATGGAACAGAATGTTATTATTTTTTAAATATTTATTTTATTTATTTATTCCCTTTTGTTGCCCTTGTTGTTTTATTGTTGTAGTTATTATTGTTGTTGTCGTTGTCGGATAGGACAGAGAGAAATGGAGAGAGGAGGGGAAGACAGAGAGGAGGAAAGAAGGATAGACACCTGCAGACCTGCTTCACCGCCTGTGAAGCGACTCCCCTGCAGGTGGGGAGCCGGGGTTCGAACCGGGATCCTTATGCCGGTCCTTGTGCTTTGCGCCACCTGCGCTTAACCCGCTGCGCTACAGCCTGACTCCCCAGAATGTTATTTTTTTAAAAGGTTTTATTTATTTTTTAATGAGAAACATAGGAGGAGAGAGAAAGAGCCAGACATCCCTCTGGTACATGTGCTGCTGGGGATTGAACTCAGGACCTCATGCTTGAGAGTCCGCTGCTTTACCCACTGCACACCTCCTGGACCACAGAATGTTATTTTTTAATTTTATACTTATTTATTTATTTTCCCTTTTGTTTCCTTTGTTCTTTTTTTATTGTTGTAGTAGTTATTATTGTTGTTGTTACTGATGTTGGTAGATTTGACAGAGAAAATTGGAGAGAGGAGGGGAAGACAGAGAGAAAGATAGATACCTGCAGACCTGCTTCACTGCCTGTGAAGTGACTCCCCTGCAGGTGGGGAGCCCGGGGCTCGAACCGGGATCCATTTGCCAGTCCTTGTGTTTTGTGCCACATGCGCTTAACCCACTGCACTACCATCTGACTCCAGACTGTTATTTTTTTAATTTTTAAAAATTATTTATTTTTTATTTATAAAATGGAAATAGTAACATGACTACAGGGTAATAGGGGTACATTTCCACACAATGCCCACACACAGAGCTCCATATTCAATCCCCACTTTTGATAGCTTCCCTATTCTTTATCCCTCTGTGAACATGGACCCAGGATCATTATGAGGTATAGAAAATGGAAGGTCTGGCTTCTGTAATTGCTTCCCTGCTAAACATGGGTATTGAAAGGTCTATCCATATTCCCAGCCTGTCTCTCTCTTTCCCTAGTGGGGTAGGGATATAGGGAGGCGGGGCTCTAAGACACATGGTGGGTCCTCTGTCCAAGGAGGTTGGTTGGCATCATGGTATCGTTTGGAACCTGGTGGCTAAAATAGAGTTAAGATATAATGCAGAAAGTTGAAAAACAAGATTAGAAAAGAAAACACAAGTTGAACCTGAAATGGAATTGGAGTATTATACCAAAGTAAAAGACTCTGGGGTGGGTGGGTGGATTGGGAGAAGAAAAAAAAAAAAAAAGACATCTACCAGAATGCATTCAAAAAAAAAAAAAAGATATAATGCAGAACAAATTGCTGACTAATCATGAATCTTAAGGCAAGAATATTGCAGATGAAGATTTGGGGTCTCCATTTTGGAAAAAGCTAGTAGGTATGTTTTAGGTATATTCCAGAGGTCCCATGATTTTACCAGTTTTTGCCTGAGCCTGACATCTAATATGCAGGTGGACCCAGTATATTGTGTGGGGAGATGGTGTCATAGTTGGAAAAAGGATTAGAAAGCTGGATCAGGGGAGAGAGTAGCTCCCAAATATGGGGAAAGTATATAAATATTGTTAACTGTAAACCCCACCGGTTTGATCTGGGGCCCATAGTCAGCACAAGAGCCTTTGTAACCTCTGCATCCCTGTAGGTCTGAGCTCACATTCTGTGGTCAGGAACATTCCAGGCTGCACTAATCTCAGGACCCATCTTCCTCAGGTAGTAAGTAGAATATATTGTCCAACCTTCCTTTAGATAATGGAACAGTCCCTACCATTATTGATCCACATTGAGAACAAGGTCCTATAGGGCCCCACAAAGGGGTCCATTGTGTTGTTCCTGATGGAGATGACCAGTGGCAGGCAATGGAGAGAGGAGTCTGTTAAAGGTCTAGGCCCATGGTGTCTGTGTGGGAATCCCAGGGCTCCCTGACTAGGGCCCCTAGTGATGGGGGGTCTGATACTGACTAAAGAATCATCATTAATGATTTGTAGTGAGTCAATAAATGAAGCAAGAAAGTATAAAAAACTAAAAAGACCTGGTTTCTACTTAGACCTCACCTGTCTCCTAATACACACCCCCCAGTCACTCCAAAGCTAACCATGTCAGACAAAGTAAGGACTGCAAAAGCTGAATGAGGGCAAGAGAATGTTATTTTGAATCTAGGTAGTAAGTACATGGGTCTTATTGACCATTATCATTTTTAAAAATGTGTATTTGTTTAATGAGTGCGAGAATAAGAATTACACTTAGATACCCTCCTCATCTACTTCCTATTACACTTTTCTCAGTCACTTCAAAGCTAACCTTATCAAAGTAAGGACTGCAAAAACTGAATAAGAGGAAGAGACTGGCATACTTTAATGATGACTTTTTTTTTTTTTTTGCTGTTTTTAATTAATGATGACTCTTTAGTCACTATCGAGTCCACCCCATCAGCTGGGACCCTAGTTGGGGAGTCCTCAGATTCCCAAACAGACATGATGGGCCTAGATCTCAAATAAATCCCTCTCTCCATTGTAAGTGGTCATCTCTATCAGGAACAACACAATAGATCCCTTTGTGGGCACCCATAGGACCTTGCCCTCAATGTGGATAAATACAGTAGAGAATGTTCCAGCCTCTGAAGGAAGGCTGGACAACATACTCTATCTTCCACATGAAGAAGATGGGTTCTGAAATTGGGGCAGCTTGGAACATTCCTACTCATGATCACAGAATGTGAGCTCAGACCTACAGGGATGCAGAGGTTACAAAGGCTCTTATGCTGACTATGGGCCCCAGATCAAACCGGTGGGGTTTACAGTTAACAATATTTATATACTTTTCCTATATTTGGGAGCTACTCTCTCCTCTGATCCAGCTTTCCAGTCCTTTTTCAACTATGACACCATCTCCCCACACAATAACTCGGATCCACCTGCATATTATTAACCTTTGCGGTTAAGTGCACAGTAGTGTTAAGAGGGCAGGGAAGCTGTGTGTGTCTTCTAAATGCCATAGCTGCCACCTTTAATCAATCTAGTCTTAGCCTGCAACAAAACCCATAAAACTTCAACTAGGTCACAAGCCCAGTGCCCTCTGGGAATGTGGACTGATAAAAGGATGGGACAGAAACCAACTCTCCCTCTTCACATCAATAGCAAAAGACTGTATTCAAATTCCTTCTGATGCTAGTTTGCCCACTGTCTGAACAGGAAGCCTTCTGCCACCTCCAAAAGCACTTCCTTGAGAGCAGGAGCACACTGAGATGCTCTGACCCTGCACATGGGGTGAGGAGGGCAAGTCCAGGGAATGCTGACTTATAAGTGCACACTCTCTTCCTTCAGTGAGACAGGCTTTCATAGAGAACCAGCCCTGGCTGACAGGCCAAACTCTGGGCTGGAACTGGTATGAGACCTGTTATTTACTCAGTTCTACCCACCAGGCTCTCCAGACTCCACATATCTGATGCTCTACTGCCCGCCCCCCCCCCCCCCCCGCTGGGTATACAGGTCTCCAACTTGCCTTAAGCCCATGGGCTCTCACCTACTGGGTAAATGTTGCACCTGGCTGTGAGGCTAGCACTGGTGGCATTTACTTCACTGGTTATCACGTCTCCACAGAGAGACCAGCAGGCCTGGCATTTGCCACGGCAAGTGTCACATTGGATTATCTGATTGCAGGATTCAAAGCAGGTGCTGCCGAGTTCTGTCACTGAGAAGAGCTCCAGGTCAGTCTTCCCAGCTGAGACAGTGTTCAAGACACCACCAAGGATAATGGACATGTGGGGAGGGCATTAGGCTGTCCAGGGACTCCACTGGGTACATCAAAACAGGGAGGCAGTGGTGGAAGACACTATATTCATGGCTTGAGGCTGGGGTACTCCACACCTAGGGTGTAGTGGCAGAGGCCACTGATGGCCTCCCTGTCCAGCAGGAACCCTGTGTGCATGATAAAGAGGGAGAAAGATAGACACCAGGGCCAGGTCTTAGCACACCTGGTTAAATATACACATTACAGTGTGCAAAGATCCAGGTTCAAGCTCCAGGTCCCCACCTGTAGGGGGAAAGCTTTACAAGTGGTGAAACAGGGCTTCAGGTGTATCTCTCTCTCTCTTTAAATTTATTTTTTATTTAAGAAAGGATTAGTTAACAAAACCATAGGGTAGGAGGGGTACAACTCCACACAATTCCCACCACCCAATCTCCATATCCCATCCCCTCCCCAATAGCTTTCCCATTCTCTATCCCTCTGGGAACATGGACCCAGGGTCATTGTGGGTTGCAGAAGGTGGAAGGTCTGGCTTCTGTAATTGCTTCCCAGCTGAACATGGGCGTTGACTGGTCAGTCCATACTCCCAGTCTGCCTCTCTCTTTCCCTAATAGGGTGGGTCTCTTGGGAAGCAGAGCTCCAGGACACATTGGTGGGGTCTTCAGTCCAGGGAAGCCTAGCCGGCATCCTGATGGCATCTGGAATCTGGTGGCTGAAAAGAGAGTTAACATACAAAGCCAAACAAATTGTTCAGCAATCATGGACCCAAAGGTTGGAATAGTGGAGAGGAAGTGTTAGGGGGATACTCACTGCAAATTCTAGTGTACTTCTGCTTTCAGGTATATATTTTGCAGTAGTTTATGGATACGTGTGAAGATATGCTCTCTCTCACAGAACCTGGTCTATATCTAGGTTTTGGGACTTTGTTAGAAAGTAATCCACCTGGGATGGAATTAGAGAATACTATGAAAGGAAAGGTCTCACCCGAGTAATGAAGCTGAAGGGTTGTCATTCCATACCTGAAGTCTCTGGACACAGTCTGAGCTGAAGCATGTTGAGGTGGCAATCGTTGTGTTGATTAGGTTGCGATCGGCAGATGCAATATTATTTTATATGGATTGGGAGAGGCATACGGGAAAGTGGGCCCTATCCTAAGGTTCCAGGACTGGGGGAAATATAGGCTCTATAGTGGAGATGTGAGGTTCCTGCTGTCTTAAGGTTCAAAAAGACAATGATAGTTAATGTTATCATCACATTATTTGGTAATTGGGTTAACTTTGAAAAGTCCTTTTGTTATGGTTTGCTGTATAGTATCTAGTATCTTATATAGCTGTGCCATTGGTTGCTTCTGATCTACTTGGTCTAGGCTTTTGAGAGAGTCCGCATATCAAATATACAGCCTATATATTAAAAAGACTCAGTCTGTGTTTTAAAACTTCGAGACATACAATTAATTTCCCCCCATATTAATTAACTAGTGATTACACTATATGACAACACTTTACTAGGAGTGTACATAAACACCATTCCCACCACCAAAAGACTATGTCCCATCCCACTCACCCACCCCCACCCCCCACCGGCCCAGGAAGCCGCATGTCCACCCTCCCCCTCACCACAGGGTTTTTACTCTGGTGCACCACTCTCTCTCTCTTTTTAAAAAATATTTATTTATTTATTTCCTTTAGTTTCTCTTGTTTTTTTATTGTTGTAGTTATTATTGATGTCGTTGTTGTTGGATAGGACAGAGAGAAATGGAGAGAGGAGGGCAAGACAGAGAGGGGGAGAGAAAGATAGACACCTGCAGACCTGCTTCACCACCTGTGAAGCGACTCCTCTGCAGGTGGGGAGCCGGGGGCTCGAACCAGGATCCTTCCCCCGGTCCTTGCACTTTGTACCACATGCGCTTAACCTGCTGCGCTACCGCCCGACTCCCTATCTCTCTCTTTTTTTTTTTTTTTATCTTTATTTATTTATTGGATAGAGACAGCCAGAAATCCAGAGGAGGGGGGAGACAGAGAGGGAGAGAGACAGAGAGACACCTGTAGCCCTGCTTCACTACTTGCAAAGCTTTTTCCCTGCAGGTGGGGACCGGGGGCTTGAACCCGGGTCCCTGAGCACTGTAACATGTGCGCTCAACCAGGTGTGCCACCACCCGGCCCCTCTTTCTCTCTCTCTCTCTATCCAATAGTAAATAAATAAATATTTTTAAATAAAGACCCTTTAAAAAAAGGGAAAAAAGGGGGGTAGATAGCATAATGGTTATGCGAAGAGACTCTCATGCCTGAGGCTCCAATCCCCCATACCACTATAAGCCAGAGCTGAGCAGTGCTCTGGTAAAAAAAAAAAAAAAGTACAAATGTGCATGTGAAGTTGTAGGGCCAAGCAGGTGGGGAGATGGGGTAGGTGAGACACAGGATTTGTAGTTAGAGGGGGTCCCATAGCTTGGGAGTTTGGCTATGGGGTTGCAGGAGAATAGGGATGGTAACAGTGCAGAACATGCATATTCCCAGGTCACCTCAGATTGGAACCTGGGAACCTTCGAGGTAAACAAGTGATCTTAGATGCAGCTTAGGACATGGACTCAGTGGATGAGGCTTTAGATTCTCAAGTGTAAAATGCTGAGTTGGGGAAAAAAAAAAGCTGAGTTGGATCTCTGGTGTGCCAGGGTGATGCCCTGTTTCACACAATCTCTCTGATGTCACTAAATAAATAAACTGTTAAAGAAAATTTACCATTGACCATTCCGAGGTTGCTGTTCCCTGGACCAGAAAAGTATCAGTTTCTCCCAGACAAATGGTTAAACGATTGTATGAAAACCCTCTTCATCTGGGAGTCCGGCGGTAGCACAGCGGGTTAAGCAGATGGCTTAAAGCACAAGGACCGGCGGAAGGATCCGGTTCGAGCCTCAGGCTCCCCACCTGCAGGGGAGTTGTTTCATAAGCAGTGAAGTAGGTCTGCAGGTGTCTCTCGGTCTCTTTCCCTCTCTATCCCCCTGTCTTCTCAAACTCTCTCTGTCTCTATCCAGAATAAATAAGTAAAATAAAAATACTTAAGAAAAGAAAGAAAACCCTCTTCATTGGAGTATTCAGTTCAGATCACGGCAGCTTACACTGCTTGTCAGCTTTTCTCACTGGAGGTGTGTACTTGGGGCTCGAACCTCGGTCCTTGAACATGGTAACACGCACTTAACTAGGTTCACCACCACCCAGCCCCTGCTTAATTTAAGCATATTGATGGATAAGATATCTAGAACAGGGAGCTGGGCAGTGGTGCACCAGGTAAAGCACACATAGTACTAAGCACGAGGACCCACATAAGGATCTCAGTTAGAGCCCCCTGGCTTCCCACCTGCAGGGGGTCACTTCTCAAATGGTGAAGGGGTCTGCAGGTATCTATCTTTCTTTCTGCCTCTCTTTCTCTCCTCTCTCAATTTCTCTCTGTCTTAGCCAATAAAATGGAAAAAAAAAAAAGCCACCAGGAGCAGTGGCTTCGTAGTGTTGGCACCAAGTCCCAGCGATAACCCTGGAGGCAAAAGAAAAAAAAAAAAGTCCAGAGCAGTGGTGTTTCTGAGAGGACAAAAAATGATCAGCTTGAACTAGCACACAATACTAAATGCATCCTGTTTGTGGAAATAAAGACCTGAGACGTTATTTAAGATAGAACAACACAGATTAAGTTGCACGTGTGACTGATTTTTAGAAAATAAAAACCCATTCTGCATGGGAAAAGAGAAAACCTTCCTTGTGGGTAAGGGAGATAGCTGAATATGTTAGAGGCTTCTGTTCTCAAACAGGAGATGAGGTCAACCAGAAGTGCTCAAAGCTACACCTCTCCCGCTGGAAAGTTCTGCTTAGAAGTCTTTAACAAGCTGAGTTGCTGAGGCAGCATCCTCCTACATGCTGGTGCTAGAGATGGATCAAAGAGTCAAGAAGACTTGGACGGAACAACAGTTCTGGCAAAGGGAGGAATTAGGACACCAGAAGACTGAGTGCACGGAGCACAGAACAGGTTATTCAAGCTGCTGAGTCTAGATCCACACTCAAGGGACACAGCTCCCCCTAGGGGAAGCCAAGTGCACAGACAGGCCGAGGAAATGGGACACTGCGCATGATTGTGGTCCTATTCCTTTAAGCTGCCCCATGTGCAACTGCACAGCACTTTGTAAAGCCAGTCCGATGAGCCAAGTGAGGTCAGAGAGTCCTCGAATGGTCCATTCCTTCTCATCAGAACCACATCATTGTGCTCGGGGAGGAATCAGAGAGGCAGTCAGGGAAATTGCATGACTTGTAACTGGGATAAGACAGTTTAAAGTAGAAAGCCCAGTTCACATAGGCCCACACCCCCAACAAGATGCTCCTTTTCAGATTAGGGCTGAGCAGGGGACACTGTGAATGTTCTTGGTACAGCTCCTTAACCAGCGTTGCCTCAGGAGTCTGCGGACAGAGAAAGAAGGGTTCCAGACTGCTCTACACACACTCTTCTGCAATCTACATCCTCAGCGTGAAGTCTGACAGAGATGTCTGGATGTTTCCACAGGGAGCTGTTTGACTGAGCTCGCTCTCAGCACAGGAAGCTCCAGGATTCCTCAGAAAGACAGACCAGAAAGAGCAATACACACGGGCTTGGTGGTGGCGTACCTGGTTAAGCACACACATTACAGTGTGCAAAGATCCAGGTTCAACCACCTGGTTCCCACTTGCAGGGGAAAGCTTCACGAGTGGTAAAGCAGGGCTGCAGGCGTTTCTTTCTCTCTCTCTTTATCTCTCTCCACCCCTCTTAATTTCTCTCTGTCTCTATCCAATAATAAATAAGTATATAAAAATATTACGGAAAAAACATTATGGTAGTGCAGCAGGTTAAGCACACTTGGTGCAAAGCGCAAGGACCAGCATAAGGAACCCAGTTCAAGCCTCTGGCTCCGTACCTACAGAGGAGTCGCTTCATAGGTGGTAAAGCAGGTCTGCAGGTGTCTATCTTTCTCTCCCCCTGTCTTCCCCTCCTCTCTCCATTTCTCTCTGTCCTATCTAACAACGACATCAATAACAACAACAGTATAAGTGCATGTGGTACAAAGCCCAAGGACCAGCATAAGGAACCTAGTTCGAGCCCCCGGCTCTCCACCTGCAGGGGAGTCACTTCACAGGTGGTGAGGCAGGTCTGCAGGTGTCTGTCTTTCTTTCCCCCTCTCTGTCTTCCTCTCCTCTCTCCATTTCTCTCGGCCCTATCCAACAACAATGACAGTAATGGAGACAACAATAATAACTACAACAATGATAAAACAACCAGGGCAACAAAAAGGGAAAAAAAAAATAGCCTCCCCACCTGCAGGGGAGTCTCTTCACAAGCGGTGAAGCAGGTCTGCAGTTGTCTATCTCTCCTCCTCTTTGTCTTCCCCCATCTCTCTCCATTTCTCTCTGTCCTATCCAACAATGACAACAACAATAATAACTACAACAATTAAAAAAACAAGAGCAACAAAAAAGCAAATGACCCCATCCAAAAATAGGCAGAGAATATGAACACATTATTCACTATAGAAGAGATCCAAAAGGCTAACAAACACATGAAGAATTGCTACAGGTCACTTATTGTCAGAGAAATGCAAATAAAGACAACATTGAGATACCACCTCACCCCTGTGAGAATGGCATACATCAAAAACGACAGCAACAACAAATGTTGGAGAGGCTGTGGGGACAGAGGAACCCTTCTGCACTGCTGGTGGGAATGTAAATTGGTCCAGCCTCTGTGGAGAGCAGTCCGGAGGAACTTTCACAAGACTAGATATGGACCTTCCATATGACCCAGTAATTCCTCTCCTAGGAATATACCCCAAGGACTCCATAACAACCAACCGAGAAGATATGTGTACACCTATGTCCATAGCAGCACAATTTGTAGTAGCTAAAACGTGGGAGCAAACCAGGTACCCGACAATAGATGAGTGGCTAAGAAAGCTGTGGTACATATACACAATGGAATACTATGCAGCTCTTAAGAACAATAAACCCAGGGATTTGGGCAGTAGAGCAGTGGGTTAGTGCATGTGGCGCAAAGTGCAAGGACTCGCATAAGGATCCCGGTTCGAGCCCCCGGCTCCCCACCTGGAGGGGAATTGCTTCACAGGCAGTGACCACTTTGGCATGCCTCACTTCAGACTGTGTCCAGAGACGTCAGGCGTGGAATGGCAGCCCTTCAGCCTCATTACTCGGGTGAGACCTTCCCTTTTATAGGATCCTCTAATTCCATTACAGGTGGTTCACTTCCTAACAAAGCCCCAAAACCTAGATATAGACCAGGTCCCATGAGATAGGGCATATGTTCACATGTATCCATAAACTAGGGCAAAATATATACCTGAAAGCAAAAGTGCACAATAATCTACAGTGAGTCAATATATGCAGCAAGCAGATAGAAAGACCTAAAAAGACATCATAAAGTTCAGTTTCTCTTTATTTATTCACGAGGGAGATAGGAGAGAAAGAACCAGACATCAGTGCTGGTACATGTGCTGCTGGGGATTGAACTCAGGACCTCATGGTTGAGAATCCAGTGCTTGATTCACTGCACCACCTCCCAGACCATATGTATTAACAACTTGAGTCCACTGTTAAAATTCAACCTGATTTCCAATTTGAAGTTGTTTTTTTTTAATATTTATTTATTCCCTTTTGTTGCCCTTGTTTTATTGTTGTAGTTATTATTGTTGTTCTTGATGTCGTCATTGTTGGATAGGACAGAGAGAAATGGAGAGAGGAGGGGAAGACAAAGAGGGAGAGAAAGATATACACCTGTAGACCTGCTTCACCACTTGTGAAGCGACTCTCCTGCAGTTGGGGAGCCTGTGGCTTGAACCGGGATCCTTAAGCTGGTCTTGGTGCTTTGTGCCACCTGCGCTTAACCCGACTACCTACATTATAATTTTTTAAAATTTTCCCTTTTGTTGCCCTTGTCTTTTTATTGTTGTTGTAGTTATTGATGTCGTCGTTGTTAGATAGGACAGAAATGAAGGAGGGGAAGACAGAGAAGGTGAGAGAAAGATAGACACCTGCAGACCTGCTTCACCGCCTGTGGAGCGACTCCCTTGCAGGTGGGGAGCTGGGGGCTTGAACTGGTATCCTTACGCCGGTCCTTGAGCTTTGCGCCAAGTGCGCTTAACCTGATGTGCTACCGTCTGACTCCCTAGTTATAAATTTTTAAATGAAGCAAAGAATAAACCTTTAAAAAAAGAGGGGGGATTGCATAGTGGTTATGCAAAAAGACTTTCATGTCTGAGGCTTTGCATTCATAGGTTCAATCTCCGGCACCACCATAAGCCAGAGCTAAGCGGTACTCTTTAGAGGTGTGTGTGTGTGTGTGGGGGGGGGAGAATTGGCAGGGTCAGCCTGCGGGGAGCTGAGAATCAGGTAAGACATCATAATAGTATGTTCAGAGCCAGGCCCTGGTAGCTTCAGCTCTGTGCCTTTACTAGATATCTGGAGGGGTGTGGGAGTGGTGTTACTTTGTTACCTTGTAAGACATACATATTCCCACCTCAAACTGGAACCCAGGAAACTGGAAACAAGGGCTTTTGGCTATTTCTTTTTAAAGAATTTATATATTTATTCATGAGAAAGAGGAGAGAAAGAACCAGCCATCACTCTGGTACATGTGCTGCCGGGGATCAAACTCAGGACCTCATGCTTGAGAGTCCAGTGCCTTAGCCACTGTGCCACCTCCCAGACCACACAGGGCTTTTGGCTATTCTGATGTAGCTGCTCCTTCAGCCAGGAAACATTCCTCTGTAGCAGATGGGTTGTTTTAGTGTAAAACCCACCTTCTTTGTAGGAAAGACTACAGAGCCCCACTCCTGAGATCAGTCTACACTGAGCTCAGAGTGTGAGTTTGGATACTTTCTGGGGAGGACCAGTCCAAGTTTCTAGGTGGCTCTGATCCTGTTTTCAGTGCCTTGGGCTGGAGATGATGGGTCAACTAGAGAAAAGGTCAAAGCTAAGTCTCTGCTAGCTGGGAAGTTCTCCATAACAGCTTGAATATAGTTGAGCTGCTGTGCCAACTTCCCCCTACCTTTTGGCTACAGATGGATCAATTCCTCCCCACCCCCCAAAAAAATCTTAGAATATGAGGCTTGGTAAAGGAGGAAACTCGGACAAAAGCCTGAGTGCATAGAGTGAAGACAGAGCGGTTATTCAGGCTAAGCCTAGATCCACACCCAGGATACGGCTCCCTCTAGAGGAAGCCAAGGGCATAGATAGGCCAGAGGAGCCATGTGGGCATCAGGGGCACCAGCCAGATACAGCCTGTGTCTCCCTTTCTTTATCTACCTGTCAGCCTCCCAGCCAGGCTAGGGGTGCACCAGTTTCCTGCATGCACTGAGGGCATGTGGCATCCCTGCTATCTGGTGAATGGCTCCTGCACCAGATCCATGAGCTCCCTGCCCACAGGACAGTGGCCTCAGGCGTTGGCAAGTCTTCTTTACCTGTTAGAAGCTGCTCAGGGTGGCAGTGCCAGTTCTTGCCTCCTATTCAGGGGAAGAAAGGAGGCAAAGGTGAGAGGCAGATTTCATTCCCACAAGTACACAGACACTAGGACCTCAGCTGTTAGTTAGGTTTCCTCAGATGTAACCTCCCAGCAGGGCGCGCTGCACAGGGCATGCAGAGGCAGTAAAGCCAGTTGGAGCTTGGGGGTCACTTAATGATCCTTATTCTCTGATCAATGTCCTTCATGCTGCTTGGTGAGGAAACAGAGGGGCACTCAGGGAAATCTCATTTGACTTTTCACTGGGATAAAAGTTAGCTGGGCGCACCTACCTGGTTAAGTGCACACATTACAGTGCTCAAGGACCTGGGTTCAAGCCCCCAGTCCCCACCTGTGGAGGAAAGCTTCGCAAGTGATGAGGTAGGACTTCAGATGTCTGTCTCTCTCCCTCTCCCTCGGTATCTCCCCCTTCCCTCTCAATTTATGGCTGTTTATATTCACTAAACAAAAATAATTTTAAAAATGTTAAAATAATAAAGTTAGCAGCCTGGGAAGTGGAGCAGTAAAGTAATGGACAACCAAGCATGAGGTTGTCCTGAGTTCAATCCCTAGAACTGCACTCTGATTCTCTCCCCCAAATAAATATTTTCTTAAACATGTATTCATTAACATGGGAGAAAGAAGGCGAGAAAGAAAGAACCAGACTATCACTCTGGCACATAAAATCAGAGATTGAACTTAGGACCTCATGCTTTTAACACTCTAGCCACTTGTGGTGCTAGGATTGAACCTGGGACCTAGGAACCTCAGGCATCAAAGTCTTTTTGCATAACCACTATGCTATCTCCCCAGATCAGTATTTCTCAGGAGAGATTAAAGTAAACCAGTTCACACATTTTAATTTTATTATTTAAAAATACTTATTTTTGTAGTTTTGTTTTTAAAAAATTTACTAATGAGAAAGATAGGAAGAGAGAAAGAACCAGACATCACTCTGGTACATGTGTTCTGGAAATTGAACACATGCTTAAGAGTCCAGTGCTTAAGACCTCATGCTTAAGAGTCCAGCAATAAATAAGTAAATAAAAATAAATAAATTGCTGTAGTGAGTAAAAGGGTTTCCTGAGTGTATTTTTTTTTCTAGCAAACTAATTGAACCTGAGGCTGTGGGAACATCCAATTGTCAGAGAGCTGGTCTGTCAGAGCAAAGATGATAATCTATAGGCTGGTGAAATGCCAACAGCTCACTCAGTGCACTGCTTTGCTGTGTGTGCCACCCGGGTTTGGGCCTGGCCCCACTGCTCTGAAGAAAGCTTCAGTGTTGGGATTGCTTTCATTTTCTGCCCATTTCTATCTAAACAAAACAGAAACACAAAACAAACAAAAAGAATCTATTATGTAAGGGACACAAAAGACGGACTCATTTTACAGCAGACAAAAAGTGATCAGTAAACTGGAAAACTGTTAAGATGGGTTGGGGAAACAGCATAATGGTAAAAGATTTTCATGCCTGAAACTTTTATATCACACGTTTAATCCCCAGCTCCACTACAAGCCAGAGCTGATCAGTGCTTTGGTCTCTACTTCTCATTAAAATAAACACACACACACACACACCCCTTAAGATAAACCCTGAGGTATAGATTTTAGTTCTCATCTTTTTCAAATTAGATATTCTTTCCAAAGACTTATAAGGAATATCATTTATATTGTTTAAATGTCTTTAATTTTTTTTTTTAATGAAACTGAGAGTAACTGCAATATTTTTGCTGAGGGACATAGTTGGCAATTCTTAAAAGAAGAAATACAAGCAACCAATATGTATATAAAATTTCATTAGAAAGAAAAGAAATGGAAATTAAAACAATAAAAATATTTTTTATCCTATTAAAGTGGCAAAATATAAACACTCAGTGTTAGCGCGGGGTCAGAGAAATGAGAGCTCTTTTACACTGATAGAAGAGGGGATTCTGCACAGCTCTTTTGAGGAATATGCCAACATAACCAAGTCTTGAAACCTGCACATCACTTTTAATAATGTATGACAAGGAAACCATTAAGAATATAGAGGGGCCATAGGACCTTGCCCTCAACTTGGATCAACGATAGAGAATGTTCCATTCTTTGAAGGGAGGATGGACAACATACTCTGTGCTACACCTGAGGAAGTTGGGTCAATATTGGAGCAGCATGGAATGTTCCTACTCATGACCACAGAATGTGAGCTCAGATCTAGAGGGATGCAGAGGTCACATAGGCTCCTAAGCAAATTATGGGCCCCAGATCACATCAAATTGATGGGGTTTACAGTCAACATTTATATCCCTTTCCCATATTATGGAGCTACTCTCTTCCCTGATCCAGCTTTCTGGTCCTTTTCCCAGCCATAACATCATCTCCTGAGACAGTAACTTGGATCCACTGGCATATCAGATTTCAGGCTCAGGGGCAAAAAAACAAAAACAAACAAACAAAAAAACTAGTACAGCCACAGGCCCTTTGGAATTTAACTAAAATATGCCTACTAACAATCTACAAAATGGAGGACCCCCCAACTCTTCATCTGCACTATTCCAGCCCTTAGGCCCATGCTTGGTCAGCAGTTTGTTTGGCTTTGTATGTTAACTCTCTTGTCAACCACCAAGTTCCAGATGCTAGCATGTTGCTGACTAGAATTCCCTGGACAGACAACCCCACCAATGTGTCCTGGAGCTCCGCTTCCCCAGAGGACTTCCCCACTAGGGAAAGAGAGACAGGCTGGGAGTACAGATCGACCTGTCAACGACCATATTCAGCAGGGAAGCAATTACAGAATCCAGACCTTCCACCTTCTGCATCCCACAATGACCCTGGGTCCATACTCCCAGAGGGTTAAAAAACAGGAAAGCTATCAGGGGGAGGGGATGGGATACAGAGTTCTGGTGGTGGGAGTTGTGTGAAGCTGTACCCCTCTTATCCTATGGTTTTGTCAATGTTTCCTTTTTATAAATAAAAAATTTTAAAAAAAATATAGAGGGGGTGAGGGAGATGGCATGATTATGCAGAGACTCTCAAGCCTTAGACTCCAAAGTCCCAGGTTTAATCCCTCAAATCATAAGCCAGAGCAGTGCTTTGGTTAATATATATATATATATATGTTGCAGGTATTTCTCATTCTCTCTCCCTCTTCTCTTAATTTCTCTCTGTCCTATTAAATAAAAAAGGAAAAAGAAAAAAGAAGATGGGAGTTGGGAGGTAGTGCAGCAGGTTAAGTGCAGGTGGTACGAAGCACAAGGACCGGCATTAAGGATCCGGTTCAAGGCCCCAGCTCCCCACCTGCAGTGGGGGGTTAACTTTACAAGTGGTGAAGCAGGTCTGCAGGTGTCTATCTTTCTCTCCCCTCCTCTGTCTTTCCCTCCTCTCTCCATTTCTTTCTGTCCTATCCAACAACATCAATAACAACAATAACTACAACAATAAAGCAAGGGCAACAACAGGGATAAATAAATAAATGTAAAAAAAAGATAGTGGCCCTCAGGAGTGGCGGATTATTGTGCAGGCACTGAGCCCCAGCAATAACCCTGGTGGCAATAAAATAAAAATAAGAATGTGTATAGCTATAAGGTTACATAGTACACCACGTTTTGTTTATGAGAGACAGGAAACAATCTAATAACAAATTGTTGAACAGAATACTAAGAATAATGGTATCTTGGTCAGGGTGATAGCACACAGTGGTTTATGCAAGAGACTTTCATGCCTGAGGCTCTGAGGTTCCAGGTTCAATTCCTGGTAGAGTTGAGCAGTGCTATGGTTGAAAAAATAAAAACAGAGCTGGGGAGATAGCATAATGGTTATTATGCAAAGAGAATCTCATGTCTGAGGCTTCAAAGTCTCAGATTTAATCCCTTGTACCACCATAAACTAGAGCTGAACAGTGCTCTAGTAAGAAAAAAATAATAAAGTGTCTATACATAGATTATTTACTGACATAGAAGTCGTTATTTTGTTAAATGAAAAAAACAGGTTGTAAGAGCACAGTGTGATTTCATATTTTTTAATATATATATTTTTATTACCAGAGCACTGCTTAGCTCTGGCTTATGGCAGTGTGGGGGATTGAACCTGGGAGTTTATGAAAGTCTCTTTGCATAACCATTATGCTATACCCCCCCCCACAATTTCATATTTTTTAAAAAACCACACATACATACAATTATGTAAAACGTTGAGAAGGATATACACCATATTACCAGTGGCAATCTGGATAGTGGAAAACTAGTAGTTAAAAAAACATCTTTTGGGAGTCAGGCCATGGTGCAGCGGGTTAAGCGCACATGGCACAAAGCTCAAAGACCGGTGTAAGGATCCCGGTTCAAGCCTCCGGCTCCCCACCTACAGGGAAGTCACTTCACAAGTGGTGAAGCAGGACTACAGGTATCTGTCTTTCTCTCCACCTCCTCTCTCCATTTCTCTCTGTCCTATCCAACAACAGCGACATCAATAACCCCAACAATGTTAAACAAGGGGTCTCTCCTCTCCCGGATCAACTAGGAATACCAAAGGAGACCACCCGGACCGAAACAAGACAGGACTAGAATGACCACAGAAACCCAGTAAATCACCCGTGAGTACAAACACGCGTGGCTGGTGACAGAGAGGAGAGAGGGGCCTAAGGAGAGATTAAGTGACTGCTAACAGTTCGACAGTTTGTCAGTGGAGACACCACCTCCAGTCTGCTCCACCAACAAGGGGACAGCTGAAGGGAGGAAAGGACTCCCCAGAGACTCACCAAGTACAACTCTGAGTCTCCATTGCTACTACTCTCAGAATCTGGAGCAGCAAAAGGGAGGGACACCAGGGCACAGAGATCTAACCGGGAAACTCAGGAGAAGACCTATACCTCGGTGGCATAGCTGAAGGGCTGTGAAAGTCTCTTTGCATAACCACTGGATTATCTCTGCCACACCCTGCTTTATCTCTTGGTCAGGAGTCAGTGATTAAGCCAAGAAGCCTATTGATAGTTTAAAAGCCCTCAGGCTACCATAGCCTACAGGGAAAAAAAAAAAGGCTTTTACACCACTGAACTCCAACTCAGGGATTGAAAAAACTGTTAACTTATATAAAATGGTTAAAACAACAAGAAAAAATATTGGAGACTCGAACCAGGACAAGAGTCCAGCTAAAAGTCCTCCACAGGGCGAAGCACAAAACAACGAGTTCAACATCCAAACATTAGCTAAGGAAATAATAACAGGAGTGAGTAAAGAATTTGAAAAAATTGTAATCAGAAATGCAGGAACAACAAATGAGAATATGGAAGAAAATTCTAATAATCTCATGGTTATTAGAGAGCTGAAAGCTGAAATCACTGAGCTAAGAAGGCAACTAGCTGAACAAGCTAAAACTGTATCAGAGCAGGGCAACAAAATAGATGAACTCCAGAAAGCAGTAGAGGGCAGAGAGAATAGAATCAATGAGGCTGAAGACAGAATTAGCAAGATTGAGGATGAATTAGAGACAACTAAAGAAGAAGTAAAAGACCTCAAAAAGAGATTAAGAGATGCTGAAAACAACAACAGAGTCCTATGGGATGACTTCAAAAGAAACAATATACGCATTATTGGCTTACCAGAGGAAGAAAGAGAAGGGGAGGAAGAAAGCATTCTCCAGGCCATAATAGCTGAAAATTTCTCTAGTCTAGACAACACCAAAGACATAAAGATTCAAGAAGCCCAGAGGGTCCCAAACAGAATTAACCCAGACCTAAAGACACCAAGACATGTCATACTTAGATTGGAAAGGAATAAGGATAAAGAAAGGATCCTCAAGGCTGCAAGAGAAAAACAAAGAGTCACCTACAAAGGAAAACCCGTAAGATTAGCAGCAGACTTCTCCATACAAACACTACAGGCCAGAAGAGAATGGCAAGATATCTATCGAGTGCTCAATGAGAAAGGCTTTCAGCCAAGAATACTATATCCTGCTAGATTGTCATTCAGACTAGATGGAAGCATCAAAACCTTCTCAGACAAGCAACAGTTGAAGGAAGCAACCATCACCAAGCCTGCCTTGAAAGAAGTTCTGAAAGGTTTCCTATAAACAACCAGACCACCACAAATAGAACATATATCAAAACACTCTAAAACTCTACAAGAATGGCGTTAAAATATCTTCAATCTTTGATATCAATAAATGTCAATGGCCTGAATTCACCTATTAAAAGACACAGAGTAGGAAGATGGATCAGAAAACACAACCCAACAATATGTTGTCTACAGGAAACTCACCTAATGCAACAAGACAAACACAGACTTAAAGTGAAAGGATGGAAAACCATCATTCAAGCCAATGGCCCACAAAAAAGGGCAGGAACAGCTATTCTCATATCTGACATGATAGACTTTAAAATACATAAGATTAAAAAAGATAGGAATGGACACTACTTAATGCTCAGAGGATCAGTCAATCAAGAGGACTTAACAATTATTAATATCTATGCACCCAATGAGAAGCCATCTAAATACATCAAACTTCTACTGAAAGAGCTACAGCAATATATTAACAGTAACACAATCATAGTAGGGGACTTCAACACCCCACTATCTCAACTTGACAGATCATCCAGGAAGAAAATCAGTAAAGACATAAGGGAGCTAAATGAAGAGATAGATAAACTAGAACTATTGGACATTTTCAGAGTCATTCATCCCAAGAAACTGGAATACACATTTTACTCAAATCCACATGGATCATTCTCAAGGATAGACCATATGTTAGGCCACAAAGACAGCATCAGCCTATTCAAGAGCACTGAAATCATCCCAAGCATCTTCTCAGACCACAGTGGAATTAAACTAACACTTAACAATCAACAAAAGATTAGTAACAGTGCCAAAATGTGGAAGCTAAACAGTACACTTCTTAACAACTTCTGGGTCAAAGAGGAAATCAATGAAGAAATCAAAATGTTTCGAGAGTTCAATGAAAATGAAGACACAAGCTATCAAAATATTTGGGACACAGCTAAAGCAGTCCTAAGAGGGAAGTTCATAGCTATACAAGCACACATTAGGAAACAAGAAAAGGCACAAATTAGCAGCCTGATTGCACATCTTAAAGACCTAGAAGAAGAACAACAAAGGAACCCTAAAGCAACCAGAAGGACAGAAATTACTAAAGTTAGGGCAGAAATAAATAACATTGAGAATAGGAAAACCATACAAAAGATCAATGAAAGTAAATGTTGGTTCTTCGAAAGAGTAAACAAAATCAACAAACCTTTAGCCAGACTCACAAAACAAAAAAGGGAGAAGACCCAAATAAATCAGATAGTAAATGAAAGAGGAGATATCACAACAGACACTGCAGAAATTCAACATATCATGCGAGGCTTCTATGAACAACTATATGCCACCAAGCTAGAGAACCTGGAAGAAATGAATGATTTCCTAGATACCTACCAACTTCCAAAACTAAGTAAAGAGGAAGTCGATAACATGAACAGGCCCATCACAGCTAATGAAATTGAAACAGTTATCAAAAATCTTCCCAAAAATAAAAGTCCTGGACCAGATGGTTTTACAAATGAATTCTACAAAACTTTCAAAGAAGAACTAATACCTCTACTTTTAAAAGTATTCCAGAAGATTGAAGACACTGGAATACTCCCTGCCAGCTTCTATGAAGCCAACATCACCCTGATACCAAAAGCAGACAGGGACACAACCAAAAAAGAAAACTACAGACCAATATCTCTGATGAACATAGATGCGAAAATATTGAACAAAATTCTAGCCAACCGGATACAGCAGTATATCAAAAAGATTGTTCATCATGACCAAGTGGGGTTTATCCCAGGCATGCAAGGTTGGTTTAATATACGTAAATCAATCAATGTGATCCACCACATCAACAAAAGCAAGACCAAAAACCACATGGTCATATCAATAGATGCAGAGAAAGCCTTTGACAAAATACAACATCCCTTTATGATCAAAACACTACAAAAAATAGGAATAGATGGAAAATTCCTGAAGATAGTGGAGTCTATATATAGCAAACCTACAGCCAACATCATACTCAATGGTGAAAAACTGGAAGCATTTCCCCTCAGATCAGGTACTAGACAGGGCTGCCCACTATCACCATTACTATTCAACATAGTGTTGGAAGCTCTTGCCATAGCAATCAGGCAGGAGCAAGGAATTAAAGGCATACAGATTGGAAGAGAAGAAGTCAAACTCTCCTTATTTGCAGATGACATGATAGTATACATGGAAAAACCTAAGGAATCTAGCAAGAAGCTTTTGGAAATCATCAGGCAATACAGTAATGTGTCAGGCTATAAAATTAACATTCAAAAGTCAGTGGCATTCCTCTATGCAAACACTAAGTTAGAAGAAATTGAAATCCAGAAATCAGTTCCTTTTTCTATAGCAACAAAAACAATAAAATATCTAGGAATAAACCTAACCAAAGAAGTGAAAGACTTGTATACTGAAAATTATGAGTCACTACTCAAAGAAATTGAAAAAGACACAAAGAAGTGGAAAGATATTCCATGCTCATGGGTTGGAAGAATTAACATCATCAAAATGAATATATTACCCAGAGCCATCTACAAATTTAATGCTATCCCCATCAAGATCCCAAGCACAGTTTTTAGGAGAACACAACAAATGCTACAAATGTTTATCTGGAACCAGAAAAGACCTAGAATTGCCAAAACAATCTTGAGAAAAAAGAACAAAACCGGAGGCATCACACTGCCAGATCTCAAACTATATTATAGGGCCATTGTCATCAAAACTGCTTGGTACTGGAACATGAACAGACACACTGACCAGTGGAATAGAATTGAGAGCCCAGAAATGAGGCCCCATACCTATGGACATCTAATCTTTGACAAAGGTGCCCAGACTATTACATGGGGAAAGCAGAGTCTCTTCAACAAATGGTGTTGGAAACAATGGGTTGAAACATGCAGAAGAATGAAGCTGAATCACTGTATTTCACCAAATACAAAAGTAAATTCCAAGTGGATCAAGGACCTGGATGTTAGACCAGAAACTATCAGATACTTAGAGGAAAATATTGGAAGAACTTTTTTCCGCATAAATTTTAAAGACATTTTCAATGAAACGAATCCAATTACAAGGAAGACTAAGGCAAGTATAAACCTATGGGACTACATCAAATTAAAAAGCTTCTTCACAGCAAAAGAAACCACTACCCAAATCAAGAGACCCCTCACAAAATGGGAGAAGATCTTTACATGCCATACATCAGATAAGAGTTTAATAACCAACATATATAAAGAGCTTACCAGACTCAACAACAAGACAACAAATAACCCCATCCAAAAATGGGGGGAGGAATTGGACAGAATATTCACCACAGAAGAGATCCAAAAGGCCGAGAAACACATGAAAAAATGCTCCAAGTCTCTGATTGTCAGAGAAATGCAAATCAAGACAACAATGAGATATCACTTCACTCCCGTGAGAATGTCACACATCAGAAAAGGTAACAGCAGCAAATGCTGGAGAGGATGTGGGGTCAAAGGAACCCTCCTGCACTGCTGGTGGGAATGTCAATTGGTCCAACCTCTGTGGAGAACAGTCTGGAGAACTCTCAGAAGGCTAGAAATGGACCTACCCTATGACCCTGCAATCCCCCTCCTGGGGATATATCCTAAGGAACCCAACACATCCATCCAAAAAGATCTGTGTACACATATGTTCTTGGCAGCACAATTTGTAATAGCCAAAACCTGGAAGCTACCCAGGTGTCCAACAACAGATGAGTGGCTGAGCAAGTTGTGGTATATATACACAATGGAATACTACTCAGCTGTAAAAAATGGTGACTTCACCGTTTTCAGCCGATCTTGGATGGACCTTGAAAAAATCATGTTGAGTGAAATAAGTCAGAAACAGAAGGATGAATATGGGATGATCTCACTCTCAGGCCGAAGTTGAAAAACAAGATTAGAAAAGAAAACACAAGTTGAACCTGAAATGGAATTGGAGTATTACACCAAAGTAAAAGACTTTGGGGTGGGTGGGTGGGTGGGGAGAATACAGGTCCATGAAAAATGATGAATGAAATAGTGGGGGTTGTATTGCTAAATGGGAATCTGGGGAATGTTATGCATGTAAAAAAAAAAAAAAAAAGAAGTAGAAACGCAAAGCAGAAATTGACTGAGTTTGGAATATGGCACCAAAGTAAGAAAGCAGAAGTATACTAGAGTTTGCAGTGAGTATCTCCCTAATACTTCCTCTCCACTTTTCCAAGCTTTGGGTCCATGATTGCTCAACAATTTGTTTGGCTTTGTATGTTAACTCTCTTTTCAGTCACCAGGTTCCAGGTGTCATCAGGATGCCGGCCAGACTTACCTGGATTGAAGACACCACCAATGTGTCCTGGAGCTCAGCTTCCCCAGAGACCCATCCTACTAGGGAAAGAGAGAGGCAGACTGGGAGTATGGACCGACCAGTCAACGCCCATGTTCAGCGAGGAAGCAATTACAGAAGCCAGACCTTCTACCTTCTGCAACCCTCAATGACCCTGGGTCCATGCTCCCAGAGGGATAGAGAATGGGAAAGCTATCGGGGGAGGGGGTGGGATATGGAGACTGGGCGGTGGGAATTGTGTGGAGTTGTACCCCTCCTACCCTATGGTTTTGTTAATTAATCCTTTCTTAAATAAAAAAATAAAAAATAAATAAATAAAAAAAGAAAGCTAGATCAGGGAAGAGAGTAGCTCCCAAATATGAGAAAGTTGTATAAATATTGTTGACTGTAAACCCCATCGATTTGATCTGATCTGGGGCCCATATTCAGCATAGAAAAAAAAACAAACAAACAAAAAAAAGAAATGACAGAACTACACAGCATTTAAGATCACACCATTAGAGCACTGCCCTGAGCTACATTTTGGATGGAGAGTTTGTGTCAATTCTGTGATGACCAGATGCAGTAGATTCAATAATTATTATGGGAGTAGTCTCTGGGGCCAGTGCAAGGACCCAGCTTCAAATCCCTGGTTCCCACCATAGGCAATGAGGCAGTGCTACAGGTGTCTCTCTCTTATTCCTCTCAATTTTCTCTTCCATCCTATTAAGTAAGGTGGGGGGGCATGGAAAAATGGCCAACTGGAATGGTGGATTTGTGCAGGCGCTGAGCTGCAATGATAACCTTGGTAGCAGAAAGAAAACCTATTCTTCCTCTACATCCCACAACAACCTCCTGATTCCAAGAGACCCCGTTTTCCTTGGAGTGGCCATTAGGTGGTGCCCACACAAGTGTACAAGTGAAAAATACGAGAAAACAACTCAAAGGTTTGAAGGGTGCAGGTGTGGGGGGTGGGGACAGGTAGCATAATGGTTGTGTAAAAAGACTCTCATGCCTGAGGCTCCTAAATCCCAGGTTCAGCTCCTGTACCACTGTAAACCAGAGCTGAGTAGTGCTCTGGTAAAAAACAAACCAACAAACAACAAAAAAAACCCAAAAGTTTAATGGAGGATTGGTCAACTTGATAACAAAGTCACTATCGCTCTAGAGTATAGGCTCTTAATCATGTAATTTAAGATGTGACCAAATCAGTGTGTCCCTGATTAGTAGTTTAAATATACTGACATTTGCAAATGCTTTACTTTTTACAAGAATAAATTACCTCAGAAAACACAGACATACATCAAAGTGACTCTCAGACATACCTGTCTGCTCTTTTCAGTAAGAGTTGGAGTTTCAACTACTAGCTTGTGGGCATGACTTGTCATGTGTCACCATGGCTATGACTACTGCTATTCTAGAGCAAGGAACAAGGGTAAACAGAGCCCAGGCAGAATGCTAGCTAGGGACAAGAATGGATTTGTATTGGTGGACTGCACCAAAGTAAAAGACTCTGGGGTGGCAGGGGGAGGATACAGGCCCTGGAACATGATGGCAGAGGAGGACCTAGAGGGGGATGAACTGTTATGTGGAAAATTGAGAAATGTTCACATGTACAAACTACTATATTTTACTGTTGACTGTAAACCATTAATACTTCCAATAAAGAAAAAAAAAAAAGGATTTGTGGAAGCAGCTCAATGTCCTGGGGGCCTGGGGAGATGGTCAGGGGAAGGTGTGATGCAGGTGAAACAGTCAAGAGACATGCACTTGAGTCTCCAGGAAGCAGGATTAGCCCTCTGCATGTTCAAGTGGACATGTTGGTACTTCATTCTATCAACACAGAGAACATGGCAGCAGAACAGTTAGACCAGGCTAAATGCCAGTTCTGGTGGAGAGTGGCTTTTATCATTGGGAGTGGAACGGTGGCCCCTCCCCTCAGTTACTCATGGGAAACCCGTTCCAAGGCCACATAGAAACTGTTCTTGTCGTCTAGGCAATGCCAGCCAATTGGTCCAATTTCACAGTCTGCGCAGACCAGAAACTTGATGTTGCCCACATCCTTGGTGAAGCCCACGTTCTCAAAGATGAACATGTCATCGACCAGCCAGTGTTCGTGCAGGAGATCGCCATCAGGACTGCTGCCGTCAGCCAGAGCTGGTTTCTTTCTCATGGAAGGAAGGAAGAGCTGCAGTGGAAGAGGACAGAAAGAAGGGCTGAGGGTAGAGAGCATAATGGTTATGCAAACAGACTCTCATGCCTGAGGCTTTAAAGTCCCAGGTTCAATCTCCCGTCCCCCCACGATCATAAGCCAGAGCTAAGCAAAAGAGGGGGGGGGGTCAGGTGGTGTTAAGCGCACATGGCACAAAGCGCAAGGACCGGCGTAAGGATCCCGGTTCAAGCTCCTGGCTCCCCACCTGTAGGGGGGGTCACTGCACAAGTGGTGAAGCAGGTCTGCAGGTGTCTATCTTGCTCTCGTCCTCTCTGTCTTCTTGATTTCTGTCTTACTCAACAACAACGGCAGTAATGACGATAAGGACACCAACAAGGGTAACAACAAGGGCAGCAAGAATGGAAGAGGTGGCCTCCAGGAGCAGTGGATTCAAACAGGCACTGAGCCCCAGCAATGACCCAGGAAACAAAAAAGAGAGAGAACAGAAAAGAGTACAAAAGCTGGAACAGACAAGACACATCACCCCTCCTAATCTTGTGCTGTCCACTTCTCAGCAGTTTCTTTTTCTTTTCTTTTTTACATTTCTTTATTGGGAAATTAATGTTTTATATTCAACAGTAAATACAATAGTTTGTACATACATAACATTTCCCAGTTTCCCATATAACAATACAACCCCCACCTGGTCCTCTGTCATCCTTCTTGGATCTGTATTCTCCCCACCCACCCACCCCCACCCCAGAGTCTTTTACTTTGGTGCAATATGCCAATTCCAGTTCAGGTTCTACTTGTGTTTTCTTTTCTGATCTTGTTTTTCAACTTCTGCCTGAGAGTGAGATCATCCCATATTCATCCGTTTCTGACTTCTTTCACTTAACATGAATTTTTCAAAGTCCATCCAAGACTGGCTGAAAATGGTAAAGTCACCATTTTTTATAGCTGAATATCTCAGCAGTTTCTTAGGAGGAACACACAACGCAGAACCCTATCCTCAAGTTCAGGCTAAGATGCCTGATTCCTCTGGTCCGTGCCCCGGTTCTTAAGAGATATGAAAGAGGAGCTTTGACTTAGTACAACAGGTTTCCTTTACTAAGGTCCTGAGACTGTCTGCTCTCCCCCATGTCCTCATGCTCCAGACAAAGGTGGTGTTTTGCTTTGCTCTCAGATCCTGTAAAACCAGCTCATTTTATAAATTATTGTTAGTAGTATTTTTTAAAATTTTTACCTGAGCACTGCTCAGCTCTGGCTTATGGTGGTGCGGGGGATTGAATCTGAGACTTTGGAGCCTCAGGCATGAGCGTCTCTTTGCATAACCATTATGCTATCTAACCCCAGATCCTTTTTTGATATTTAGCTCAAATGCATGTTGACACTGAAAGCCTCCTATTGACCACTGTACCTATTTATTATCTGAAAGATGAAGCAGTGGTTAAAGGTATTGGACTTAGAAGCATGAGGTCCCAAGTTCAATCCTGGGCATCATATATGCCAGTGATGCTCTGATTTCTTGCTCACTTTCATCTTTATTCCATTAATAAATAAAACAGCTTTACTATATAATCAGGAGAAATAGCTATCTCAGTTTTGTGTGCACCTCAGTGGTGTCAGCTTTCCTGCCCCCCCCTTAAAATTTTATTTTATTTATTATTGGATAGAGACAGAGAAAAATTGAGAAAGGAGGGGAGAGGTAGAGAGACAGAAAGAAAAGGGGGCGGGCGGTGGTGCACCTGGTTGTGCATACGTACTACAATGCACAAGGAACCGGGTTTGAGCCCCCGGTTCCCACTTGCAGGTGGAAAGCTTTTCGAGTGGTGAAGCAGTGCTGTAGGTGTCTGTCTCTCTCTCACCCCCTTCCCTCTTGATTTCTGGCTGTCTCTATCCAATCAATAAAGAAAGATAAAAGAAAAAAATAAAGAAAGACACCTGTAGCCCTGCTTCACCACTCGTGAAGCTTCCTCCCTGCAAGCAGGGACCAGGGGTTTGAAGCTGGGTCCTTGCGCACTGCAATGTGTAAACTTAACTAGGTGCACCACCTCCTGCCTGCCTCCCCCCTTTTAGTGGATAGAACAGACAGAAATTGAGGAGAGGTGATGAGAGAGGGAGAGAGAAGGAAAGGATAGACACCTGCAGATCTGCTTCACTGCTTGTGAAGTGAGCCCCCCCTCCCCCCACAGGTGGGGAGCCGGAGGCTTGAATCGGGATTCTTGAGTGGGTCCTTGTATTTCATACTATGTTTACTTAACCTAGTGTGCTTCTGTTTGGCCTCCCTACCCCCCCTTATTTTTTTTCTGAAACGAAACAAAAAACTTTATTTAGGTATAACTATCTGCCATATTAACTACATATTTAAAATGCAGACTGAGATATTTTGGTACAAGAACCATTACCAACAGCAAGCTAATGAGTTCCTCAAGTATGAAAGTCTTTTGCATAACCTTTATGCTATCTTCCCAGTGCAACAGCAGCTCTTTTAAGAATAACATACTCGGGAGTTGGGTGGTAGCACAGCAGATTAAGTGTACATGGCACAAAGCGCAAGGACCAGCGAAAGGATCCCGGTTCGAGCCCCCAGATCCTCACCTGCAGGGGAGTCACTTTACGGGTGGTGAAGTAGGTCTGCAGGTGTCTATCTTTCTCTCCTCAACTCTGTCTTCCCCTCCTCTCTTGATTTCTCTCTGTCCTATCTAACAATGACATCAGTAACAACAATAACAAAAAAAGGGCAACAAAAGGGAAAAAACAATAACAACAACAATGATAAACAACAAGGGCAACAAAAAAGGGGGAAAAAATGGTCTCCAGGAGCAGTGGATTCGTAGTGCTGGCACTGAATACCAGCGATAACCCTGGAGGCAAAAAAAAAAAAAAAAGATAAACTTTTGTTAATTATTCTGGTAACTTCTCCCTTTCTGTACTTGGTGGTTTTAAAGCACTACCAGCTCTATGACAATTTTCTACCAAGAAATGGATGGGGCACATTCCTTTCCTCTGGAGCCTGCAAGCCACTGTGACTGCTATGATAATATATACGGTAGTGGTGGGGGGCAGGTGGTTAAGTGCATGTATGAACATGCATAAAGACCCAGGTTCAAGCCCCCAGTCCTCACCTGCAGGGGGAAAGCCTCATGAATGCTGAGGCAGTGCTGCAGGTCTCTCTCTCTTCCCCTCTTTTTTTCTCTCCCACTCAATTTATCTGTTTTATCAAAGAAAATAAAGTTTTAAAAAAAATACAATACAGTAGAAGTGACATGTGAGGTTACAAAAGACCAGGCTGCTTTTTTTTTTCCCCCTAGACTCCTGCTCTAGGAGCGCCTGGCAGCTATGTAAGACCTAGGGTAGGGTCACCCCAAGGCTACCAGGCAGAGGGACCAGGAGGAGAGGTCCACTGAGAGATAAGATGCTCCCAACGCCTGCTCCAGAGTCCAAGTGCCGGAATCTCTGCAGTCCACACACTGGCATGTGAGTGAAACAGGTTTTGAGATGAACGTGACGCCTGCTGTCAAATGAACTGCCCCTTTGGGCCTAGTCACATTATAGTGCCCATGTCTGTAAGCAAAGTAACTGTTGGTTCCCGTTGGTCATTTTTTTTTTTTTTTTGAAGAGGGTGAAAGAGCAGCACTGCTCCACTGTTTATGAAGCTTCTCCCCCTGAAGATAGGGTCGGGGGCTCTACCAGGTGTGCCACTGCCTGGTCCCAATAACTTTAAATCACTGTTTTGGGAAGACTTTGTTATGTAGCAACAGATTATAAGAAGGACACTGCTGAACACGCTGAGATGCATCCTCTATTTTAAGCCCTGACTTTTTAAAAAATTGGTAGAACCATGCATGCTTTCACCACTCTGAACCACCCCCACCCCCATTAAAATACAGGGTGAGAGACCACAGCACTAAAGCTGCCCCTGTTGCTATGACGTCTCCCATGTGGTGCTGGGACTCCAACAGGGTTGTGTACTTGGCAATGCAGACACAGTGCCTGGTGAGCTCTCTCTCCAGTCTTGTGTTCTGTTTGAACTGTGATACATCACAGGGGCTGGTGGTGGTGCAGCTGGTAGAGTGTACATACCCCCAACTGCAAGGACCCTATAGTGGGGGAGCTTCCTGAGTGGTGATGCAGGACGTGGTTCAAACCTGCAGGGGTGATGAAGCAGTGCCACAGATACCTTTCTCTCGCCCTCTGTCTTCCCTATCTTTCTCAATTTTTCTGTCATATTAAATAATGAAAAGGAAAGGAAAAAAAAGGGACTGTGGAGCCTCAGGCATGGGAGTCTCTTTGCATAACCACTATGCTATCTATTACAGTTCTTTTATTTTTTAAGATTTGCTTATTTATTAATGGGAGTGGGAGGATGGAAGCAGCTGAAGTGATGTGATGTGCTGCCAGTTGTCGACTCGGGGATCTCATGCTTGAGAATCAAATGCGTTTCTACACTGCCACCTCCAGGGTCACGTAGCTCCACAATTCTCACGTTTAAATGCAAAGAGGTCGAGGCGGTGGCTGCAGCCCAGACTGAGATGAGCAAAGCGTGAGGTCCTGAGTCCCAGCATCGCCCGTGCCAGAGGGATGTGCTCCGGTTCTCCTTCCCTCTCCTCACTCATTACTGAATAACTAGACCTTAAAAAAAAAAAAAAAAAGAGAAAGGGGCAGACAGATAGCACGATGGCTATGCAAACAGACTGACGCCTGAGGCTCCTTAGTCCCAGGTTCAAGCCCCCCCCATAAGCCAGAGCTGAACAGTGCTTTAGTAAAAAAAAAAAAAAAAAAAAAAAGGAAATCCAATGAGGGGCGAGGGTAGAAAGCACAATGGTTATGAAGAGATTCTCATGCCTGAGACTCTGGAGATCCCAGGCTCAACCCTCAGCACCAACATAAACCAGAGCTGAGCAGGACTCTGGCGGGAGGGGAGCGGAGGGGAGGCCCTGGCAGGGCAGATGGCGGGGCAGGTCCCGGCGGGTGTGCACGAGGCTGCAATGAGCCCTTTCCTGGGGCCTGTTTCGCTTCTGGAAAGTTTGTTTTCAGTAGCCCCCGTCCCCCGCTGTCTCACTGGGGGGCGGTGACAGGAAGGGCCCCAGGATCTCGAGCGAGCCCCGGGTCTGGGTCCCGTCACTAGCAAAGCCGGAGCCCCCAGTCTCGGGGAGGCCAAGGCCCCGGGAGGGCGGAGTCTCGCGGGAGCCCGAGGGGCGCGGTCCGGGACTGGACTCCGGCCCCGGCGGGGAACGTGCGGTGGGCGCGGCCCCCAGCTCCCCTACCTGTCGGCGGGAGAAGAGAGCCGTCCCGGGCTGCAGCACCCGCGAGCCGCATCGCTGGCACAGCACCGCCTTCCGGTTGCGGCCCTCGGCGGACACCAACTCGTTCGGCTGCTCCGCGGGGTCCATCGCCGCTGCCGTCTCAGCCTCCGCGGCCACCAGCGCGCATGCGCTATCTCAGCTCTCGCTTTCCAACTGCGCGCGCGCCGCTGCCAGAGGCGGGGCGGGGAGCTGATGGCCACGCCCTCTCTGCGCAGGCTCTGCGCCTCGCGCTGAAAGGCTACTGCGCAGGCGCCCATTCTTTGCCAAAGCCCGGTCGCTAGTGCCAGGCTTTGTGACAGCGTCACTTCCCTGGACGTGGTCCATCCTCTTGTTACTCACCTGGTCACTGGACTTCGCTTACCATCGAGCGAGGCCTGGAAGCACAAGTCACTCAAAATGAGTTGTGATGTTCTCACGCATAGGGACCAGCTGGGGACTGTGTGAAGGGGATTTGGATCATATTCCCCATTATTGTGTCGCTACTCTGGCTTATTTACAGCTACTATAGATGGCTACTTAGAGGAACTTTTAAATATTTAAATATTTAAGCCTTTTAAATATTTAAGTATAAATGTTAAATTTTATTTATTGGATTCAGAGAAATCGAGAGGAAAGGAAGGGGTGGGGAGAGACACCTGCAGCCCTGTTTCACTGCTCCTGCATGCGGGAACAGTGCTGTAGCCTGTTCGCTCAACCCTCCCAACCCAAGTTTATTGACGAAAGAGAGGAAGGAGGAAACCAGAGCATCACTTTGGTGCGTGAGATAGCGGGGCTCAAACTCGGGACCTCATGCTTGCTAGTTCATTGATTCAGTCACGGCACCACATGGCAGGCCACGAAACATGTACCTTTCTCAGTGTTGGAAAAAGATGCCTGAGTGCTTTAATTCTCAGAATAGTTACTGTATTTATTTATTCCTTTTTGTTGCCCTTGTTTTTTGTTGTAGTTATTGTTGTTGTAGTTGTTATTGATGTCGTCGTTGTTGGATAGGACAGAGAGAAATGGAGAAAGGAGGGGAAGACAGAGAGGGGGAGAGAAAGATAGACACCTGCAGACCTGCTTCACCACCTATGAAGCGACTCCCCTGCAGGTGGGGAGCAGAGGGCTCGAACTGGGATGCTTTTGCCGGTCCTTGAGTTTTTTTTTTTTTAATGTATTTCTTTATTGGGGAATTAATGTTTTACATTCAACAGTAAATACAATAGTTTTTATATGCATAACATCCCCCAGTTTCCCATTTAACAATACAATCCCCACTATGTCATTTAAAATTTTTTAAATTTATTTCTTTATTGGGGAATTAATGTTTTACATTCAACAGTAAATACAATAGTTTGTTCATGCATAACATTCCCCAGTTTCCCATTTAACAATACAACCCCCACTATGTCATGTATCATCCTTCATGGACCTGTATTCTCCCCACCCACCCACCCCGGAGTCTTTTACTTGGGGGCAATATGCCAATTCCATTTCAGGTTTTTCTTTGTGTTTTCTTTTCTGATCTTGTTTTTCAACTTCTGCCTGAGAGTCAGATCATCAAATATTCATCCTTCTGTTTCTGACTTATTTCACTCAACATGATTTTTTCAAGGTCCATCCAAGATCGGCTGAAAACGGTGAAGTCACCACTTTTTATAGCTGAGTAGTATTCCATTGTGTATATATACCACAACTTGCTCAGCCACTCATCTGTTGTTGGACACCTGGGTGGCTTCCAGGTTTTGGCTATTACAAATTGTGCTGCCAAGAACATATGTGTACACAGATCTTTTTGGATGGATGTGTTGAGTTCCTTAGGATATATCCCCATGAGAGGAATTGCAGGGTCATAGGGTAGGTCCATTTCTAGCCTTCTGAGAGTTCTTCAGACTGTTCTCCACAGAGGTTGGACCAATTGACATTCCCACCAGCAGTGCAGGAGGGTTCCTTTGACCCCACACCCTCTCCAGCATTTGCTGCTGTTACCTTGTCTGATGTATGACATTTTCACAGGAGTGAAGTGATATCTCATTGTTGTCATTATTTGCATTTCTCTGACAATCAGAGACTTGGAGCATTTTTTCATGTTTCTCAGCCTTTTGGATCTCTTCTGTGGTGAATATCCTGTCCAAGTCCTCCCCCCATTTTTGGATGGGGTTATTTGTTGTCTTGTTGTTGAGTCTGGCAAGCTCTTTATATATGTTGGGTATTTAGATGGCTTCTCATTGGGTGCATAGATGTTAATAATTGTTAAGTCCTCTTGATTGACTGATCCTCTGAGCATTAAGTAGTGTCCATTCCTATCTTTTTTAATCTTATCTATTTTAAAGTCTATCATGTCAGATATGAGAATAGCTGCTCCTGCCCTTTTTTGTGGGCCATTGGCTTGTATGATAGTTTTCCATCCTTTCACTTTAAGTCTGTGTTTGTCTTGTTGAGTTAGGTGGGTTTCCTGTACATAGCATATTGTTGGGTTGTGTTTTCTGATCCATCTTCCTACTCTGTGTCTTTTAATAGGTGAATTCAGGCCATTGACATTTATTGATATCAAAGATTGAAGATATTTTGAGATTCGACTTCCGGAGGCGGAGCTACGAGCAGCAGATCGCTTTCTCTCCTCTCCTCTCCTCTCCTCTCCTCTCCTCTCCTCTCCTCTCCTCTCCTCACCTCTCCTCTCCTCTCCTCTCCTGGATCAACTAGGAATACCAAAGGAGACCACCCGGGACCGAAACAAGACAGGACTAGAATGACCACAGGAACCCAGTAAATCACCCGTGAGTACAAACACGCGTGGCTGGTGACAGAGAGGAGAGAGGGGCCTAAGGAGAGATTAAGTGGCTGCTAACAGTTCAACAGTTTATCAGTTGAGACACCATCTCCAGTCTGCTCCACCAACAAGGGGACAGCTGAAGGGAGGAAAGGACTCCCCAGAGACTCACCAAGTGCAACTCTGAGTCTCCATTGCTACTACCCTCAGAATCTGGAGCAGCAACAGGGAGGGACACCAGGGGACAGAGATCTAACCGGGAAACTCAGGAGAAGACCTATACCTCGGTGGCATAGCTGAGGGGCTGTGAAAGTCTCTTTGCATAACTACTGGATTATCTCTGCCACACCCTGCTTTATCTCTTGGTCAGAAGTCAGTGATTAAGCTAAGAAGCCTATTGATAGTTTAAAAGCCCTCAGGCTCCCATAGCCTACAGGGAAGAAAAAAAGAGGCTTTTACACCACTGAGCTCCAACTCAGGGACTGAAAAAACTCTTAACTTCCACCACTGTAAAACCTTTAATTAACTTACTTAGACACAAGTCAATCCAGGCAATAGTGATCAATAATTTGAAAAGTACTGATAAAGGGAACTCATAACATAATATATGAAATGGTTAAAACAACAAGAAAAAATATTGGAGACTCGAACCAGGACAAGAGTCCAGCTAAAAGTCCTCCAGAGGGGGAAGCACAAAACAACGAATTCAACATCCAAACATTAGCTAAGGAAATAATAACAGGAGTGAGTAAAGAATTTGAAAAAATTGTAATCAGAAATGCAGGAACAACAAATGAGAATATGGAAGAAAATTCTAATAATCTCATGGTTATTAGAGAGCTGAAAGCTGAAATCACTGAGCTAAGAAGGCAACTAGCTGAACAAGCTAAAACAGTATCAGAGCAGGGCAACAAAATAGATGAACTCCAGAAAGCAGTAGAGGGCAGAGAGAATAGAATCTATGAGGCTGAAGACAGAATTAGCAAGATAGAGGATGAATTAGAGACAACTAAAAAAGAAGTAAGAGACCTCAAAAAGAGATTAAGAGATGCTGAAAACAACAACAGAGTCCTATGGGATGACTTCAAAAGAAACAATATACGCATTATTGGCTTACCAGAGGAAGAAAGAGAAGGGGAGGAAGAAAGCATTCTCCAGGCCATAATAGCTGAAAATTTCTCTAGTCTAGACAACACCAAAGACATAAAGATTCAAGAAGCCCAGAGGGTCCCAAACAGAATTAACCCAGACCTAAAGACACCAAGACATGTCATACTTAGGATGGAAAGGAATAAGGATAAAGAAAGGATCCTCAAGGCTGCAAGAGAAAAACAAAGAGTCACCTACAAAGGAAAACCCATAAGATTAGCAGCAGACTTCTCCATACAAACACTACAGGCCAGAAGAGAATGGCAAGATATCTATCGAGTGCTCAATGAGAAAGGCTTTCAGCCACGAATACTATATCCTGCTAGATTGTCATTCAGACTAGATGGAAGCATCAAAACCTTCTCAGACAAGCAA
Source organism: Erinaceus europaeus (assembly GCF_950295315.1). Classification (NCBI taxonomy): domain Eukaryota; kingdom Metazoa; phylum Chordata; class Mammalia; order Eulipotyphla; family Erinaceidae; genus Erinaceus; species Erinaceus europaeus. The sequence goes on from NC_080180.1 coordinate 21,455,132, forward strand.
CAGTTGAAGGAAGCAACCATCAACAAGCCTGCCCTGAAAGAAGTTCTGAAAGGTCTCCTATAAACAACCAGACCACCACTAATAGAACATATATCAAAACACTCTAAAACTCTACCAAGAATGGTGTTAAAATATCTTCAATCTTTGATATCAATAAATGTCAATGGCCTGAATTCACCTATTAAAAGACACAGAGTAGGAAGATGGATCAGAAAACACAACCCAACAATATGCTATGTACAGGAAACCCACCTAACTCAACAAGACAAACACAGACTTAAAGTGAAAGGATGGAAAACTATCATACAAGCCAATGGCCCACAAAAAAGGGCAGGAGCAGCTATTCTCATATCTGACATGATAGACTTTAAAATAGATAAGATTAAAAAAGATAGGAATGGACACTACTTAATGCTCAGAGGATCAGTCAATCAAGAGGACTTAACAATTATTAACATCTATGCACCCAATGAGAAGCCATCTAAATACATCAAACTTCTACTGAAAGAGCTACAGCAATATATTAACAGTAACACAATCATAGTAGGGGACTTCAACACCCCACTATCTCAACCTGACAGATCATCCAGGCAGAAAATCAGTAAAGACATAAGGGAGCTAAATGAAGAGATAGATAAACTAGAACTATTGGACATTTTCAGAGTCATTCATCCCAAGAAACTGGAATACACATTTTACTCAAATCCACATGGATCATTCTCAAGGATAGACCATATGTTAGGCCACAAAGACAGCATCAGCCAATTCAAGAGCACTGAAATCATCCCAAGCATCTTCTCAGACCAAAGTGGAATTAAACTAACACTTAACAATCAACAAAAGATTAGTAACAGTCCCAAAATGAGGAAGCTCAACAGTACACTTCTTAACAACTTCTGGGTCAAAGAGGAAATCAAGGAAGAAATCAAAATGTTTCGAGAGTTCAATGAAAATGAAGACACAAGCTATCAAAATGTTTGGGACACAGCTAAAGCAGTCCTAAGAGGGAAGTTCATAGCTATACAAGCACACATTAGGAAACAAGAAAAGGCACAAATAAACAGCCTGATTGCACATCTTAAAGACCTAGAAGAAGAAGAACAAAGGAATCCTAAAGCAACCAGAAGGACAGAAATCACTAAAGTTAGGGCAGAAATAAATAACATTGAGAATAGGAAAACCATACAAAAGATCAATGAAAGTAAATGTTGGTTCTTCGAAAGAGTAAACAAAATCAACAAGCCTTTAGCCAGACTCACAAAACAAAAAAGGGAGAAGACCCAAATAAATCGGATAGTAAATGAAAGAGGAGATATCACAACAGACACTGCAGAAATTCAACATATCATGCGAGGCTTCTATGAACAACTATATGCCACCAAGCTAGAGAACCTGGAAGAAATGAATGATTTCCTAGATACCTACCAACTTCCAAAACTAAGTAAAGAGGAAGTCGATAACATGAACAGGCCCATCACAGCTAATGAAATTGAAACAGTTATCAAAAATCTTCCCAAAAATAAAAGTCCTGGACCAGATGGTTTTACAAATGAATTCTACAAAACCTTCAAAGAAAAACTAATAGCTCTACTTTTAAAAGTCTTCCAGAAGATTGAAGACACTGGAATACTCCCTGCCAGCTTCTATGAAGCCAACATCACCCTGATACCAAAAGCAGACAGGGACACAACCAAAAAAGAAAACTACAGACCAATATCTCTGATGAACATAGATGCAAAAATATTGAACAAAATTCTAGCCAACCGGATACAGCAGTATATCAAAAAGATTGTTCATCTTGACCAAGTGGGGTTTATCCCAGGCATGCAAGGTTGGTTTAATATACGTAAATCAATCAATGTGATCCACCACATCAACAAAAGCAAGACCAAAAACCACATGGTCATATCAATAGATGCAGAGAAAGCTTTTGACAAAATACAACATCCCTTTATGATCAAAACACTACAAAAAATGGGAATAGATGGAAAATTCCTGAAGATAGTGGATTCTATATATAGCAAATCTACAGCCAACATCATACTCAATATTTTTTCTTGTTGTTTTAACCGTTTTATATGAGTTCCCTTTATCAGTACTTTTCAAATTATTGATCACTATTGCCTGGATTGACTTGTGTCTAAGTAAGTTAATTAAAGGGTTCACAGTGGTGGAAGTTAACAGTTATTTCAATCCCTGAGTTGGAGCTCAGTGGTTTAAAAGCCTCTTTTTTTTTTTTTTCCTTTCCTGTAGGCTATGGGAGCCTGAGGGCTTTTAAACTATCAATAGGCTTCTTAGCTTAATCACTGACTCTTGACCAAGAGATAAAGCAGGGTGTGGCAGAGATAATCCAGTGGTTATGCAAAGAGACTTTCACAGCCCCTCAGCTATGAGACGGAGGTATAGGTCTTCTGAGTTTCCTGGTTAGATCTCTGTCCCCTGGTGTCCCTCCCTTTCGCTTCTCCAGATGCTGAGGGTAGTAGCAATGGGGACTCAAGAGTTGCACTTGGTGAGTCTCTGAGGAGTCCTCTCCTCCCTTAAGCTGTTCCCTTGTTGGTGGAGCAGACTGGAGGTGGTGTCTCAACTGATAAACTGCTGGACTGTTAGCAGTCACTTAATCTCTCCTTAGGCCCCTCTCTCCTCTCTGTCACCAGCCACACGTGTTTGTTCTCACCGGTGATTTACTGGGTTCCTGTGGTCATTCTAGTCCTGTCTTGTTTCGGTCCTGGGTGGTCTCCTTTGGTATCCCTAGTTGATCTGGGAGAGGAGAGGGATCTGCTGCTTGTAGCTCCGCCTCCGGAAGTCGGTCCTTGAGCTTTGAGCCAGGTGCGCTTAACCCGCTGAGTTACTGCCGGACTCCCTAGTTACTGTTTTCTACCTAACAAAACATTGTGTTGAAGAGCTTTGAAATTAATCTAATCATCACTCTTTCGTTTTGGGGTTGTCACCCTTGTCCCCAGTGCAAAAATGATAAAGGTAAAAAAAAAAAAAAAGGAAGTTTCTAGAATCCATAGATCCAGGCATGATTCTGCTCTTGCTTATACTGATGCTGGGGATTGAACCTGGGACTTTAAAAGGCATTTTGCAGACACAGTGCCTGGTGATCTGCGAGGGCGATCTGGCTGGCTAGGTGGGTGTCCCCTTCCTCGCTCTCTGCTCCATGTGTGTCCCTCCCAAAGCTGTGTGCTTAGTCGAAGAGGACAGTTTTCCCGGAATAGACGGCACTTTTTATTTGAGAAAACTAAATAAGAAGGCAGATCCAAACTTAGTGATGTGTGACAAAGACAATCATGGGAATGAAACAGAAGCATGGATTCTGAGATAAAACATTTGAATTTGGTGTTAAAGGTCACTAGGTGGCCTGGGAGGTAGTTCAGTGGATAAAGCACTGTATTCTCAAGCATAAGGTCCCAAGTTCAAATCCACAGCATTCCACAGGCTAGAGTGACATTCTAGTTCTTTCTCTCCCATAAATAAATCTCTTAAAAAGTGATTAGGATTCTGTTTGGAAATGCAGATTTTAATTATTTATTTTCCCTTTTGTTGCCCTCGTTTAACACTGTTGTGGTTATTGATGTCATCGTCGTTGGATAGGACAGAGAGATGGAGCAAGGAGGGGAAGACAGAAAGAGAGACACCTGCAGACCTGCTTCACCTCCTGTGAAGCGACTCTCCATGCAGGTGGGGAACTGGGATCCTTTCTCAGCTCCTTGTGCTTTGTGCCATGTGTGCTTAACCCACTGTGCTACTGCCCGATTTCCTAATATACTTTCTTTTAGTGAGAGAAAGATCAGAGCATTGCTTAGCTCTGGCTTATGGTGGTGCAGGGGACTGACTCTGGGACTTCATGCATAAGTGTCTCATACATAAGCTCATTACATAAGCAATATGCTCTCTACCACACACAGAGAATGAGATTATTAGAAGAAACCATATTAACACACAAGAATGGGTGAGGACAGTTATTTATGGTGACTCGTGTAAAAAACCTGGGAGAAGAGATAGTCGAGAGGAAGGTAACATCATAAAGGTAGGATGGGCCCAGATCACTATGGGTCTTGTTGTCATGCTAAGGAATTTGTACTTCATGATACAGGCAATGGGGATCTGTAGTATTTTAGACTAGAAATAACTTCAATATTTACTAAAACTAGCTGTGTCTAGTGGGAAAGTGACTACCTTTTACCTGTGCCTAACAGAGACAGCACAGCTAGTTTACAAACACACAAGGTACAACAAAGCTGAAGAGCCAGGACTTAAAACTTATCTCTTATGCCCGGGCTCCCCAAATGGCAGTTGAAAACAGTGCTGATCAGCCACAAACTCTTTAACAAGCATTAGAGACACTTGATTTTTTATTTTCTTAAAAAAATACAAAGGAAATGAACTCTTTAGGTTAATACAATGCAGGAAGAGAGGGAGAAATGGAACATCAGAGTAAAGGAAAAAGGACATCCTTGTTTAGGTGATCACATGTCCACACTCCCAATATCTATAAGGCAAGAATTTCACTCAGCAACACAGAAGAGCCTTGAATTGTAGCTCAGGAGTGGTGACAGGTGATACTGGAGTCAACTAAAGAATTCTGTCTGTCCTTGATTATTCTGTGCTGGGATGAGTAAAATCCTCTCTAAACACAGGTAAGGGTACTTTATAACAGGAAAAAGACTAAATGCACCAAACACAGCAGTAAAAACCACTCCTTAGCATAAGTGCACCCTTAAAAAGGATGGGGTCAATAATCATATAGCTGAATTCCTAGGCTGCTATCACCCCCACCCCAGGCCCAAATAAATAGTACGGAAGTATAATAGTAATAGTAGTGTTTGATTCAACAAAGACAGTCAGTCTCTTACCTATTCAAGGTAAACCTTGCCATGGACTGACAAGTCCTGGCAGGGACTAAACGATTGTTAAATCACAAGTACTTCTGGTTTGTCCCTAGGCACACTGAACTCCCACATTACTTCCATCCATCTATCTCCACACTTATTTACTGCTAGTTTCTCTCCTGTACCAAGACTGCAGGTGTGACATGGGGCGGGGGGGGGGGGGGGGGAGAGAAGACCTTTCAGAAAGATAAACTCTTCTCAATCTTCCACATTATATACTTCAATGGGGATCTAGGTTCACTGACATTTCATCGGGTTCAGCTCACTTGACTTGCACTGGAACTTCAGTTCAGATATACCAATCCTGTTCTCTAAGGGAATATCCCTCGGCCCCCACAGTTTTGATGGGGTTCTCTCCTATTTGTTTTCCTACAGAATGGAATTGTGTTCTCCTAGCTCTGTCGAGACATTGAGGGACATCTGTTCCTGGAAAACAAGAAGACTTGGCATTAACCAAGCTCACTCAGGTTGGTGTCCTCCCATTCATCTAGGCTAGATACTGTCCACAACATTTGGCCAGTCAGACTCAATTCTCTGCAACATGAAGCAAAACAAATACACACATATATTCTCCCAAGAACACGGTCAGTTTGAATCAACAAAAAGTGCTCCTCAGACCAGAAGAGTTGATCTAGCCTCTGACATTCATTCAATTCATGTTCTCCTCCCTTGGGTACTTATTCCCCACTCTCCTTGGGGACAACCACCAGTGCATGGCAGACTGTGTGTCAAGTAAGTACAATCGTAACTGCACTGGTGCCTGTTATCTCCCTGTGCACACAGCGAGAAACAGACAATCTGGAAAGGATCCTCGATTCTCCTGCAAACTGTTCCCTTATTGGCCGCTAGCTCTGGATGCTGCTCCAATGACGATCACTTCTCTCGCAGGACGCACACGCCAGCATCACAGCGCTGGGTTCCCATGGATGTCACTACATCCCAGCTGTCGATGATAGGGTCATAGCACTCAATGCTGCTCAGCAGAGAATTCCCGTCATAGCTGAGTGGGGAGGAAGCAAAACAAAGAAATGAGCTTTCTAGTCTTCTCTGTACAAGTCTCACTACATCAAGGCTGCCACTGAAGTGATGTTCATGAAGCCGACTCCATCTCCATGCAGAAATGTGGATTGGTTCACATTGTCCTGGATACAAGATGACTCTAGCCTGGTTTCTAAGTTTTTTTTTTTTTGTTTGGTTTTTACTTGTTTAAAATTTTTTTTATATTTATTTATTTTCCCTTTTGTTTCCCTTGTTCTTTTTTTGACTGTTGTTGTTATTATTGTTGTTGTCATTGTTAGATAGGACAGAGAGAAATGGAGAGAGGAAGGGAAGACAGAAAGATAGAGGAGAGAAAGATAGACACCTGCAGACCTGCTTCACCGCCTATGAAGAAAACCCCCTGCAGGTGGGGAGCCAGGGGCTCGAACCGGGATCCTTATGCCGGTCCTTGCGCTCTGCGCCACGTGTGCTTAACCTGCTGTGCTACCGCCCGACTCCCAGTTTCTAAGTGTTTACCCTGCAATTGCGTAGAGTCTCCCCCGAAGTACTGTGGCCCCTACATAGCATCGTGGGGTGGTCATACTCGTGACGGTTGTCCAGGAATCAGTGCGAATATTATAGGCTTCAACAGATGAAAGGTGGGCTGTACCATCAAATCCCCCCACAACATAAATATGATCATTCAGCAGAGCTACTCCTGCACCTGGGGAGAAAGGCAGAACAGCAAAGTAATCCTTCCTCTGCTGAGGACCTGAATTCTAGAAACGAACCCTGGTCATTAGTGGACAGCTGAATGAGACTAGTACTGGGGCCAGGGCCAGCCTGGAGTAATCTAATGTAGGCCACCATAGTTCACCCTATCTATGACCACTCTGACTAGGACTTGAAGTGAGAAAAGAACAAATTAATATGGTTCTCATTTTTTACTTTCATTAGTGCAAAGCCTGATTCTTTTCATCAGGAGAAAGGAAGTTCGAAAAAGACAGTAAAGATGGAAAAAAGAAAAAGAGTAGTAACTATGGTTCTAGAGCAGTTTTGACCCGGAGAAAGTGCAATAGAACACTCTTTTCTCCTTTGTTACACCCCAGCCTCCTCCACTTCAAGAAGTTCTCTATGAACAGTTGTTCTCTATAAATATCTGTGCTTGTGCTTTAGTGATTTTATTCAACAAATACTTATGTACTACACGTGCCCTCAAATCATACTAGATATTAAAGAATGCATGGAAGAAATAAAATCAGTGATCCAGGAGGTGGTGCAGTGGATAAAGTCTTGTACTCTCCAGCATGAGGTCCTGAGTTCAATCCCAGGCAGCACATGTACCAGAGTGATGTCTGGTTCTTTTGCTTTTCTTCTCCTATCTTTCTTTCTCATTAGTAAGTAAATACTTTCAAAAAGAAAATAAAGTCATAAAAAATGGAAGGAATCAGTCTGGGTGGTGGTGCAGTGGATCAAGTGCGTTCCCTCTGAAGAGCTTTTGCCATAGCACCTCCCACATGCAGCTGAGGCTCAAACTCGGCCCAGGGCATCAAACTCGGCCCAGGGCATGGTGATGCAGACACCTTACCTGGTGAGTTATTTCTCAGACCCAGCCCTCAAATATATAACCTGGTTGAAAACTTTAGTTGTCTTTATCATTCATATATATATATATATATATATATATATATATATATAGAGAGAGAGAGAGAGAGAGAGAGAGAGAGGGAGATGGAGCTAGAGCATCACTCTGGTATATGCAGTGGTAAGAATCAAACTCAGTACCTCATGCTTGAGAGTTCACTGTTTTATCCACATCACTTCCTGGGTTGCTATCTTCACTACAGAGACATAAGACACAAAGAGGTGGATTGAGCCTGACTCATGCTTTTCACTAAATCTACAGTAAAGGAGGAAAAATATACCCTGTTGTAAGACTGCGTATTTACATATGTAAGATACATATAGCACCTATGCATATAGTATCTGCATATGTAAGATGCATATAGCATCTGAAACTGTATTGACTATTTTTAATGAAAGAGACACAGAGAGAAAGGTAGATAGACACATAGACACACACACACACACACACACACACACACACACACACACACACACAGCAGAGCACTGCTCAGTTCTGGCTTATAGTCATATAGGGATTGAACTTGGGAGTTAAGAGCCTCCGGCAGGAAAGCCTTTTGCAAAACCATTACACTATTTCCCTAGTAACTAGATAAAACATTCATGTCACCTCCCTCAGATCTGCCTGTCCTCACCTGAACGCTTGGTGACCATTGGTGTAACGTTAGTCCAGTGTCCTGTATGGGGATCATATTTCTCAACTGAATTTAAGATATTCAAGCCATCATATCCTCCTGTAAAACAAAGGTAGAAACCATTAGGGTGGGAAAAAAAACCTCCTCATACCTATTCCCATTCTGCCTGTTCATGAGTGCTTCGACTAAATCCTTGAGTTTTGGTTCTCCTTTAAGAGTTCCAATAACCTGAAGACAAAATTGAGAATATACTAATTTTTTTATTTACCTGAGAACTACTCAGCTCTGGCTTATTGTGGTGTGGGGGACTGAACCTAGGACCTCAGAGCCTCAGGCATGAGAGTCTGTTTGCATAACCATTATGCTGTCTCCCTCAACCTAGAATATACTATTTAAAAAAAAAAAATTATTATTATTATTTTCCCTTTTTTTGGCCTTGTTTTGTTGTTGTAGTTATTGTTGTTGTTGATGATGTTGTTGTTGGATAGACAGAGAGAAATCAAGAGAGGAGGGGAAGACAGAGGGGGAGAGAGAAAGATAGACACCTGCAGACCTGCTTCATCGCCTGTGAAGTGACTCCCCTGCAGGTGGGGAGCCCAGGGCTCGAACCGGGATCCTTTTGCCGGTCCTTGGGCTTTGCGCCACGTGCGCTTAACCAGCTGCGTTACTGCCCGACTCCCGAATATACTGTTTTTCACAGAAAAGACTAACCCAGCTAAGGGGAAATATAGTGGGATAGGTCAGTCTATGAAGGAAGTCTTATGAACTTAATTCTGGTAAAAAGGGACGCATATCTGTTAAGTTTTCTCCCCTCCCAGACCAGACTGAGTACCTAGACAGTAGATCACTCCGCTAGCCACTACTAGCCCAGCGCCTTCCCGGGCTGTCTGCATGTCTCCTAGCATGCTCCACTGGTCAATGTTTGGGTCGTATCGCTCCATGCTGGTATGCCGCCTGCTTCCATCAAATCCTCCAGAGACATAGATCATATCTGCTCAGAATGAACAAATTATAGACTATTAAAGAATGAGTGATTTCTGACAAACCCTTTTTTCACAAAGACACAAGGCTTTCAAGTATTATTTTTAGAGGCTTTATGTAATAATGAGAAAAATAGGAAAGAGAAAGGGAGAGAGAAAAGAACAAGTTATCACTCTGATACATGTGCTGCTGGGGACTGAACTCAGAACTTTATGCTGGAGAGTCCAGTGCTTTATCCACTGCGCCACCTCCCGGTCCACCAAGGCTTTCAAGTATTTGGGAATAAAAATAAAGTTAATTATGAGATACAGAATTAATATTTCTTAATAAGGGGCACTGAGCTATGGTGCACCAAGTTAAATGCAAACATTATAGTAAGGATCCAGGTTCAAGCCTCCCGTCCCCAACTACAGGGGGAAAGCTTTGCAAGCAGTGAAGCAGAGCTGCAGGTGTGTCTCTGCCTCTCTCACTCTTTATCTCCCCGTCCCTTTCAATTTCTCTCGATCTCCATCCAAAATAAATAAAGACTTATAGATAGGGAAGACAGTATAGTCAAGACACTTAACAAGAACAGGGTAAGACAGAGACTCCAAAAGCAAAGACTAGGAGTTACAAAAACATAATGATTACTTACTTCTTTTTCTTTTTTATTTATTAATGAGAAATATAAGGAGAGAAAAAAAAAAACAGACATTACTCTGGTACATGTGCTGCTGGGGACTGAACTTAGGACCTCATGCTTGAGAGCTCAACAGTTTATCCACTGCACCACCTTCTCAACCACCTTTTTTCTTTTCTTTTTTTTTTAAAATCTTTTTATTTTATTATTGGACAGAGACAGAGAGAAATTGAGAAGGGAGTGGGATATAGAGAGGGAGAGAGACAGAGAGACACCTGCAGTTCTACTTCATGACTTGTGAAGCTTCTCCCCTACAGGTGGGGACTATGGGCTTGAACCCAGGTCCTTGTGCACTGTAGTGTGGTGCACTTAACCAGGTGCGCCACCACCTGGTCCCCTTTTTTTATAAAATATTTTATTTATTAATGAGAAAGATAGGAGAGAGAGAAAGAACCAGATGTCACTCTGGTGCATGTGCTGCCGGGGTGATCTCACGCCTGAGGTTCTAATGCTTTATCCACTGTGCCACCTCCTGGACCATATTGGTTTATTTTACCAGAGCACTGTTCGGCTCTGGCTTATGGTGGTGCAGGGATTGAACATGGGACTTTGGAGCCTCAGGCAATGACTGTCTGTTTGCATAACCATTATGCTATCTGCCCTCTACCCCCTTACTTATTTTTCTCGAGAGAATGTGAGATAGTTGGGGTGAGGAAGACTAGAGTACTGTTCATCTCTGGTATAAGGTGATGTCTGGGATTGAACCTGCAAACTCTTGGATTTCAGGCCTGCAAGCTGGTACTCTAACAGACTGGACTTTCTTCCCAGCCCAAAGCATGACAACTAGTGGTAATTCTCCACTAAGCACACTGGAACTTGATTTACCACTTAAAAACAAAAAATTATTTATTTTCCTTTTTGTTGCCCTTGTTTTTCATTGTTGTTGTAGTTATTGATGTCGTTCGTTGTTAGATAGGACAGAGAGAAATGGAGAGAGGAGGGGAAGACAGAGAGGGGGAGAGAAAGACAGACACCTGCAGACCTGCTTCACGGCCTGTGAAGCGAACCCCTTGCAGGTGGGGGGCTCGAACCGGGATCCTTAAACCAGTCCTTGCGCTTTGCACCACCTGCACTTAACCCGCTGCGCTACCGCCCAACTCCCCCACTTTTTTTTTTGGTTGTTCCTTGTTGAACAACTGAATACTCACCAGACTCTTTGCCTGCCTCCCTCCTTCATTTCTTCCTTCCTTTTCGTTTCCTTCCTTGCTAGATCTTATTTATTCATTTGCTTACTTTACCACAGCACTGTCTGGCTTTGGCTTAAGAGGGTGCTGGGGTGGTTTGCATAACCATCATGCTATCTCCCCAACCCCTTCCCACATTTTCATCATTTCATTCCACACTTCACATTCCTGTCAGAAAAAGACAGCAATTCTGACCCCATAATACGGAAACACAGCTCCACACAATAAGCCTACCTCCTAGGGTGGTGGCTCCAGCAAGGCCTCGCCGGACGTTCATGGGGGCTACAGAGTACCAAACCCCATCCTCATCTGCCATGTAGTCCAGACATTCCACTGAACTGAGGCGGGAACGGCCATCATAGCCGCCAATTACGTAGATCCGGTCATGGAGGGACACTGAGGCTACGTAGCGTCTCTTACGAGTGATGCTCTATGGATTTGTGAGAAAAGGAGTCCAGGACACTTGAGTCAGGCAAGTCTTGGGCTTTACACCTCTTGCTACTCTTTCTTCCACGCTCTACCCACTCACCCTTCCAACCAACCTTTTCTTTCTTTCAAGGACTTATTACATGTGAGAGGAAAAGAGAGACAGAGACAGACAGCTCACCTGAGCGAGACAGAAACAAGATAAGCCAGTATTTATACCAATTTGGTATGTTATGTGAGAACAGAACTGAGAACTTTAGACATACAAGTCCAAAGCTCTACCAGTTGGTTATTTCTGCAGCTAAAGATTTGTTTCCAGGGAGCCAGGTGGTAGCACAGTGGGTTAAGCACAGGTGGCACAACACACAATGACTGGCGTAAGGATCCCGGTTCAAGCCCCCGGCTCCCTACCTGCAGAGGAGTCACTTCACAAGCAGTGAAGCAGGTCTGCAGGTGTCTATCTTTCTCTCCCCCGTCTTTCCCTCCTCTCTCCATTTCTCTCTGTCCTATCTAACAACAACATCAATAACAACAATAACTACAACAATAAAAAAAAACAAGGGCAACAAAAGTGGATAAATAAATAAATAAAAAGATTTGTTTCCAAGGGGTGAGGGGAAGAGGAGAGAATGAGAACCAGAACTTCACTCTGGCATATTTGATGGCAAGGGCTGCACTGAAAGCTCCTTGCTGTAGCACTGTGCCACCTGCTGGGCTGCTATCCTTCCAGAACCTACACACCTTTGCTCCTTCAGTTGTAACCATACACCTTTGAGGCAATGGTTTATCCACAAGCCACTCCTAGCTGTATGTCTACTGAATGAATACCTAGTGTGTCGCAGAGCTCCTAAAGACGCAGGTTACTGCACACATGCTTCTTCCTAACCAAGGCTTCTAGACTATCGTTCTGTTATCTAATATCTGACTCCTTTCTCAAAAAAAAAAAAAAAATATATATATATATATATGGAGAGACAACCAGAGTATCCTTGTGGTACATGTAATGCTGGGGACTGAATTCAGGACCTCATGCTTCTAAGTCAAACACCATTCACTGTACCACCTCTTGTGCTCCCCAACTTTTTTTTTTCCCCCCTAGAGCATAGCTCAGTTTTTGCAGACTGAATCTAGGACTTAGGAGGCTCAGGCATGAGGGTTTTTTTGTTTTGCATAACCATTATGATATCTCCTCCCATAACTTTTTTGTAGGAATGAGACCCTTCCATAAAGTGCTAGGCTTCTGAATCAAAGGTTCAGGATTCAGAGGCCCTAAAGGTCAGGAGGAATGGTCAAAAGATTTTCATGTGTTCTCAGAATTTTTTTTTTTTTAAAGAACACCGCTTATTTCACAGCAAGGGGTTTTTGTTGTTGTTGTTGTTTTGCCTCCAGGGTTATTGCTGGGGCTCGGTGCCTGCACTTGAACCCACTGCTCCTGGAGGCCATTTCCCCATTCTGTTGCCCTCGTTGTTGTTATTGTTGCCACTGCTGTTGCTGTTGTTGGACAGGACGGAGAGAAATGGAGAGAGGAGGAGAAGACAGAGAGGAGGAAAGAAAGACAGACACTTGCAGACCTGCTTCACTGCTTGTGAAGCGACCCCCTGCAGGTGGGGAGCTGGGGGTTCGAACCGGGATCCTTACAAAGGTCCTTGAGCTTCACGCCATGTGTGCAAAACTCACTGTACTACTGCCTGGTACCCCCCCCCCCCCCCTTTTAGAAAATATTTTATTTACTTATTAATGAGAAAGATAGGAGGGAAGAAAGAGCCAGACATCACTCTGGTACATGTGCTGCCGGGGGTTGAACTCGGGACCTTATGCTTGAGAATCTAAGGCTTTATCCAGTGTACCCCCACCCCGACCACTCAGTGTTATTCATTTGACATCAAAAGAGAAAAACAGACAAAGTTCTGAGTTCACTTGAACACTGAATTTGATTTCACAAAGCACTGGAACATACTGGAAGTTATACCAACAGCTCAGAAAGGCAATGAATACTGGGAGCCAGCTGACTTTAATTTGATATAGGGCCACCGATCAATTCTGGAGCACAGTTGAAATGGTCAATAACACTGCTGTAAGGAAGGTGGTGCCGTTACTAGACTTTTCTACTCTTATAAATACCGTGCACTAACCCACTGTGCCACTGGAGCTACGACTTTTCTATTCTTAGGGGTCGGGTTGGTTATAATCTATATGGAGTCAGAGACTAAGGAACTTTAAGATCTTTTATCATTACTGGTTCCACCATAACTTACTGGTAAAAAGCTCCACTCCTGGGTCTTGGGGTCATATTTCTCTACCACATCAATGGGAGACTGCTGGCTTCCAAAGCCCCCAACCACCAGAAGCACTTCATTGGCTCCTGAGGACAAGAGAGCAAAAGAAAGGTTACTTTGCCACCTGGAAGCACAAGTAGAGGCAGATCTGGGGGAGCTTGCTTTAGGTGGTGCAGAGAAGCCAACAGGAATAGGAGAGCCACTGTAAAGCTGCATCATACGAGAGAATTTCTTCTTCAGAGTTTAGTTCTTGAGAATCAACTTTTGATATTTAAATGTCTAGACAACATTCCAACTCCAGAAGTAAACTCAAAAGTGGTATCATACCACATACCACGTGGCATCCAAAAAGCTTTTTAAGAAATACTCAATTCATAATAGAGAGAGAAAAGTCATGCTGGGGACTGAGCTCAGGGTCTGAGGCATGCCAGTCCTGCACTCCACTTGGTAAGCCATTTCACCAGTTGCTGGAAATCACTTTTAATTTACAGATTCCAAATGGACTAAAATATAAATAGCAGTCTGAGAGGTGCCTGGTGGATAAGGCTTTAGTCCCAAGTTCAATTCCTGGTATCATATGCTAGAGTGATGCTCTGGTTCTCTCTTCTTCTCTCTCATTGATAATTTTTTATATTATAATAGATTTCATGATATATATATATATTTTAAGAAACTTTATTTTAAAAATTTTTTTTCCCCTTTTGTTGTCCTTGTTGTTACTGCTGCCGCTGTTGCTGGATAGGGCAGAGAGAAATGGAGAGAGGAGGGGAAGACAGAAAGAGGGAGAGAAAGATAGACACCCGCAGACCTGCTTCACCACCTGTGAAGCGACTCCCCTGCAGGTGGGGAGTTGGGGGCTTGAACTGGGATCCTGATGCTGGTCTGTGTGCAGATTTCATGATATTTGTCAGTATATACAGTCCTTGAGCAGTCTGGGAGGTGTTGTGGTAGACAGTGTGTTGGACTCTCTAAAGCATGAATTCCTCAGCTTGACCCCTGGCAGTACCAGATTGATATCAGTTTGGATCTCTTTATCTCTCTCTTCCTATCTCATTAATTAATAAAATATTTGAAAAAGTATTTGAATATATTTTATGTCATTAATCCTCTAAATACTGGGTTGTAAGAAAAGTCACGACACACTTTTTTCTATGCAAAAATGCATCGTAACTTTTCTAACAACTGAACAGTTACATGAAATAAATATGAAAGGTACCTCGGTTTTTAGAAAAGAAAACTGAGGTGGGCAAGGTGGCTTGTTCAAGATGACATGACTGAAAAACAGTTCTGAATCAAGGTTGTTGTATTTTATTCTTTTAGTGAGAGCACTGTGCAGGGGATGGAACCTGAGCATCAGGAATGAAAATCTTTCTGCACAACAAATATGCTATCTCCCCAGACCCATATTTCTATATATTTTTTTCTTTTCTTTTTTTTTGGTTTTTGTTTGTTTGTTTTACCAGAGCACTGCTCAGTTCTGGCTTATGGTGATGTGGAATTGAACCTGGGACTTTGGAGTCTGAGGCATGAAAGGCTCTTTGCATAACCATTAAGCTGTCTACCCACCCCACCCCCACCCCCACCCCCATCGTTTTATTTCTAAAGTACTTTGCAACCATGTCACACCACTTGCAACAACAAGTTGAAAACAGACCGGCCCCTGCCAAGAAGTCAGCTTACCCAGACGCGCCCTGGTCCTGGGCCCCTGCATCTGGCTTCTGAGTTCAGGCCGCAGATGGAACTTCTTTGCTTCATCAACGAGATCTCTGCACTGTAAACTACAGCGGATGAAAGGCTGAAATACAGCAGGTAGCAGAGTTAGCAACAGGGGCTTCCTCTCATACTGTAAGAGTATAAATGATACATATAAAGAATTCACTTTTGTGGTCCAGGAGGTGGCACAGTGGGTAAAGCATTAGACTCTTAACCATGTGATACTGAGTTCAATCCCCAGCAGCACATGTACCAGAGTCATATCTGGGTCTCTCTTTTTCTTTCTCATTAGTAAATAAATAAAATCTTAAAAAAAAAAAGAATTTATTTCTTGGGGCCGGGTGGTGGTGCACCTGGTTGAGCAAACATGTTGCAATGCACCAGCACCCAGGTTTAAGCCCCCAGTCTCCATCTGCAGGAATACGCTTTGAGAGTGGTAGAGCAGTGTTGGAGGTGTCTCTCTCTTGTCTTCCTTTCTATCACTCCCTTCTCTCTTGATTTCTGGCTGTCTCTATCCAATAAATAAAGGTAATTAGAAAAAAAAAAAGAATTCACTTCTTAAGGGACAGGCAGCGGTGTACTTGGTTATAGCTAAGTGTACATATTATAGTGCACAAGCACCCAGGTTCATGCCCTTGGCCCCCACTTGCAGGTGGAAAGCTTCATGAGTGGTGAAACAGGGCTCCACGTCTCTCCCCCCGCCCCCGTGTGTGTGTATGTGTGTGTGTGTGTGTGTGCGTGTGTATGTGTGTGTTTATCTCCTCTCAAATTCTCTGTCTATATCTAACAAATAAAATTTTAAAATTCACTTATTTGTTTAATGCAGTGCCAGGGAATTAACTGAGGGCCTCATGCATGTGTATGTGACATAGCTGAGCAGCCTCCCTTGGCCAATTATTAAAATTCTATTATCTTAAGGGGTAGAGAGAGGAAAGAAGGAATGACAGACACAATATGGCGTTCTCCCTGTTGCTGTCCACATGGCTTCCTAGTGGTGCTGGGTATCAAACACAGGATCCCAAGTATGGTAACGTGTCCCTTAAAATCACTTTTTTTTGGTAGTGACAGAGAGAGAGTGAAAGAGACCCTAGAGCTAAAGCTTACTTCAGTGTAGTAGGAGTCACACTCAAACCCGGACCGGGAGCATGCAAAGCAGCACACTGTCCAAGCAAGCTACTTCATCAGTCTCAGAACTAACTTCTTTAAAAAAAGAAAATTATTCATTTATTCATTCATTCATTTACAGAACAGAGACAGAAACTGAGGGCGTGGAGGGATGACAAAGAGACACACCCACAGCACTGCTTCGCCTCCCGTGAAACTTTCCCCTGTAGGAGGTGGGGTCAGGGGCTTGAACCTGAATCCTTATGCATGGTAACGTATGTGCTCAACTGAGTGTGCCACCATCCAGCCCTCAAAGTTAATGATATAGAAAAACAGCTAACAACTTCTTGAGTGTTATTGATAATAATTATATAGATTTCCAGAAATTATTAAAAATTTTTTGAACAGATATGACAAAAAAAAAAGGTGTAAGTATCCCCAATGAGGTTGGTACTTAAAAATAACTGCACTTATTTATACATCATTTCAGTGACTACATAAATCCAAGTACAGAATTACTAATAAGAATTGAAAGGGGAGACTTCCTGAGGCGGAGCTACGAGCAACAGATCGCTTTCTCTCCCCTCTCCTCTCCTCTCCTCTCCTCTCCTCTCCTCCCCTCCCCTCCCCTCCTCTCCTCTCCTCTGCTCTCCTCTGCTCTCCTCTCCCAGATCAACTAGGAATACCAAAGGAGACCACCCGGACCAAAACAAGACAGGACTAGAATGACCACAGGAACCCAGTAAATCACCCATGAGTACAAACACGCGGGGCTGGTGACAGAGAGGAGAGAGGGGCCTAAGGAGAGATTAAGTGGCTGCTAACAGTTCAACAGTTTATCAGTTGAGACACCACCTCCAGTCTGCTCCACAACAAGGGGACAGCTGAAGGGAGGAAAGGACCCCAGAGACTCACTAAGTGCAACTCTGAGTCTCCATTGCTACTACCCTTAGAATCTGGAGCAGCAACAGGGAGGGACACCAGGGGACAGAGATCTAACCGGGAAACTCAGGAGAATACCTATACCTCGGTGGCATAGCTGAGGGGCTGTGAAAGTCTCTTTGCATAACCACTAGATTATCTCTGCCACACCCTGCTTTATCTCTTGGTCAGGAGTCAGTGATTAAGCTAAGAAGCCTATTGATAGTTTAAAAGCCCTCAGGCTCCCATAGCCTACAGGGAAGAAAAAAAAAGAGGCTTTTACACCACTGAGCTCCAACTCAGGGATTGAAAAAACTGTTAACATATATAAAATGGTTAAAACAACAAGAAAAAATACTGGAGACTCGAACCAGGACAAGAGTCCAGCTAAAAGTCCTCCAGAGGGGGAAGCACAAAACAACGAGTTCAACATCCAAACATTAGCTAAGGAAATAATAACAGGAGTGAGTAAAGAATTTGAAAAAATTGTAATCAGAAATGCAGGAACAACAAATGAGAAAATGGAAGAAAATTCTAATTATCTCATGGTTATTAGAGAGCTGAAAGCTGAAATCGCTGAGCTAAGAAGGCAACTAGCTGAACAAGCTAAAACAGTATCAGAGCAAGGCAACAAAATAGATGAACTCCAGAAAGCAGTAGAGGGCAGAGAGAATAGAATCTATGAGGCTGAAAACAGAATTAGCAAGATTGAGGATGAATTAGAGACAACTAAAAAAGAAGTAAGAGATCTCAAAAAGAGATTAAGAGATGGGGAGCTGGGCGGTAGCGCAGCGGGTTAAGCGCAGGTGGCGCTAAGCGCAAGGACCAGCATGAGGATCCCGGTTCCAGCCCCTGGCTCCCCACCTGCAGGGGAGTCGCTTCACAGGCGGTGAAGCAGATCTGCAGGTGTCTGTCTTTCTCTCCTCCTCTCTGTCTTCCCCTCCTCTCTCCATTTCTCTCTGTCCTATCCAACAACGACGACATCAACTACAACAACAACAACAAAAAAAAGACAAGGGCAACAAAAGGGAAGATAAATAAATAAAAATTACCAAGAAAAAAAAAATTAAAAAAAATTAAAAAAAAAAAAAGAGATTAAGAGATGCTGAATACAACAACAGAGTCCCATGGGATGACTTCAAAAGAAACAATATACGCATTATTGGCTTACCAGAGGAAGAAAGAGAAGGAGAGGAAGAAAGCATTCTCCAGGCCATAATAGCTGAAAATCTCTCTAGTCTAGACAACACCAAAGACATAAAGATTCAAGAAGCCCAGAGGGTCCCAAACAGAATTAACCAGACCTAAAGACACCAAGACAAGTCATACTTAGAATGGAAAGGAATAAGGATAAAGAAAGGATCCTCAAGGCTGCAAGAGAAAAACAAAGAGTCACCTACAAAGGAAAACCCATAAGATTAGCAGCAGACTTCTCCATACAAACACTACAGGCCAGAAGAGAATGGCAAGATATCTATCGAGTGCTCAATGAGAAAGGCTTTCAGCCAAGAATACTATATCCTACTAGACTGTCATTCAGACTAGATGGAAGCATCAAAACCTTCTCAGACAAGCAACAGTTGAAGGAAGCAACCATCACCAAGCCTGCCCCGAAAGAAGTTCTGAAAGGTTTCCTATAAACAACCAGACCACCACTAATAGGACATATATCAAAACACTCTAAAACTCTACAAGAATGGTGTTAAAATATCTTCAATCTTTGATATCAATAAATGTCAATGGCCTGAATTCACCTATTAAAAGACACAGAGTAGGAAGATGGATCAGAAAACACAACCCAACAATATGTTGTCTACAGGAAACTCACCTAACTCAACAAGACAAACACAGACTTAAAGTGAAAGGATGGAAAACTATCATACAAGCCAATGGCCCACAAAAAAGGGCTGGAACAGCTATTCTCATATCTGACATGATAGACTTTAAAATAGATAAGATTAAAAAAGATAGGAATGGACACTACTTAATGCTCAGAGGATCAGTCAATCAAGAGGACTTAACAATTATTAATATCTATGCACCCAATGAGAAGCCATCTAAATACATCAAACTTCTACTGAAAGAGCTACAGCAATATATTAAATGGACCTACCCTATGACCCTGCAATCCCCCTCCTGGGGATATATCCTAAGGAACCCAACACATCCATCCAAAAAGATCTGTATACACATATGTTCTTGGCAGCACAATTTGTAATAGCCAAAACCTGGAAGCAACCCAGGTGTCCAACAACAGATGAGTGGCTGAGCAAGCTGTGGTATATATACACAATGGAATACTACTCAGCTGTAAAAAAGGTGACTTCACCGTTTTCAGCCAATCTTGGATGGACCTTGAAAAAATCATGTTTTGTGAAATAAGTCAGAAAGTGAAGGATGAATATGGGATGATCTCACTCTCAGGCCGAAGTTGAAAAACAAGATTAGAAAAGAAAACACAAGTTGAACCTGAAATGGAATTGGAGTATTACACCAAAGTAAAAGACTCTGGGGTGGGTGGGTGGGTGGGGAGAATACAGGTCCATGAAAAATGATGTATGAAATAGTGGGGGTTGTATTGTTAAATGGGAATCTGGGGAATGTTATGCATGTACAAACTATTGTATTTACTGTTGAATGTAAAGCATTAATTCCCCAATAAAGAAATAAATTTATTTAAAAAAAAATTGAAAGGGGGAGTTGGGCAGTAGTGCAGCGGGTTAAGCGCAGGTGGCACGAAGCGCAAGGACCAGCATAAGGATCCCAGTTTGAGCCCCTGGTTCCCCACCTGCAAGGGGAGTCGCTGCACAGGTGGTGAAGCAAGTCTGCAGGTGTCTGTCTTTCTCTCCCCCTCTGTCTTCCCCTCCTCTCTCCATTTCTCTCTGTCCTATCCAACAAGGACGACATCAATAACTACAACAATAAAACTACAAGGGCAACAAAAGGGAATAAATTAAAAAACAAAAAAGAATTGCAAGGAAGACCAAAAGACTTCTGATACGTTCTGGGATAACAGAGAAGTAAATATTGTCCCCATGGCTCACAGCCTAGCCATAATATCTATTTTTCCTCCTACTTCTTCACCCTGCTTTCTCCTTTACTGATTTATTCCAAGTGCCATAAAACTTATCCTTCTGAATGGAAATGTGGAAAATTGAGAAATGTCACACATGTACAAACTATTGTATTTTACTGTTTACTGTAAACCATTAATCCCCCAATAAAGAAATTTTAAAAATTGATTCTTTTATACTATTTTTTTCTTTTTTTTGATATTTATTTCCTTTTGTTGCCCTTGTTTTGTTGTTGTAGTTATTATTATTGTTGTTGATGTCATTGTTGGATAGGACAGAGAGAAATGGAGAGAGGAGGGGAAGACAGAGAAAAAGGAGAGAAAGACAGACACCTGCAGATCTGCTTCACCGCCTGTGAAGTGACTTCCCTGCAGGTGGGGAGCCGGGGGCTCGAACCAGGATCCTTATGCCGGTCCTTGCGCTTTGCTCCATGTGCGCTTAACCCGCTGCGCTACCACCCGACCCCCTCTTTTATACAATTTAGTATTGCTTAGTATCATCACAGAGCTGTGCAACCACGGTGAAATTTCAGAAACTTGGGAGCTGGGTAGTAGCACAGCGGGTTAAGCACACGTGGCGTGAAGCACAAGGACCGGCATAAGGATCCGGGTTCGAGCCCCTGGCTCCCCACCAGCAGGGGAGTTGCTTCACAGGCAGTGAGGCAGGTCTACAGGTTTGTCTATCTTTCTCTCCCCCTCTCTGTCTTCCCCTCCTCTCTCCATTTCTCTCTGTCCTATCTAACAACGAAGATATAAGTAACAAGAATAACTACAACAACAATAAAAACAAGGGCAACAAAAGGGAAAATAAATAAATTAATTAGTTAAAAAGAAGTTCAGAAACATTCCAGTACCCCCTAAAGAAGATCTGGACCCATTAGCAAGTACCTGCTTGCTGCCAGCCCACAGGAACCACTCATCTACTTTCTCTTTCTCTACACTTGCCTGTTCTGCACACTGCATATAAACAGACTGATTTGCGTGTGACCTTTTGCACCTACATCTACCTCTTGATGGAGCTCAGTAATGAAAAACTCTCATCTGCCTTCGCAGATTCACCCTCATCCTTCTCCAGCCTGCTTCTGGGCTCAGTAGACTGGCCCATATGAACCAAGTTCCTTGCTCTTTGGCTTCTAGTTGGACTTGGCCACTAGGAAATGATAACACAAGCTGAGAAGGAAGGAGAGTTACAAGTAATGAATTTGGCATTCCAGTCCTGTGAGTCTTAGTCCAGTTTTCTCTTCTTCTTTTTTTTTTTTTTAAATACTTGTTTTATTTATCTATTCCCTTTTGTTGCCCTTGTTGTTTTATTGTTGTAGTTATTATTGTTGTTGTCGTTGTTGGATAGGACAGAGAGAAATGGAGAGAGGAGGGCAAGACAGAGAGGAGGAGAGAAAGACAGACACCTGCAGACCTGCTTCACCGCCTGTGAAGCGACTCCCCTGCAGGTGGGGAGCCGGGGTTCGAACCAGGATCCTTATGCCGGTCCTTGTGCTTTGCGCCACCTGCGCTTAACCCGCTGCGCTACAGCCCGACTCCCCAGTTTTCTCTTCTAACAATCAAAGAAAGAAAAGACACATGAGAAGTATACATATGGATGATGAGAAAAAAATTATAGGTCAGAGGAAGAGTTTGAGAGGTGACATTCACCAGTCTGCAGCTTTCTCCAACATGAACAATCTGAAACACGGTGTTTGTTGTGAACTCTGAAATCAACCGACCATGATGATCCAAGCAGACACTAAACTACTCTTAGGTACTATCATGGTGACTTCACTGGAGGTCAAAAAGAAAGAGACAAATTAGTGGTCCAGGAGGTGGTGCAGTGAATAAAGCAGGAGGTCCTGGGTTCAGTCCCTGTTGGCACATGTACCAG
The DNA here is from genome assembly GCF_950295315.1 of Erinaceus europaeus. Taxonomy (NCBI): domain Eukaryota; kingdom Metazoa; phylum Chordata; class Mammalia; order Eulipotyphla; family Erinaceidae; genus Erinaceus; species Erinaceus europaeus. The sequence goes on from NC_080180.1 coordinate 21,477,514, forward strand.
AGTGATGCCGTGTACTCTCTCTTTCTCTTCTACCCTTTTCATGAATAAATAAGTAAAGTCTTTAAAAACAAAAAGAAAGGGAGTCGGGCGGTAGCGCAGCGGGTTAAGCGCAGGTGGCGCAAAGCACAAGGTCGGCATAAGGATCCCGGTTCGAGCCCCTGGCTCCCCACCTGCAGGGGAGTCGCTTCACAGGCGGTGAAGCAGGTCTGCAGGTGTCTATCTTTCTCTGCCCCTCTCTGTCTTCCCCTCCTCTTTCCATTTCTCTCTGTCCTATCTAACAATGACAACATCAATAACGATAATAACTACAACAACAACGAGAAACAACAAGGACAACAAAAGAGAAAATAAATAAAATATTAAAAAAAAAAACAAAAAAAAAACAAAAAGAGTGGTCTGGGAGGTGGCACAGTGGTAAAGCTTTGGACTCTCAAGCATGAGGTCCCGAGTTCGATCCCCGGCAGCATGTGTGCCAGAGTGATGTCTGGTTCTTTCTCTCACTTCCTATCTTTCTCATAAATAAATAATATCTTTAAAAAAAAAAAAACATATCTTCCCATTTAAAAAAAAAAGAGATAAATTAAAGCATCTTTCTCAGGGCAATGCAAAAGAATTTATGTTTAAAGGAAAAAGCAGCTTTCTTTTTTTTTTTAATCTGATGTTATATAAGAAAAACACTTGGCGACATGCAAAACAAAATGACAAGATAACATTTAATTAGATTACAGCTTTTCATTTGTGCCTGGAGCCTGGCACGCTGGGTAAAATAAGCGGTGCTGAGGACACGCCAGCCAGCTACTGGAGCTGTGTGAGGCTTCGGATCCTGTAAAACCCGCAGGCTCACCTCAGCATCGATGACGTCCGTGATGTACCTGGGAGTCAGCAGGGGCATGCGGACATACTGCAGCAGGTCAGGCAAGGACTCTTCCCGCTCCTTCTTGGCATGTTTCACCCAATTGATCACAGCCTCAAAGACCGGCTCTTCAGAATCCACCTATACATGCACAGTAATATATCATGGAGCTCTGCTTCTCTTACCCATGATCTTTCATTCCCAAACAGTAGCCATGTTTACTTTCTCCTGCGTGTTCCTGGCCTCCCCAGCTCCATTATTTCCCATGATCCAGAGATGGCTAGGGTCTTAGGAAAACAATCCTTTCACATACAGCTCGCTAAGGACAGGAGAAGAATGGTCGTCAACTTGGGCGAGATATATTACAGACTGGATTTTACCCAAAGAGCAACAGGAAATCATGAAGAAGTTTCAGGCAGATGAGTGATACTGCTGTTTTGTGAAGGTGAACCTGACTAGTAATGGGTAGAATAATTGAAATGGGCCAAGAGCTGGAAGACCACAAGGAGCTACTCTGGTACATTAGACAAAGGGGATGGTGCTTAGGGTCCATGATTTAAATTGCTGTTGCTGTTAAAAATAAGAATGGCGGGCTAATGGCTTTTACTTATTTATTTCATAAAATTTTGCTAGGTAGGACAGAGACATTGAGAGGAGATGGGAATACAGAGAGGAATAAAGAGATACAGACTTAAAAAAAAAAATTCTATTGGGTAGGGGTAGATAGCATAATGGTTATGCAAAGAAACTCTCATGCCTGAAGCTCCAAAGTCCCAGGTTCAATCCCCCACATCACTATAAGCCAGAGCTGAGCAGTGCTCTGGTAAAACAAACAAACAAACAAAAAATAGAGAGACACCTGTAGCACTATTTCACTACTTGTGAGGTCTCCACCACCTGCAAGTGGGGGTCAGGGGCTTGAGCTCAGGTCCTCGCTCCTTATAATGTGCACTCTACTGGGTGTGCCCCCACCTGGCCTCTCAACTTTTTTTTTTAGATCTATTTTATATGTGAAAGAGAAGTCAAAACAACACTCCAATATATGTGGTGCTGGTAACTGAACTTGGAGCCTTGGGCATGCAAGTCCTGCACTCTACCAGCTGAGTGGTTTCCTCAGTTGTGGGATAGTAGTTTAATCTGCTATAGACTCTACATGTTTGACGTTTAAATCAGACAAATCGATTTATAAAGATGGGGCTTTTCAACTATCAGTAGAAAGCTTTGGACTTACTGAACACACACACACACACACACACACGAAAAGGCCTTACCATTGGTGCTTTATAACATAGGACAAATTCTAAACTCCCACAGAGAAATGTTTTATGTCCAAGTCACTGGCATTATTCTTTGTTTGATTTAGAGACAGGAAGAGAGAGAGAGAAGAGAAGAGAAGAGAAGAGAAGAGAAGAGAAGAGAAGAGAATAGAATAGAATAGAATAGAATAGAATAGAATAGAATAGAATAGAATAGAATAGAATATGAAAGAGATCATAGCACTGAAGTGGAGGCTGGGCTCAAACCTGAATCACACACATCCTTAAGTGAGCTATTTCACCATCTGGCACTGGCACTGTTCTTATTAAACACACTGGACAACTCTAGGTACTAAATATTTACCTTATTAAGATTTTATAGAAGGAACTGGAGATCAGAGATTACAGTCACAGTAAACAAACAAAAATCTAGATTCTAAAGCCCATGATATTTTACGCAGTAGGATATTTTGCTTTCCATTGTTTTCAGTACTGTTGCTTCATGTAATGAGAGGAAGTGTTAGCTACCAACAACAGAGAACCAAACATCTGGTTCTTATTTCTGGATGGCATATAGAAAGAAAAAAATAGGGGCGGAGGGGAGATAGCATAACGGTTATGCAGACTCTCATGCCTGAGGCTCCAAAGTCCCAGGTTCAATCTCCCACACCACCATAAGCTAGAGCTAAACAGTGCTCTGGTATAAAAAAAAAAAAAAAAAAAAAGAAAAAGAAAAGAAAAAAAGAAACAAAAAAATGTGTTACTTGCTGCCTTTCCAAAAATAAATTAAAGGTCATTCTTGACAGTTCAGGAGGATGATACAAGAATTCCAACATATTTTTTCCCTCTCTTTTCCTTCTTTCTTAAAAATACTTTATTTATTTTTGATATTTTCTGAAAGAGAGATACAGAGAGAAAAACAGACAGATACCAGAGCACTGCTCAGCCCTGGCTTATAGAGGTGTTGGGGATTGAACGTGGGACCTCAGAGCCTCAGACTACAGAGTCTTTTGCACAGTCATTATGCTGTCTCCTCAGCCCCCAAAATGTTTTCATCTCCACTCTGAATAAGGTCATTTGCTCTTCCTGGTCCACTTAGTTTTATTTCAAAGGTCCATACAATTCTAAAAAGTCATCTGTCATTGCTTCCTGATTCGATCAATTTGAAACACACTAAGTAAATAATAGCTCATAGTTTAGTGGTTAAGAAAATGAAAAATTGATTGTGGAGCAGAATGTAGAGAGGAATCCTGGCTCTCTACTGTCTGTACTATGTTAACCTGCAAGTCTCAGTTCCCACCTCTGAAAAATGAGAATAGTTCTTTTATTTATTTATTTTAATTTTTTATTTAAGAAAGGATTAATTAACAAAACCATAGGGTAGGAGAGGTACACATGCCATACATCAGACAAGAAACTAATCACCAAAATATATAAAGAGCTCAGCAAACTTAACATCAAAAAAGCAAATGACCCCATCCAAAAATGGGCAGAGGATATGAACAAAACATTCACCTCAGACAACATCCAAAAGGCTAACAAACATATGAAAAACTGCTCTAGGTCACTGATTGTCAGAGAAATGCAAATTAAGACAACACTAAGATACCACCTCACTCCTGTAAGAATGGCATACATCAAAAAGGACAGCAGCAACAAATGCTGGAGAGGCTGTGGGGACAGAGGAACCCTTTTACATTGCTGGTGGGAATGTAAATTGGTACAGCCTCTGCGGAGAGCAGTCTGGAAAACTCTCAGAAGGCTAGGCATGGACCTTCCATATGATCCATGTCTAGCCTTATGGAGTCCTCCCCAAGGACTCCGTAACACCCTACCAAAAAGAGCAGCACAATTCATAATAGCTAAAACCTGGAAGCAACCCAGGTGCCCAACACCAGGCTGAGAAAGCTGTGGTATATATACACAATGGAATACTATGCAGCTATCCCATCTTGGACAGAGCTAGAAGGAATTATGTTAAGTGAGCTAAGTCAGAAAGATAAAGATGAGTATGGGATGATCCCACTCATCAACAGAAGTTGACTAAGAAGATCTGAAAGGGAAACTAAAAGCAGGACCTGACCAAATTGTAAGTTTTTACTTTGGACCTGACCAAAGTAAAAACCCTGTGGTGAGTAGACATGCAGCTTCCTGGGACAGTGGGGGGTGGGAGTGGGTGGGAGGGATGGGTCACAGTCTTTTGGTGGTGGGAATGGTGTTTATGTACACTCCTAGTAAAATGTAGTCATATAAATCACTAGTTAATTAATACGAGAGGGGGAAAATTAATTGTATGTCTCGAAGTTCTTCAAAACACAAACTGAATCTTTTCAATATATAGGCTGTGTAATTGATATGCAGACTCTCTCAAAAGCCTAGACCAAGTAGATCAGAAGCAACCAATGGCACAGCTATATACAAGATACTGGGTACTGTACAGCAAACCCTAACAAAAGGACTTTTCAAAGTTAACCCAATTACCAAATAATGTGATGATAACATTAACTATCGTTTATCTTTTTGAACCCTAAGACAACAGGAACCTCACATCTCCACTATGGAGAATAGTTCTAAGGGTTTAACAAGGTAAAACTTACCAGGAAAGTCACCATAAAAATGGAAACAAAAAGCAACTAGGGAAAATAGCTCAACTGGTAGAGCACTGGACTTCCGTGCCTGAAGTTTTTGGTTTGATTCCCAGCACTACATGGAGCAGGGTGGTGCCCTGGTTTGTTTCCTCTTTCTCCTCTGTGCCTGATGTGAAACTTTCTCCTCCATATGTAATAGATTAAAAAAATAAGGATGAAAAATACTGGGCTACAGGAATTTTCATGTTTGTTCAAATTTGGATTCCTGGCATTTGAAACTGTTCTGGCTCCATAAATACCTTAGAAATGAACAAATAGGGAGTCGGGCGGTAGCTCAGCGGGTTAAGTGCAGGTGGTGCAAAGTGCAAGGACCGGCATAAGGGTTCCGGTTCAAGCCTCTGGCTCACCAGCTGCAGGGGAGTCACCTCACAAGCGATGAAGCAAGTCTGCACGAGTCTCTCTTTCTCTCCCCATCTTCCCCTCCTCTCTCCATTTCTCTCTGCACTACCCAACAATGACAACATCAATAACAGCAATAATAACTACAACAATAAAAACAACAAGGGCAACAAAAGGGAATATATATATATATATACATACACATACACACACATAGTAAATGCTAAGTGTTAGCTGCTTTATTATTACATGCAGTGAACCTCAAGTCTCTTGTGTTCATTCAATTCATTGCCTTTTCTGATGTCTGGCCACATCTAGCAAATGAATAGTCTCAGGGGCAAGGTGGTGGCACACTTGGCTAAGCACACATGTTACAATGCGCAAGGACACAGGTTTGAGCCCCTGGTCTCTACCTGCAGGGGGAAAACTTTGCAAGTGGTGAAGCAGTGCTGCATTTGTCTATCATCCCCTTCCTCTCAATTTCTGGCTGTTTCTATCCAATAAGTAAAGGTAATAAATAAACACACAAATAAATAAATGACTAGTTTTCAACCCTGAAGAATGTGTCTTTTGGCTATACCTGGCACAACCAGTGTAAGGACACAATGTCCCAGAGAGAACAAGACTTTAGCAAACACTTGGCTAAGCAGTGCTTGTAAAAGTATTTGTAACAAAATCTCTGAGTGACTATGAAATAGCATGTCAAACTGAAAAATAACTTCATGTTACTTGGGGACAGTGTCACCAATGTACCCTCATTAAGTCTCCCTCAGAAAATAAAAAGTATAATGAAAAAGCTAGCAATGGGGGCTGGGCAGTAGTGCAGCAGGTTAAGCGCACATGGCACAAAGCACCAAGGACTGGCACAAGGATCCCGGTTCAAGCCCCCGGCTCCCTAGCAGCAGGGGGGCTGCTTCACAAGTGGTGAAGCAGGTCTGCAGGTGTCTTTCTGTCCCCCTCTGTCTTCCCCTCCTCTCGACTTCTCTCTGTCCTATCCAACAACAATGACATCAATAATAATTACAACAATAAAACAACAAGGGCAACAAAGGGGAATAAATAAATAAACATTAAAAAGAAAACAACAAGGAAGGGGGGAAGGAAAGCCCTGCTATGATAACATAGTCAACTCTCCTTAGGTTTGGCAAATTTTGTAAAATTTGTTATCTTTCTTTCATTCTTTATTTATTGAATAGAGACAGCCAGAAATCGAGAAGGAAGGGGGAGATAGAGAGGGAAAGAGAGTGGTCTGGGAGGTGGTACAGTGGATAAAGTGTTGGACTCTCGAGCGTGAGGTCCGGAGTTCAATCCCCAGCAGAACATGTACCACACTAACATCTGTTTCTTTCTCTCTCTATCATTCTTCATGAATAAATAAAATCTTAAAAAGAGAGAGACAGAAAGATAGCTGCAGGCCTGCTGCACCACTCTCAAAGCTTTCCCCCTACAGGTAGGACCAGGGGCTCAAACCTAGGTCGTTGTGCATTGTAACATGTGTGCTCAACCAGGTGCACCACCACCCGGTCATGTCAATTTTGTAAAATCTATAACTATGATAACTATGATATCTAACTCTCCTTAGGTTTGGCAAATTTTGTAAAGGCTCACTCTTCAAGAAATCAAAGAAAAATGCAACTATACCTGAATTTCATCACACCTGATTAGTTTTTCCACCTCTCCTTGACTTAGAAGAATGAATTCTTCATGCTGGACGACTTCAGGAAAATGCTTCTGGCTAAAAACTTCAGCTGCTTGCATGAGGTCAACACAATTATGAGTTTCGGCAAAATCCCTGATACCCAGGCAATTAGAAGGGTCCAGCTGACTTTCTAAGAACTCACAGCATGCTTGCTTTACACCTAGGACAGACAGACAGTGAATACTTCATGATACTCGGACAGGTGTGAACTGGTCAGTATTCTTAGATCTTGACATCTTTTCCACACAGTATCTGAAGAACACATAAGAATCAAGATTATTGCTTTAGGCTCCAAAGTCCCAGGTTCAATCCCCCACACCACCGTAAGCCAGAGCTGATCAGTGCTCTGAGGGTAAAAAAAAAAAAAAAAAAAAATCAGATTCTAAGGGTTACGGAGGGCCAGGAGGTGGTGTACCTGGTTGAACTTATGCATTACTATGCACAAGGCCTGGGTTTGAGTCCCCACTCCCCACCTGCAGGGGGCAACACTTCAGGAGCTATGACAAGTCTTCAGGTGTCTCTCTTTCTCGCTCTCTACCCCTCCCTCCTCTCTTAATTTCTCTTGCTCCTATCAAATAAAATAGAAGGGGTAGGGAAGGGCCACTGGGAGCAGTGAATTTGTTGTGCAGTCATGGAGCCATAGTGACAACCATAGTGGCAACAACAACAACAACAACATATATATATATATATAAATTAAATAAAGGGCTGGGGGAGAAAACATAATGGTTCTGCAAAAGCCTTTCATGCCTGAGCCTCTGAGGTCCAGGTTCAATATCTAGTACAAATTTAACCCAGAGCTGAGCAGTGTTCCGGTAAAAAACAAAAAGGATCAGATTGTAAATTTTATGTTTGCAGAATTCATACTATAAGGCCTTTGCTTCAGTTTTCAAGCAAGTATAGCAAGACAAATGTCTTCTAAGGACAAGGGCACAATTAAACAAAAATCACTGTAAGAGTCTTAGGGAGCAAACTGTCACACTAATCATAACATTCCCAGGACTACCCGAACATGTGTACCAGCAACCTTAATGTCGGTACCTTTCAGCTGGAGCAGACAGGCTGCAGGAAGTAGCTCCTGTACATTCTCCACAGTCACATGTACTGTTTCTGTGTACACAAAGTCCAGGAGGATTTCCATGGTAGAGGCAGTTAAACCTTGGATATCAACGTAAGGTTTCCCCTTCTCTGAAAGCTGAAAATTCAAAGGATAGTTATAATTTCCCGCAGTGAAGGCCAAATCTCATATCCGAGCTTTAATTGGGTATTAGCAGTGTTAACTGAATAGGCAACATTTTAAAATTATATTTTATTTATATAAAGCAAATATGACAGCTTTCAAATACGTAGCTTTCAAATATGAAGTTGCTATGTCACTTCAGAGCACACAGTGAGGTGACACCTTCCTTGACTATCAATTTTACTAGTTAATAATTTAAATGACTACACACACACACACACAGAGAGCGCACTGTTCGGCTCTGGCATATGATGGTGCAGGGGACTGAACCTGGGACTTTGGAGCCTCAGGTATGAGAGTCTCTTTGCATAACCATTATGCTATCTACCCCCACGACTGCTTTCATATTAACACAACAACAGTAAAGAACAGAAGTAGAATGAACATACTTTCAGTGCCCATGAACTTTAAAAAAAAATTTTTTTTTTATATTTCTTTCCCCTTTTGTTGCCCTTGTTGTTGTAGTTATAATTGTTGTTGTTGTTGATGTCATTGTTGGATAGGAAAGAAAGAAATGGAGAGAGGAGGGGAAGACAAAGACAGACACCTGTAGACCTGCTTCACCGCCTGTGAAGTGACTTCCTTGTAGGTAGGGAGCCGGGGGCTCGAACCAGCATCCTTATGCCAGTCCTTGAGCTTTGTGCCACGTGTGCTTAATCCGCTGTGCTACTGCCCGACCCCCGCCCATGAACTTTTATCTTAGATTTATATACATTCCAATGAAATAGGCATTTGTCTCTACATGTGGTTCATCAAGTGGTTCATAGTTCTACACTCTCCATGAACTACCCAGTAATGTTTCAGCTGCCCTAAGGGTTTTGGTAATGATGGAAAGACCCTACAGCATCCTCTGCTGCACTACTACTGCCTGAATACAGCTGGATTCTTGGCTACTTTTTCATAGTTGACTCTACTTTGAAATTACTAAATTATCTGTGGCATCTTTAGTTTAGAATGCATAACCTTGATCTACTGATGTCGCCACGCAAAGACAACTGCTTCAAGAAGGGTAGTAATCTCTAATTTTATGGAAAAGGAAACTATCTGAAAATTGATTACTTTATGGGAATCTTATTAGACTCTAGCCTTAATTTTGAAATTCACATTACTAACAAAACTCTAGTGTGTGCCCATTATACTACATGTCTTTATCATTTTTCATTCTGCCTACATCCCAGAATAGTAATCAAAAAATATTCTCTACCAAAGTCAAGAACTTGGGGCCAGGTGGTGGCGCACCTGGCTGAGCGCACGTATTACAATGCACAGGACTCAGGTTCAAGCCCCTGGTCCCCACCTGCAGGGGGAAAGCTTTGTGAGTGGTGAAGCAGTGCTGCAAGTGTCTCTGTCTCTCTCTCTCTATCACCCCGTCCCTCTTGATTTCTGGCTGTCTCTATCCAATCAATAAAGATAATTTAAAAAATTAAAAAAAAAAAAAGAAAAATAAAGTCAAGAATGTCAATCCTTAACAATAAAACAAGTTACTAGTACATTTCAGAAAGACAGTTTCTCTGTATTTTAGCATAGTGTACAAGTTACAAATACAGAAGTATATTTTTTCCATAAGTTATATCCCATCAAATAGCTTAATAAGGAAATGATATTCAATAAACTATATTCCATCAATGATTTTCTTATGTAAAAATGTAGAGCAATTATAGTATCTTTCTTTCTTTCTTTAAATCTTTATTAGACAGCGACAACAAGAAATTGAGAGGGAAGAGGGGGATAAAGAGAGAGGTAAAATCAGATAAAGGACCAGTAACTAAAACACATAAAGAGCTCAGTACACTTAATGAACTACCACTTTACACCTGTGAGAATTTCCTACATTAGCAAAGACACTAATAAACAAATATTGGAGAGGATGTGGGACAAAAGGGACGCTTCTGCACCACTGGTGGGAAGGTGAATTGGTCAAATCCTTGTGGGAAACAGTCTGGAGACTTCTCAGAAGACTAGAAATGGACCTACTCTACAACCCAGCAATTTCTCTCCTAGGGATAAATCCGACCAGAAGAGATCTATGTATACCTATGTCTACAGCAGCACAATTTATAATAGCAAAAAGCCTGGAAGCAACCCAGATGTCCAATGACGAATAAGTGGATAAAATAGTTGTGGTATATTTACATAATGGAATACTACTCAGTTGTTTAAAATGATGGTGTTATCTCCTTTGCATCCTCTTGGATGGAATTCGAGGACATCAAGTTAGGTGAGACAGGCAAAAAAGAGACAGACAAACATCAAATGATTGCACTTATAAGTGAGACTTAACAAACAGGGACAGGGAGGTAGAACACAAATCAAAACACGGACTGGAGATGTGTGCTGCACCAAAGCAAAGGGCTCTGGGGAAGGAATGGGATGGGGGGGAAGGAGAAAATTCTGGGGGCCTGGTGCATAATGAAATTATACGCATGTGTCAATGAGTGCACTGCAATGCATTAACCCCCTCAATAAAAATAAAAGTGAAACACAGGACAGGGTAGACAGCATAATGGTTGTGCAAAGAACTCTCATGCCTGAGACTCCAAAGTCCCAGGTTCAATTTCCTCACACCACCATCAGCCAGAATTGAGCACTGCTCTGGTAAAAAGAAAGAAAACAAACAAACAAAAAGTAAGAAAGTACAAAATAATAATAATAAAGGAAGAAGAGGAGAAAAAGAAATTAAGGATAAAAGGGCAGCTGAGGAGATGGCTCAACTTGATCCCCAGCACTGCATGCACCTGAATGATGATCCGGTTTCTCTCTCTCTCACTCTGGCTCACGTGACCATCTCCTTGCTATGTAGTATATAAAATCAATAAAAATAAAACTATCTGGCATTTTCTTGACTGGTGGCATTTTTAAAAGAAAGATTATAAAAATAATCACAGATGAGAAAAGAATGAAACAGAATTAAAAAAAAACAAAAACCATACTACTGTCTGAATCTGTAGAAAGACTGAAAACAGAGGAACTTTCCTCAAGTTGCTGAAGACCAGGATGTATAGTCTATAATTAGCAGCCATGTCTGTGAATGCTTCATGCTCAGCATTGCGGGGAAACATTCTTTCACTCAGTCAAATGCCAGCTGATTCTGATGCCCTTGTGGAGAACAGTGTGAGATGGGAGACTAATGTCATGTTACTCAAAATCATTTTTAAATTAGCCTGGATTTACTAAATGATTTACTACATGTAAAAAAAACAAAACAAAAACAAACCAAAAACCATTTACAAGGAGTCAGGCAGTGGCGCAGCAGGTTAAGCATAGGTGGCACAAAGCGCAGGGACCGGCGTAAGAATCCCGGTTCGAGCCCCCGGCTCCCCACCTGCAGGGGAGTCGCTTCACAGGCGGAGAAGCAGGTCTGCAGGTGTCTATCTTTCTCTCCCCCTCTCTGTCTTCCCCTCCTCTCTCCATTTCTCTCTGTTCTATCCAACAACAATAATAAAAACTACAACAATAAAACAACAAGGGCAACAAAAGGGAATAAATAAATATTTAATAAAAAGAAAACAAACAAAATATATAGAATATAAAAGTCAAGGGTTGAGAAAAACAGCTCTGATGTTAGAGCAGCACCAACTTGCATGTATGGGACCCCAGAGGTCACAGGTTTAATACCTGGCACCAACTTATGCCAGAGTTGAGCAGTGTTCTGGTCTCTTATTCTCTCATGATAAATAATTCTTAAAAGAAGAGGGAAAAAAAAAAGAGAGCGAAATCCATACTTCAGAAGGTAAGGGGGAATAAAAGAACTTGTTTAGGATTTAGAGTGAAAAAAAATTAGGATTCAATCCTCCACGATCATTTATAAATCATCTGACTTTAAGGTCATTTAATATTTGAGACCTAGTTTCATTTGCAAATCAAACAGTCTCGCATCTGCCTCTAGGGTGGGTGAGACATAACAATCACCTAGCACAGTACTGCCTCCTAAAGGCACTGCATTAACCAGGGAGCAGCAACACCATCATCAAGGTGACAGGACAGAATACAGAAAATACTAATAAAATTAATCTTAAAAAAAAAAAAAAGGTACAGTGCCTCCATTCAACTCAGAGCACCTCACAATATATTCAAGCATTTTGGTTGGTCAGCAATTTTTTCCAAGTTAAACTCCAGATATTGATAACAATCATTCACTGAGTCTTTCTGTCCCATTAGAGGTTACTCTGAAACCTACATATTTATTTTCTTCATATTGTGTTAGGAGTAGGGTAAAAACGAAACCTCACTTCTATTTCCTTCTTTCCTCCCTAACTACCCTCCACTCAAACTTATATTTCCTTTTTTCTCCCTACCCCCCACCCCCGAATTCACTTACTTTTACCTTTAAGTTTTTTGTTTTTTTTTTAAATTTGATGAGAAAGACGGGGGAGGGCAGAGGAGAGGCAGTGGCGTACCTGGCTGAGTGCACATTACAATGCACAAGGATCCAGGTTCAAACTCCTGGCTTCCACCTGCAGAGGGAAAGCTTCACGAGTGGTGAAGCAGGGCTGCAGGTGTCTCTCTCTCCTCTCCCCCTACTTCCCCTTCCCTCTGGATCTCTCTCTCTCTATCCAATAAAAAAAAAAAAAAAAAAAAAAACCAAAGAGAGAGTGGGGATGGGAGGTAGACAGACAGACAGCAGAGTACTGCTATGCTCTGGCATAAGTGGTGATCGGGCCTGAATCTAGGGTCTCACACATGCAAGTCTTGCACTCTGCCTGCTGAGCCACCTATATGGCCATTCTTCTCATGTTTACTGTAAAATGGTTAACTCGAGGGGCAGAGGTGGCATACTGGTCATACAAAATGACATTCATGCCTGAGATTACGAGGTCCCAGGCTGCACCAAAAGCCGAAGCTGAGCAATGTTGCAGTCTCACGCTCTTTTTCTCTTTGTAGCTCTCTCATTAAAATAAATAAATGAAACATTAAAAACTATTTTGTATTTATTTACTTTTTGGAGAGAGACAGCCAGAAATCAAGAGGGAAGGGGGTGACAGAGAAGGAGTGAAAGAGAGACATCTGCAACACTGCTTCACCACTTGCAAAGATTTGCCCCTGCAGGCAAGGACTAAGGACTCGAACCTCGGTCTTTGAGAATTGTAACATGTGTGCCACCACTCGGGCCCCATAAATAAAATAGTTTTTTAAAAAATCAAGAAATAAGGGAGTCAAGCGGTAGCGCAGCGGGTTAAGCAAATGTGGCGTGAAGCACAAGGACCTGCGTAAGGATCCCGGTTCAAGCCCCCGGCTCCCCACCTGCAGGGGAGTTGCTTCACAGGTGGTGAAGCAGGTCTGCAGGTGTCTATCTTTCTCTCTCCCTCTCTGTCTTCCCCTCCTCTTTCCATTTCTCTCTGTCCTATCCAACAATGATGATATTAATAACAACAATAATAACTACAGCAACAATAAAAAACAACAAGGGCAACAAAAGGGAAAACAAATAAATTAAAAGATTAAAAAAAAATCAAGGAATAACAACAAAAAACTTTATGAGGCCTGCGAGATGGCATAGTTCAGGCTCGATGTTCAGACATGAGGCCCCAAGTTTGATTCCCAGCAACACATGTGCCAGAGTGATGATCTGCTTCCCTCTTTCATTAACAGATAAATGAATATTTAGAAATTCGTATTTAAAAAGCCCAGAAAAATAAGTAAAATCCAACAGTCAACATCTGTATGCTTTACAACATTATAGGCACTGTTTTAACCATTTTGCATGCCACTCTTCTCACAGAATTGTCACAATAATCATATGTTTTCCTGTAGTACTGTTTGGTCTAATTTATAGATAAAGAAACTAAGGTATAGTCTAGTGGCGGATCTTACCCTGTCTGTCCACATGATCACTATATTACAGAAATTCACTCTTCGTGCTCTGCTACTCAGTGAAATGAGCCAACTACAGTGTTACTTGTGAGGAGGAGGAACTTAACACTTACCTCACTAGTAAACATAGCACAGAAGTAATCGCTACAAGCAGCCAGCACAATTCGGTGGGCAGGAAAGTCTTTCTGCTCCACTCTCAATGTCACATCACAGAGGGTATTACTCTTCCTGAGGGAGTTCATTGAATTGAGGATGGACTTAGCGTGAGAGTTTGTCATTATGTCTTTAGGGGCCATAATGCCTCCCATCAAACGATGTGGAGAAAGAACAAAAGGAGTCCCTGGATTCTATAGTCAGAAGAGAGAAAAACTGAGACTGAAATATTTGAGTTTACAAATTAGGCAGGCTCCCCACGTTCCCCAAACATCCACAAACAGAAATCATCACATCCCTGGCATTACCGCCACAATCTAGCTACTAACTAGTCTAAATAAAAATGATCTCTTCTGACATTCTGTGCTCCCACCACTTGACATTTTTGTAATCAAAATGCAACTGTAATACAAATAGAAGCTGCACATGTTCATAAGTTTGTCATAAATGTGATGAGGCACATTTTCTCAAAGGTGTATTATCATTATTATTTAATAGCCATAAGTACACTTAGTATTTAGAGGGTAGAGATCTGTGTACACACACACACACACACACACACACACACACACACACACACACACAAAATCTATCTTGGCAGGTGTACAAAGCATCTTTAGTAGTTGAATGCAAGAAAAAATTGTATACTTGTGGTATACACAACTTAAAAAACAAGGCCAAAGTCAGCAAAAATGAACTTCTTCCTTTTTTTTCCTTTTTTTCTTACAGAAGTGTACATATGCACAAAGAATTATTCATGACTTCCAACTATTCTAGATTTCTTCTTAAAATGAAATCTTTAGATCTTTAGGTGGGTAATGTATAATGGAAACCCACAAGCTATCTATGGCCTTTCACTTGAAATTCTCCTATAGGAGGTCTTTCTACATTAGTAAAAGTTGATTAACATTAACAAGTCAATATCTTCAGTGACCCTTTTATACTGAAATAAAATATTAGGCTAGAAGCCTGTCCAGTACAAGAAACTCCATTAATCTCACAGCCAGAGCTGACCAACTGCAATGTTTATTGTATACATCGATGAAATTAACTCACACAAAAATCAATATAACAAGTACTTTCTTGAAGGATGACAGAGGACCTGGGGGGGGGGGTTGTACTGTTATATAGAAAACTAGGAAATGTTATGCATGTACAAACGATTGTATTTACTGTTGAATGTAAAACATTAATTCTCCAAAAAAGAAATTAAAAAAAATTACTTTATTGTTGACAGTCTTTAATCACCTCTCTTTTTAGTTTTTTATTTTTATTTTTTGCTGTGAGGGCAATTCTGGGGAATGAAATGATTAGTTATCAAGAGTGTTATTTTAAAATCAAATTTCAAAGCAAGGTCCTAAAATCTCTTCTACTTCTGTTTATAAGTACTCTAGATAAACATGCCAACCACTCTGCAAGATCTATTTCACAAAAAAAGGAGTTACTCATAAAAATATATGACCGAGAGTCAGGCTGTAGCGCAGTGGTTTAAGTGCAGGTGGTGTAAAGCACAAGCACCCGCGTAAGGATCCCGGTTCGAGCCCCCGGCTCCTCACCTGCAGGGGAGGCGAGTCACTTCACAGGTGGTGAAGCAGGTCTGCAGGTATCTACCTTTCTCTCCCTCAGTCTGTCTTCCCCTCCTCTCTTCATTTCTCTCTGTCCTATCTAACAACGATGATGACAAAAATAATTACAATAAAAGAAGGGCAACAAAAGGGAATAAATATTAATATATATATATGACCACTGTTATAATTTTTTTTTTAGTCAACCTAGTTTCAAAACTCTGATGTAAAGCAGGTCTGAGCAAATGTCTATTTACTGTGGATTTTTTCTTGGGGTTTGGGGGCGGGAGGGTTTACTACAGGGCTTAGACTATGACTCAGTGCCTTATAATTTCAGTATTAAAACCGCCAGTAATGGGGCTGGGAGGTGGTGCAGTGGATAAAGCTCAAATTTGAATTTGATCCCCAGCATCAAATGTGCCAGAGTGATGCACTGCTCCTTTCTCCCTCTTGTAAACAACAGCAACATAACCAGATAAAAAGGCCAGTAACTCTAGTGCAGGGCGGCGGTTTGAGGATATCTGCCCAACCAAGCAAAGTCGACCACACACTCCACCCTCACCTTTCCCAGTTGGCCTAGAGCTTCCTTTCATTAAATCTGAATAGAAAGGTTCCTCGACGGAAGGTTCCAGACGGGGTGGCGGGGGTGCAGGGAAACGGCCCCGCTCTATACAAACAGAATTCCAGGTGTCGAAGATAAGGTGTCCTCTCTTGACAACACCAGGAATACAGCTGGCATCTCCCGGCGGGGTGCTGGGAGGGGGGCAGTTCAAGTGCAGTGAAGAGAAGTGGACGCCAGCCGGCCCTCTAGCCTCCGTCCTCTCCTGGAAGCCTCTCCCATTCCAGCTCGGGGGCCCAGGCTGGGGGAAGGGTCAGGACCGGGTGTAGAGGGAGGGGAGGATGCGGTTTCTTGCCACCCGGCGCATAACTCACCTGACTCCTTGGCCCACCCAGCCGCGCTGGCCCGCCCCCCGCCGCGGAGATGGGGTGGGGCGCGGGGCTAGCAGGCGGCCCAGGAGGAGCCCAAGCGCCGCCGCTGCCCCGACCCGGAGGCTCCCGGAGGCGTCACCGTGGACGCCCGGCTCCAGTCCCCGCGCGGAATGATGACGCAACCCAGCCAGGGACCCCCCCCTCCCCTTCCCCGCGAGTGCGTCACGTGAGGAGCCTGCGTCACGTGTCCGCAGATAGACGTAGAGGAAACCCGGAAGAAAAAGGCGGGGGGCAGAGTGGTGGGTAGGGAAGGGAAGGGAAGGGAAGGGAGAGGAAAAGGAAAGGAAAGGAAAGGAAGGGTCAGGTATGCAGTGCACCCGCTCTGGGACTGGCTGAGACTGAGCTGCTCCTCCCCTGGGCTTGAGATCGGGTAGACTCAGAACCCCTAAACAGCAGATCTAAACTTAGTAGTTGATTGCAGACTCTTTGTCTTACCTGCCGGGTGTCTTCAGGAACCCTCTGGAGGTTTTCAAAATTTTCACGTTCGTGATCCACAACGACCTTTTGGGGAAGATCAACACTGGTGCGAATCTTCTGAGCCCTGCATTCCACTGTCCTCAATATTCTTTGCATCATAATGAGGTTTAATATCAGATGTGAGATGCTTCTGCTTCTGGCTCTCCAAACTAAGTAGAAGGAACTCTTGGTTTTCAATTTGATTTATGGTCAGAATTTGCTCTCTGTGATGTAAACTGCTGTGGATCTTGCTCCACCCCCCTCCCCAGGCTTCACTGCTATGGGGCGACACTTTCAGATGGGGGTGGGGCAGGACAGGGAGGAAGAGACCGACCCCCATCAGTATATTTCTCTTGTTCAGTTTACTTACATTATTCTTTGGCAGTGGGGACCAGGCTGGAACTTGGATTGTGCTCGTAGCAAAACAAGCTTTCTCCCAGGTGAGTTATCTTACTGAGCCACTAGGGATCTTAGAGGTCTCAGTAATCCTCTTCATGATTCCTCTTCTGATGAGTTTTCACCAGCTTATAGGTACTTAGTATTCGTGTTTAGAAATTGTGTTTCGAATTGATTTCGACGCACATTTAATAGTGACTCAGTTTTACTTGATTTAGCTTTTTTGAGTTCCAAAGTGACGACTTTCCCCGATTTTAATTTTTTAAATTTTACCATAGCGCTGCTGGTGCTACTGGGACTGAACCTGATACCGTGGGTGCCTCAGGCATGAATGGTTTTTTGAATAACCATTATGCTATTTCCACAGTCCATTATCGAGATGAAACAGTATCTGAGCAGACAACGTAATTGTGCACACTATTTTTATCTTTTTTAAATTAGTGATTTAGTAATGATTAACAAGATTACAGGATAAGAGGGGTACAATCCCACACAATTCCCACCAGTTTCTTATACCATCCCCTCCATTGGAAGGTTCCCTATTTTTTTGCCTCCAGGATTATTGCTGGAGCTTGGTGCCAGCACTACGAATCCATTGCTCCTGGAAGCTATTTTTCCCATTTTGTTGCCCTTGTGGTTGTTAGTGCTTTTATAGCTGTTGTTGGATAGGACTGAGAAATCGAGAGGAGGGGAACACAGAGAGGAGAGAAAGATAGACACCTGCACACCTGCTCCACCGCTTGCAAAGCGACCTCCCTGCAGGTGAGGAGTTGGGGCAGAGATCTTTACTCTGGTCCTTGTGCTTTGCCCCATGTGTGCTTAACCTGCAGAGCTACCACCCAACCCCCGGTTCCCTATTTATTTATTTATTTATTTATTTATTTTAATCCCTCTGGGGGTATGGACCATAATTCTTTATGGTGTACAGGTGGGAGGCTTGGCTTCTGTAATTGCTTTTCCACTGAACATGGACGTTGTAGGTTGATCCATACCCCCCCCCCCCCAGCCTGTTTGTATATTTCCCTAGTGGGATAGGACTCTGGGGAGGGGAGGTTCCAGGGCACATAGGTGAGGCCATCTGTCCAGAGAAGTCAAGATGGCGTCATGGTAGCATCTGCAACTTGGTGCCTTTTTTTTTTTTTTCCTTTTCTTTAGAAGGTAGAGTCAGAGACACAGAAAGTGAAAGCACAGCACTGGAGCTTCCTTCAATGCAGTGGAGTTAGGGCTGGAACCAGAGTTGCACACATGGCAAAGCAACACTATAAGTCAGCTATTTTGCCTACCCCCCCCCCCACTTCAAATGTTTTAAAGGCTTAACATGTATTTACTCTCTGCCCATTTTTTTAAATATTTATTTTCCCTTTTTGTTGCCCTTGTTTTTTCATTGTTGTTGTAGTTATTGATGTTGGTGGATAGGACAGAGAAAAATTGAGAGGAGAAAAGACAGGGGGAGAGAGAGAGACCGACCCACCCGTACACTTGCTTCACCGCCTGTGAAGCGACTCCCCTGCAGGTGGGGAGCCGGGGGCTCCAACCATGACCCTTATGGCAGTCCTTGCGCTCTGTGCCATGCGCTTAACCCGATGCACTACTGCCCCCCCCCTTTTTTTAACCAGAGCACTGCTCTGCTCTGGTATATGGAGCAGGAGACTGGATTTAGGACTTCAGAGACTCAGGCATGAGTCCCATTACATAACCATCATGTTGTTTACCCCACCCCTCCCTCTAACCTAGTAGCATCTGGTTTGCTCTAGAATTCCTAACTTGCCAATATGGTTGGAGTGATATGGTTTATCATTTTGGTTTTAATTTACATTTATCTAATTACCACTTGAGGTTGAGAAGCTTCCTGTTTATGGAAATAGCTGGATTATTTTTAAAGGATTATGTGTCCCTCCAGCTGTACAAGCTTGACCATTGAATGAACTCAACTTTATTTAGGTCCAGAAAACTGCTAACTACCCACATTAACTCAGAAGTGACTACTGTGGACCTTATACTCAACAATGAACAAAACAGAAGTCAGGTTGAATTTAATTCAAAAACAGAAGGAGAAGAATGGGATAACCCCTTGACAAGACAATCTTCAGCGAGACAGTTTTAATAGACGTAAATTCTAAAATAATGTGTAGCAGGCCTTTGATATTCAAAAGGAATATATCCTAACACTTGAGAATTTTCTAATTATTGACTACTATGATAGCATACCAGTTTCTCCATTGTCTACAATACATAGTGAAAGATAAAACTGTCTCGAGGAGAAGCTAGGAATTCAATCAGGCCATTCACTGGCCTCATTCACTGCCTGGCAATGCCTATGATTCAAATATGTGCCTCCACAGAACCAAATTATTTTACTGGTCTTGATTTTTTGGCGTTGTGTGAAAACATTTGAGAGGCCACAATGTTAAATACCAAGCGTCTTCTGTACTTTCTTTTATTATCATCATACTCTTTGCATCAAGATACATAGGAATGATAGCAGGTTTCTTTGTAAAGCTTAGTATTAAATATTAAATATCTTTCCCCATTTAAATTTTACATTACTCTGCTAAGAAAAAAAAAAATTAAAACTCAAGTTGCTTGAAGCCTGGACACACTTCCATGATTAGCAGGGCTATGTAAAAGTCAGTAACTTTGTTCTGTCTTTGCTGTAAGTGGCAGATCCAGGCCCTACAAAGATTGGACCGGTAATTTTTTTTTTTTTTTTTAAAGTGTGCTACAAAAATGGGTGGCTTGTTATAAGCCAGGTTATAAAGGAAGGGTATGGGTAAGGAAGGGGCATTTTCTTCCAGAAACAGAATTTCTGAAGAGCCCCAGTCTCTGCCCTCCCCCCCACCCCCCTTGGCTGGAGGAAACATAGAATCTCAGCGTGAGCTTTCAGGTAACTGTCTGTGAGGGGACAGACAGCAGTTGCCTTGCTGAGGAGGGGGATGCTGAGGAGGATGGTTAAGTTTCACCATCCTGACTCACCTCAGCTACAAAAATAGAACGTTTATTGCCCAGTGGGTGTGAAAGTGGGCTGAAGCTTAGTTGGTACTGAATTTTCTCTAAGAGGTTTCTTCTAGAAACAGACAACTCAGACTTTTCCTTTCACTTCAGCAAAGAAGTTATTTTTAAAAGCACTTGGGAAGTTCCTCCTCCACCCCTCAGGTAGGAAGGCTCAGAGAAGGGAGTCATCAGTACAGCCACCTTCTAGGCCGTAACGGAATTCCTGAAGGTTGGAGACCCCATAGAAGTGGACAAAGGCTGCTGCCACCACCAGCACGTGGAAAATCTGATGCGACTGGAACTGTAGGAACAAGAAAAGGACTTTAGGATAATGGATTAGAAATAAGTCAGAAGGGAGTCGGGCGGTAGGGCAACGGGTTAAGCGCACATGGTACAAAGTGCAAGGACCGGTGTAAGGATCCCGGTTCAAGCCCCTGGCTCCCCACCTGCAGGGGAGTCGCTTCACAGGCGTTGAAGCAGGTCTGCAGGTATCTGTCTTTCTCTCCCCCTCTGTTTTCCCTTCCTCCTCTCCATTTCTCTCTGTCCTATCCAACAATGATAACATCAATAACAACAACAATAATAACTACAACAATAAAACAATAAGGGCAACAAAAGGGAAAATAAATATAAAAAAATTATAAAAAAAAGATTAAAAAAGAAGTCAGAAAAAGCATCTGATGCTCCTGCTCCTGATAAAATTTTTTTTAGCATCATGAAAGTAATATAATAGTTGTAGAAAATGCTACAGAAAGTCTTATAAGTAACATACTAAAATGTTGACATTGGCTCCCCCTTACCCCCCACCAATTTTTCCTTTATACATGTATACTCCCAAACACCACATGGCCTTGAAGTGTCTTTAGCACCTTTAGACCTTGACCTTTAGCTGGGCCAATCACTACTGTCATAGTCCCAGCTCGAAGAGTCATTTCTTACCCATATATCAAATTTTCCAGGAAAGAAGCGCTCAGGAATTCGAGCAGCATAAAGGCCAGCTCCGGTGATATACATCACAGCCATGAGGAAGAACCAGCCCATCTGACCAACTGTGGTGGCCTTGACAAAGCCCTCAGCGATAGTAAAATGCATTGTGGGCACAACACCACTCAGGCCAAGTCCCAGAAATACTCCTGAAAAAAAAAAAAAAAACAGAGGAATGAATGCCAAGTAAGCTACTCCATGTTATCATACTCTGGAATTTAAATGTTTGCTGTAAGTACCCCCTTTTTTTTTTTTTTTGGTAAAAAGTACATGTTCAAATCTAGCCATAAGATAAATAACCAAAAGATATTTCTTCAATATACAGAAATGAAAAGACTGAAGAGTTTATATCGCTACTGCCTTTTTAAAAGAGTCAAGAGCATCTCTGACTCTTATTTTTAAATATTTATTTATTTATTTATTTATTGACTTATTTATTGCCTCCAGGGTTATTGCTGGGGCTCAGTACCTGCACTACAAATCCACTGTTCCCGGAGGCCATTTTTCCCATTTTTATTAACTTTGTTGCCCTTGTTACTGCTATTTGTTAGGACAGATGGAAATTGAGACAGGAAGGGAAGACAGAGACAGAGAGAGAAAGACAGACACCTGCTTGTGAAGCAACCCCCTTGCAGGTGGGGAGCAAGGGGCTTGATCCTTTCACATGGCCCTTGTGATTCACACCATGTGCACTTAACTCGCTGTGCTACTGCCCAGCCCCCCCTTTATTTGTTTTTAGTGGGTAGAGACAGCCAGAAATTGAAGAAGTGGAGACAGAAAATGAGACACACACATGTAGCACTGCTTCACCACTTGTGAAGCTTTCCCCCCACATGTGGGGGGGCTTGAAGTTGGGTCCTTGTACATTGTAACATATGCACTCAACCATGTGTGCCACCAACTGGCCACCCACTCTTATTTTTTAAGAAGTGAAACAATAGACCTCCATTTAAACAGATCAGAAGCTGTTGGTTCAGGAGGTGGCACAATGGTAAAGCATTGGGATTATATACATGAGGTCCTGAGTTTGACTCCTATCATCACACATGCTAGAATGCTGCTCTGGCTTAACCCCATGGGCGAAGAAAGCAGACTAGATGGCGGCACAGTGGGTAAAATGTTGGCCTTTTAAATATGCGGTCCTGAGTTGATCTGCAGTACTGCATAGGTCAGAGTGGTTCTCTCTCTCTCTCTCCCTCTCCCTCTCTCTCGCCTTCTGGGTTATCACTGGGGCTCGGTGCCTGCACTATAAATTCACTGCTCTGTGGCTATATATATATTTTTTAAATTTTTGGATAGGACAGAGAGAAATTGAGAGAGGAGCAGAAGACAAAGGGGGAGAGAAAGACAACTGCAGACCTGCTTCACTGCTGGTGAAGAGACCCCCCTGTAGGCGGGGAGCCAGGGGCTCGAACCGAGATCCTTGTGCAGATCCTTGCAGTTCATACTATGCGCACTTGACCTGGTGCGCCACAGCCTGGTCCCCTTCCCTCTTTTCTCATAACTTTTAAAATTTATTATTATTATTATTGCCTCCAGGGTTATTGCTGGAGCTCAGTGCCTGCACCATGAATTCACTGCTCCTGGAGGCCATTTTCCCCCCTTTTGTTGCCCTTGTTGTTGTAGCCTTGTGGTTATTATTGTTGCTGATGTCATTCGTTGTTGGATAGGACAGAGAGAAATGGAGAGAGGAGGGGAAGAGAAAGATAGACACCTGCAGACCTGCTTCACCGCCTGTGAAGCGACTCCCCTGCAGGTGGGGAGCCGGGGGCTCGAACCGGGATCCTACGCCGGTCCTTGCACTTTGTGCCACGCGCGCTTAACCTGCTGTGCTACCGCCCGAACCCCAATATATATATTTTAATGTTGTCAGTGGTTGCTGAGGCACAAAAATAAATAAAAAGTCAAATTAAACTAGGGGGTCTTCATGTAGGAGGAAGCTGGAAAGTCTTTTTTAGGTATGTTCAATGTGGCCCATGACTTTAGTAATTTTTGTCTGAGCCTGATACCATGTGGGTGAACTAAAAATATTGTCTGGGAAGATGGTGTCAGAGTTGCCAATAGGACAAGAAAGCTGGATTAGGGCATAAACTAGCTCCCAAATATGAGAAGTGTATAAATACTGTTAACTGTGAACCCCATCAATCAATCTGACCTAGGCCTAATGTCTGTTCATATTTAGCACTGGGGCCTGTGTAACCTCTGAGTCAGTCTAGGCTCACAGTTTATGTTCACACCTAGGAACATTCTAGGCTGCACTCATTTTAGGGCTAACCTTCCTCGAGTGGTATAGTAGGTTGGCCCAGTCTCCAGACGGAGAGTGGGGT
The DNA here is from genome assembly GCF_950295315.1 of Erinaceus europaeus. Lineage (NCBI taxonomy): Eukaryota > Metazoa > Chordata > Mammalia > Eulipotyphla > Erinaceidae > Erinaceus > Erinaceus europaeus. Next base: position 21,501,222 of record NC_080180.1, read on the forward strand.
AGTCCCTACAATTGCTGCTCTACAGTGAGGGCAGGGTCCTAGAGAGGCACACTAGGGGGCTTATGACATTCCTGATGGAAGTGACCAGTGATGTTGAAGGGAATGTTAATGTGTGAATGCAAGGATTCCCTGACTAGATGATGCTGGGGAGAAGCTGGGGAGTCGGGCGGTAGCGCAATGGGTTAAGCGCATGTGGAGTGAAGCACAAGGACCAGCTTAAGGATCCCGGTTCAGAGTCCTGGCTCCCCACCTGCAGGGAGTTGCTTCACAGGCGGTGAAGCAGATCTGCAGGTGTCTATCTTTCTCTTCCCCTCTCTGTCTTCCCCTCCTCTCTCCATTTCTCTCTGTCCTATCCAACAATGACACCATCAATAACAACAATAATAACTACAACAAGAAAGCAACAAGGGCAACATAAGGGAATAAATAAATAAATAAAATAATAGAGAAGCTTCCAATAGAGGGGATTGGGAATTGTATCCTTGTTATCTTATAATCTTGTTAATCATTAGACCACTAATAATTTTAAAATGTCAAGAGCAAGAAACAAATGGGTACTTGTCTTGACACCGCTATATAATATGTAAGACACAAGGAGTGAAGGAATCACCTTCTATTTTGTAGATAAGTTTGTTAAAGTATAACATGTACAGCATGGTTAGTAGTTGGTGAATATTTAATTCTCTTAATAGAATGTTAAAACACAGCAGGTATTAAGAAGCTTAAAGGGCCTAACTCAACAAGACAAACACAAGACTCAAAGTGAAAGGATGGAAAACTACCATACAAGCCAACAAACCACAAAAAAGGTCAGGAACAGCTATTCTCAATCTGATCTGATAGACCTTAAAATAAACAAAATTTTAAGAGATAGGGATGCACATTACTTGATGCTCAGAGGAACAGTCAATCAAGAGATCTTAATGATTATTAACATCTATGCACCCAATGAGAGGCCATCTAAATATGTCAAACATCTACTGAAAGGGCTATAGCAATATATTAACAGCAACACAGTTAATAGTAGGGGATTTCAACACCCCTTGGATGTTAGAACAGAAACTACCAAATACCGAAGAGGAAAATATTGGCAGAACTTTTTTCCATAAAAATTTTAGAGGTGGGAGTCGGGTGGTAGCGCAGCAGGTTAAGCGCACATGGCGCAAAGTGTGGCGGAAGGATCCCGGTTTGAGCCTCTGGCTCCCCACCTGCAGGGGAGTCGCTTCACAAGTGGTGAAGCAGGTCTGCAGGTGTCTTATCTTTCTCTCCCCCTCTCTGTCTTCCCCTCCCCTCTCCAACAATGACAACATCAATAACAACAATAATAACTACAACAATGAAAACAACAAAGGGGAATAAATAAATATAAAAAAATTTTAAAGGCATCTTCAACGAAATGAATCCAATTACCAAAAAAAAAAAAAAAAAGTGAATAATAAACACAAAGCAGAACTTGCACTGGGTCTGGTGTATGGCACCAAAGCAAAGGACTCTGGGGTGGGGGGAGAGGGTCCAGGTCCTAGAACATGATGGCAGAGGAGGACTTAGTGGGGGGCTGAATTGCTATATAGAAAACAGAAATGTTAACAGGGGTAGATAGCATAATGGTTATGCAATGAGACTCTTACTCCTTAGGCTCCTAGGTCTCAGGTTCATGGTGAATTCACCTTCTTTAGCCCATCTTGGATGGAGCTCGAAGATATGTTAAGTGAGATAGGTAGGAAACAAAAGGATGAAGGCGGGATGATCTCACTCATAGGCAGAAGTTGAAAAAACAAGATCAGAACAGAAAAACACTAAGTAGAACTTGGATTGGAGTTGGTGTATTGTACAGAAGCAAAAGACTATTGGGGGGTGTGGGGCGGGGGGTGTTCAGATCCTGAAACATGGCAGAAGAGGACCTAGTGGGGGTTGTATTGTTATGTGGAAATGTTACACATGTACAAACTATAGTATTTTACTGTTGACTGTAAACCATTAATCCCCCAATAAAGAAATTTTTTAAAAAAGCATAAAGGGTAAAAGACTAGTGGTAATCGGTATATTGCTTCAAGTAATAAAGGTTTAATATAAAAGTCTAAGGACACAACACAAAGATGCTATGCCTGTAGTTACAATATTAGTTGTCATCAGTATTTATGCTGATGGTATTTTTTTTTGTTTTGTTATCTTTATTTACTTACTGGTTAGAGGCAGAGAGACACCTGCAGCACTGCTTCACCACTTGTAAAGCTTTCCCCCTGCAGGTGAGGACCGGGGACTTGAACCAGGGTCCTTGCACATTGTAACGTGCCCTCAACCAGGTGCGTCACCACCCGGCCCCTCTGATGGTATTTTTTTTCTTTACCAAACCAAGTATTCTATTCCCTTAGTAAAATGATTGTGGATGTTTTAAATTTAACCTCTTAGTTTGAGTGCTTATGACTTAGGTCATTAAACTGACTTGACTTTGAAGAACTTTTTAAAAAATATATTTATTAGATACAGAGAGAAATTGAGAGGGGGAAGGGAGATAGAGAAGAGATACCTGCAGTACTTTTTTATTAAAATTTAAAAAAAAAAATTTAATTTTTTAACCAGAGCTCTGGCTTGAACCTGAGACTTTGGAGCCTCAGGCATGAGAGTCTGTTTGCATAACCATTATGCTATCTACCCTCCGTCACCTGCAGTCCTTTTTCACCACTTGTGAAGCTTCCCTCTTGCAGGTGGGGACCAGAGGCTTGATCCTAGGACCATGTGCACTTAACCAGGTGTGCCACCACCTGGCCCTGACTTTGAAGAATTTTTAACTTTCTTAAATCAACTATATGAGTAGCTACAGCTCTACTTCAACATCTCAACTTCTACTTCTACAGCTCAACTAATTCACCAGCCTGGTAATGATCTCTCCTCTTTGGATCCTATTAATAGGGTATGAAACTTAGGGAGTACTGACTGAACTTTGAAAACTCGTGCTATTTTGAAATTTCTAAACACAAGTAAGGACTTGCACAGGGTCTCCAAACTGTAAACCTTAGGGCCTAGGGTTGAATCTACTGGGCTCAAGGTCCAAGTACCTTGAGTCTACACTATTGTCTTTTTTCCTACTTACCTGCTCTTGTTTGTCGGTGCTTAGGAGTGGCAAACCGGTCCCACTGTGCCACAATGATGGCAGAAATGCCCAGGATACAGACGATGGAGAGGTAGATGAGCCGTGGCTGTGGGGAACAGTAGAAGGAGTAGTACAGCCAGGGGACAAAGCTCCCCATAATCAGTAGGGCAATCCCTGAATAATCCAGTCTAAAAAGGAAGGATAAAAGTGAAGTGAATCACAGTGAGAAGTGGGAGAATTTCCCTGGCTCATTTAATGAGTTTTTCCCATTCTCCACCCACTTCCACATTTGGTCATCTCCAGACTACACCTGCACTGAGTATAATCTATTTTATATTTTGGATCCCAAAATCCTGTAAGGTCAAACACTTCTATTCTGCAGTGGACTATTTAAAAAATTAAGACCCAACAAGTCGGGCAGTAGCGCAGCGGGTTAAGTTCATGTGGCGCAAAGCGCAAGGATCCTGGTTTGAGCCCCCGGCTCCCCACCTGCAGGGGGGTCGCTTCACAGGCGATGAAGCAGGTCTGCAGGTGTCTCCTTTCTCTCCCTCTGTCTTCCCCTCCTCTCTCCATTTATCTCTGTCCTATCCAACAACAACATCAATAACAACAATAAAACAACAAGGGCAACAAAAGGGAATAAATAAAATAAATAAATATTTTAAAAAATTAAGACCCTGGCTTTAACGATGAAGCCATATCCCTTTCCCTCAGTTGTAAACGGTCATATTCCCCTACTGAATACTTAAATTCAGGAGTCATAGTTCTGTTGGTTCCTAACAGAAGAGTTCTGACTATTCTGACAGGTAGAACTCTACAATCAAGACCCTTAATCTAGCAGCATTACTAAAGAGTATCATCCTGTCTCACTTGTTTTTCTCATAAGCAGAATGCTTACTAGTGTTATCAATCACTACCAGCAGAACCAACACTAACAACAAAAGCAAGCAAATAAACTTGCACAACTCCAAGCTCACAGCGGAACACGGGAAGCAGTAACTGATGGGCATCTGGGGCTCCCAGCAAGGCATGGGCAGCTAAGATAAGCTTGACTTTACAGCTGGGGAGGAATACTAGTCGAAGTGTTTCTACCACACCCACTTTGGTTTAAGTCAACAGGAAAGTAAGACAGTACTAGTTACTTGGTCTTAGAAAGCAGTCCTCTGGCTCCCCAGTTCCACACAGGATAGTAGGATGCAGGTAGGAAGTGTATTCCTGTAACTGGGTGCCATCTGTTGAGGAGGTAGCACTAAATTTTTTTCAAGAAGAATTTAAAAGTTTCACCCTATTAGAGCCACAAAATAAGAGTTTTTCTCCTCTGGCACTTCAGGGAACCTTCGGAGTCACTGGAGTTCCCTGTACCTCATCGCACTCAGATCACAAGTTACAGTTGTAGTCCAGTCTTTCTCTACTCATCTTTTTCTTCTTTTAGTCATTGCCAGAGCGTCATAGCTCCAGGTTAATTTTTTCCCCCCAGATGGAAAGAGAAAACCAAGGGGCAGGGGATGGACAACACAGTACCAAAGCTTCTCCCACTGTGGTGGGGACCAGGCTCAAACCTGGGTGGGCCAGCCCTCTAGAGATGTCCTTTTTGACTCACTTGGAAAACGTCCGAGAAACTTTTTCTGAGTGACAGTAGACGGTGTGGAAGAGCCAGGAGAAGCTGAGGCAGAGTACTGCACCCAAAAAGAACATCCCAAAAACCACCTTCTCCTGTAGAGGAGCCATGAAGTACATATTTGGTCGGAGCATGGTCAAGATTCCCAAGAAGAGAAACAGCACAAAACCTATGGGGGGGAGAAAACGCCTGAGAAAAAATGGAATACATGCACTCTGACAAGCTACTTAACGGATTTAGCTATGGGAAGTGCATATTTAGTAGAAAATGGCACTAGTCTTACACACTCAGAAAAAGACCTTTTTTTTTTTTTTTTTTTTTTTTTTTAAATACTGGCATTTTACTTTGATGACGGGCTTTATGAAGTTGAAGCAATTGCTTTCCATAGTTCTGTCATGGATCATGTGAAAACATTTAGTGCTAATTTCTCCTGTTGCCAGGCTTTCCTCTCCCCAGTCTTCAAGGTGAGTGATTAGGGGTCAACCAAGCTTTTGAGGCACAATGCCAGCTTGCAATCAAGCCAACTTTGTTCTTCTTTCTCACAGACAAAGGCTATGCTTAATCATATGGCACTGAAGGAAAATGACAGCTTCCCAAATCCAAATCACTCACCAAGCAGATGGGTCCAGATGTTGCCAGTTTCTGTATGGATTCGGAAGATGCTCTTGAAACAGGCCCGGAAGGAGGGCATGGGAGGCCGATGGCCGTGTAGCAGGTAGTCATTGTCCTTCAGCCAGTCAGGGAGCACATCATATGGGATGACCCTCCAGCGGCCCTCCCAGACCTAGAAAATAGACACTTTCTAAGTGCCAGTACAGGAGGCTGTCGTCAGGCTTTGGATGGTCCTAGAGCAGAACTAGCCTGGACCTGGAGAGATCCAAGACACAGAGGCTGGCATAACACTGATGTGGATTCTGACCATTTTTCTGCCTTTTTTTAAAAAAAAAAAAACTAGAGCATTGCTCAGCTCTGGTTTATGGTGGTGCAGGGGATTGAACCTGGGGCTTTGGAGCCTCAGGCATGAGTCTCTTTGCATAATCATTATGCTATCTCTCCCCAGCCCTTTCTGCTTCTTTCTTCTTATGTTAGTTTATCTGGATATGCTTTAGATATATATTTTTAATTAATTAATTTTCCCTTTTGTTGCCCTTGTTCTTTTTCATTGTTGTTGTAATTATTATTGTTGTTATTGGTGTCGTCGTTGTTGGATAGGACAGAGAGAAATGGAGAGAGGAGGGGAAGACAGAGAGGGGGAGGGAGAGAGAGAGAGACACCTGCAGACCTGCTTCACCGCTTATGAAGTGACTCCCCTGCAGGTGGGGAGCCGGGGGCTTAAACCGGGATTCTTACACCAGTCCTTGTGCTTCACGCCACGTGCGCTTAACCCACTGCGCTACCGCCCGACTCCCAAAATGTGTGATTTTTAAAGCATATCTATAGTTCTACTTTTGTCTTCATTCAAAAACTGATAAATAGCTAAAGCATGGGAGTCGGGCAGTAGCGCAGCAGATGAAGCACACGTGGCGCAAAGTGCAAGGATCATGTGAGAATCCCGGTTCGAGCCCCTGGCTCCCCACCTGTAGGGGAGTTGCTTCATAAGCAGTGAAGCAGGTCTGCAGGTGTCTATCTTTCTCTCCCCCTCTCTTGTCTTTCCCTCCTCTCTCCATTTCTCTCTGTCCTATCCAACAACAACAACAGTAATAAAAAACAAGGGCAACTAAAGGGAAAATAAATAAATAAATTCAAAAAAAAAATCACACATTTATCCTTCACTTGTTCCTCTCTTCTAGGAGGCTATGGCTGTCTCTGCTCTATCTTTTCTCCTCTAAGGTTTTACTTGGCTGAGACTGACTTCTCAGAGCACGGGCACTGGGCAGAATCCAGAGTGTGGAAAAAAATATCTTTACTGTATCTCAAAATTTTAACACTTCCTTAATTTGTAAACATGGGCATCAGACCACAGAAATTATTGAGCTTGTGACTCTTATCACCAACAGAAACCAGATATTTCAGACATAAGTTTTATAGGTATCAAAATATTACTTCTACTTATCACTTAGAAACTACAGCTTTGAGGGCTGTGTACTGAGTAACCACAGGCTTCTTGTTTTTCCCTCTATTTCTGTCTCTAGCAGAAAAGAAAGAAAGGGGGGTGGGGGAGCCACTGGGAACGATGGAGTCGCTGTGCAGGCAAGCCTGGTGGCAAAATAAATTATGATTTTTCATAAAACACATTAGCTTGTTATTAATGCATATTAATGTATTAGTGAAAAACCTCATCTTATGTCACACCTCGATATTTTGATGACCACTTCAGGGATCATAGGCAAAGAAGTCAAAAGCTCCTGTTTCAGATTATATGTTTTGAACAATGCTTAACAAAATAGGCAGCAAAAGTTTAATCTGTCTTATTTCATCTTAAAAACAAACTGGTTATAAACACTTGAATGAGTACATATGTTATCGTGCACAAGGACTCGGGTGGGTTCAAGCCCCTGGCCTCCACTTGAGTGGGGGAAAGCTTCATGGGCGGTGAGAGAGATCTGCAGGTGTCTCTCTTTTTCTCTCTCTCACCTCCCCTCTGTCCTTAAGAGAGGAAGGAAGGAAGGAAGGAAGGAAGGAAGGAGTAAGAAAAAGGCCACCAGGAGCAGTGGATTCTTCATCACATAGGCACTGAGCTCCAGTAATAATAAGCCTGGTGACAAGAAAGAAGGGAAGAAAGAAAAAGCAAACACTCCCAGGGGTATAAAAATTCCTCAAATCAATGAACGCTTTCCAGTTTGGAAAATCATGTAAATCTGCTGCCCTCCTCCTCCCAGGACAGAAGCTATTAGGCCGCACCTTATAGACAAACTCTTCCATCTTCTCCATGGCATGGTGGGCTTGCAGGGGTAGTGTCAGCACCCGCACCTCCTCCTCCTCTTCCTGGGGAACTGGGCATGCTTGCTCTTCTTCAGCCTGTAGGAGGAAAGTATCAAAAAAACAATCCTAGGAGTCATCTCATAAAGTGTACTACTCCAGGAAAATCCAAACGTAATTCTTTCTGCCCAGTCTCTCTCATAAATAGGGTCTGGATGTGGTCCTTTCTCCAAAAGTAAGACAGTTACTGAGTTTACAACATGACGGCTCAAGATGACTAATATTTGGTAAGTGCTGAGGTAAAAGCTCAGTTCAGCACCCAGGAGGCTGGAGGAACAAACCATATCTAATTAAAAAAAATTTTTAAATTTCTTTGATAGAGACAGAGAGAAATCAAGAGGGAAGGGGGAGATAGAGAGAGGGAGAGACACCTGCAATACTGCTTCACCACTGGTGACACTCCCCCCACTATAGGTGGGGGGCTAGGGGCATGAACCAGGGTCTCTGCACAAGGTAGTGTGTGTGGATACGCCACTGCCTGGCCCCCAGATTTTTTTTTTTTTTTTTTTACACACAGGGCACTGTTCAGCTCTGGCTTATGGTGCTGTGGAGGATTAAACCTGGGACTTTGAAGTCTCAGGCATGAGAGTCTGTTTGCATAACCATTATGCTATCTCCCCTCCACCTGATCTAAATATTCTTGACAGTGGAGAATTCTCCACTTTCTGTTTCCCAAGCCTTTCTTCCATACCTCAAAATTCAGTGGCAAAGAGAACCTAGTAGATTCAAAAGTCCATTCGCTGTTCAAATGAGCAAATTAAATCTGTTCATCCTTTCCACCTCACTGACTCTGGGGACGCTGCCATGACAGAGCCTTTGTAGCAGTTCCCAAGAGCACCTGACTGGCTCCACAGAAAGCAGAGGCACTGACGGCAGTTCCCAGAGGAGTCTCAGCACACGGTGTACATGAGCAAGAGCGCCTGCCTCCCGAGCAGAAAGCATTCTTTCTCCCAAGGCTCCAAACCCTGGTGATGCAGAGCCTAGCAATTCAGCGCCTCCGGTTTCTTTCTCCTGTTGATGGTCCTTGGTAAACAAATGGTTCCTCTCTGACTTTACGCTACAGATTCTTATTTACCCCGGTATCTACTCTTTCTCTCTTCCTCAATAATAAAGTCTAGTTTTATTCAAGGTGGTCTTATGTAATTTTACACATGCCCAATAAAAAGACTACATTACCTAACCTCCAGCATCGCATCGCTGAATATAAATAGGAAAGTAAGTTCTGGCCTAGCAGTAATAAGAGAGACACGCTTATCTTGTCAAAGCTATAGGGATTTCTGTTAGTTACATGCAGTCAAACCTTATGTAATTGTTTCCTTCCTCCACTCACAGACATTTACTCAATCAGATTCCAGGCCTTGTGCTAAGCACCAGAGTCCTAAAAAATGAGTGAACTCACAAAAGTTTACAAAGGAAAAATACATAAAAAGGTTAAGTAATGCTTTTAGTAAGGCCTGGGATAGAGATATTCCCAGGGTGCTATGGCTCCTCCCCTTTTTAGGAGGGAGCTGTAATCTGAAAAAATGAGCACTGACAGAGATGCCTATGGACAGCAGCTGATCGCAGGGTGAGTCCTACGGTGACCACTTACTTACTTTGGTTGGGTTGGTGACTGCCCGTTGTTTGCCCTTCTCTTCTAGCAAGGGTCCCAGTTCAGCCAGTTCTACGGTGTCAGTTTCCCTGGTGCTGGCAGGAGCCCCATTTCCCTGTGCCACCACAGAGCCCTTGTGAGAAGACATCTGGCTGGTACCTCAATTCCCTGCAGTTTCAGCTTGGGGAAAGGTTGGGGGGGTCTCTCAGCCCCCGAGGGCAGAGATCTCCTTGTGATGGTAGACACTAAAAGCGAACACAAACAAGGTGTATTGAATAAGACAATTAGTCATAGTGGAGGAGACAGCCCAGTGGTAGAGCATGGGGCTTTCACGCAGGCGGGTCCTAGGTTTGATTCCTGGCACTATATACGCCAGGACTAAGTGATGCTCAGGACTGTCACTCAAAAACCTTTTCCTGAGAGTCGGGCGGTAGCGCAGCAGGCTAAGTGCAGGTGGCACAAAGTGCAAGGACCAGCATAAGGATCCCGGTTCGAGCCCCCGGCTCCCCACCTGCAGGGGAGTCGCTTCACAAGTGGTGAAGCAGGTCTGCAGGTGTCTGTCTTTCTCTCACCATCTTCCTCTTCTCTCTCCATTTCTCTCGGTCCCATCCAGCAATGACAACAACAATAATAACTACAACAATAAGGCAACAAAAGGGAATGATAATAATAATATATATATATATATATATATATATATATATATATATATATAACCTTTTCCAGAAATACTACAAAAAAGAGCTAACCAGCTCATGCCATGTCTCCGGTATAAAGGCTAGTTAACTGCTAAAATAACATCTTTTCCTCATTCTCCCTCTTTAACATCACCCTTTACTCAGAAACTCACTCATTTCACAGATAAGGCTACAAATATGTCTGATAGCGTGCCTTCAAAAGATGTTTCGTTATCATCCAAATTACCACCACAGGAAAACAGCTACCCACCCTCAACTTCCTCCCCCACACATGGGGCCCACCCAGTGAGAAGAGTCAGACTTACCGCTCCCAAACCAGTGTGCCCAAGAAGGGTCTGGCTGGTTCAGATTGAGCAACTGAACCATGAAACCAGTACCTGGCTTCATTTCCCCCAAGACTACCCACCCAGGCTCAGAGAGGAATTACACGTCAATGGCATTCAGTAGGGCCTTTTATCTACAAATGCTCTGGGAAGTGGGCCTCAGATGAAGGAAGGAACTTGGTCTTGGGTTAGATGCCCAGTGATTAATTTTCCATGAGGTCTACTGACTCTGTTATAATGTGAGATCACCTGCGTTCAGCATTTGGATAATGAGCTTTCATTAGAATTTCTCCTTATAGTAAGCAACAGCTTACCTGGAAGCAGGAAATTGGAGGCAAGGTGGCAGCCCCAGCCTTGCCCTCTGTAACACACATACCAAACAACAGGCTAAGTGACAGCTGGTGCCAACCACCATGGGCCATGACCTAAGCCCCACTCACACTCACTTTTCAGAAACTAGAGACTCGCACACAAATCCTTTAGGAAAACCAGTGAAACCCAGAACTTAGTCTTCGAGGAAAGGTCTCTAACATTTCAGTTTTTCCTAAAGTGGAGCTTTACGCATTAGGCTTTAGTGAGGTCACGGGGAGATGAGAATATTAGAAAGAGTGAATGGGGCCAGGCAGTGGTGCTCCTGAGTGAGCGTATCTGTGCAAGCACTCAGGTTTAAGTCCCTAGTTTCCACCTGAGGGGGGTGGGGAGGTGGAGCGGAGCTTCGCGTGTGGTCGATCAGAGCTGCAGGTGTCTCTTTCCTATTAAAAAAGCAGGGAGGTATACTCAAGAAATTCTACTATGTTATAAATGACTAGCTCTAGTTACCCTCCCCCACATACAAAAAAGAAATTTTATTACTCAAAATAGCAGTAACCAGTGTACAGGCATTTCTTCCATTGGTTGTCAGAGTCCTGATAACCACAGGCCCAGTAACACCTACATGAGGAGCCAAGTGCATCACAGGAGGTGAAACTTTGTTTGTTTTAATATTTTATTTACTTACTTTCCTTTTTTGTTGCCCTTGTTGTTTTTATCATTGTTGTGGTTATTGTTATTGATGTTGTTGCCGGATAGGACAGAAAGAAATGGAGAAAGGAGGGGAAGACGGGGGGGGGGGGGGAGAGAAGAGACACAGACACCTGCAGACCTGCTTCACCGCCTGCGAAGCACACCCCCCCCCCCCCCCGCAGGTGCAGAACTGGGGCTCGAACCAGGATCCTTATGCCAGTCCTCGAGTTTTGCGCCATGTGTGCTTAGCCCGCTGCGCTATAGCCTAATCCCCCAGGAAGTGAAAGAAAGTGAGAGAAAGAGGGAAAGAGAACCAGAGGTGGTCTGGGAGGTGGCACAATGGATAAAGCATTGGACTCTCAAGCATGAGGTCTTGAGTTTGATCCCCAGCAGCACATGTACCAGAGTGATGTCTGATTCTTTCTCCTATCTTTCTCATCAGTCAATAAATAAAATCTTAAAAAAAAAAAAAAGAGGGAGCCAGGCGGTAACACAGTGGCTTACGCATAGGTGGCACAAAGCACAAGGACAGGTGGAAGGATCCTGGTTCAAGTCTCCGGATCCCCACCTGCAGGGGAGTCGCTTCACAGGCGGTGAAGCAGGTCTGCAGGTGTCTGTCTTTCTCTCCCTCTCTCGTCTTCCCTCCTCTCTCCATTTCTCTCTGTCCTATCCAACAACAACGACATCATCATCAACAACTACAACAATAAACAATAAGGGCAACAAAAGGGAATAAATAAATAAATATTAAAAAAAAAAAAAAAGAAAGAGCCAGAGCACCACCCTGAAACATACAATGCCAGGGACACCATGCTCACAAGCTAGACCTCCTGCGCCACTTCCCAGGCTGTGGGGACCAACTTGTAAATAAATGAACAGTATCCTTTTGGCTGGAGCAGCCATCTTCCAGCAAATCATCAAAATGACTAACACAAAGGGAAAAGGAGAGGTGCCCCCACATGTTCTCTAGGCCTTTTAGAAAACATGGAGGGGTCAGGCAGCAGCGCAGCGGGTTAAGCGCAGGTGGTGCGAAGTACAAGGACCTGTGTAAGTAGAAGGACCTGTGTAAGGATCCCGGTTGAGCCCCCATCTCCCCACCTGCTGGGGAGTCGCTTCACAAGCAGTGAAGCAGGTCTACAGGTGTCTATCTGTCTCTCCCCCTCTCTCCATTTCTCTCCGTCCTATCCAACAACAACATCAATAACAATAACTACAACAAAAAAAACCAAGGGTAACCAAAGGGGGGAACAATGCATAGACCTTGGGCTGGGGAGTTAGCATAAAACAAAAACAAAAAACACGGAGCTGTTCCTTTGGCCACATATAATATGCGGATCTATAAGAAAGGTGATATTGTAGATATATATGGGCACTGTTCTAAAAGGAATGCCCCACAAATGTTACCATGGCAAAACTGGAAGAGTCTACAATGTTACCCAGCATGCTGTTGGTATTGTTGTAAACAAACAAGTAAAGGGCAAGATTCTTGCCAAGAGAATTCATGTTTGTATTGAGCATATTAAGCACTCTAAGAGCAGAGACAGCTTGAAATGTGTGAAGGAAAATGATCAGGAAAAAAAAAGGAAGCCAAAGAGAAGGGGACTTGGGTTCAACTGAAGTGCCAATCTGCTCCACACTTTGTGAGAACCAGAGCTGCTGGAACCCATTCCCTATGAATTCATGGCATGATCAATATAAAAACTTAATAAAATATCAGAACTATAAAAAATAAATAAATGATGTAAGTATGGCTTTGCTTCTGAAAGGAACTCTCTTCCACAGTTCAATCACTATATACAAACATCTCTGACATCTTGTGCTAGTTTTCTGTCTTATCCAAAAATAATCACAGCTGTTTTTTTTAGGGATTACGGGGGTGGAGGGAGACACAGGACATATGTAGACAGGTGAGGGCAATCTCAAAACTGTCAAGTTTCAAAACTGTTTCAAAACAGTCAAGTGATGCTCAACTCACAGGCACATCTAAAAGCAACAGGCAAGCCCAGTTTAAGGGAGACAAAATAACTGTCTCCAGAACAGACCTTTCTGCGGTGTCAACAGAGATAGTTCCTCTTCCTTCAAATGTGCAAGACTCTGACAAGACAGATGCCAACTCACTGTCAGAGCCCAAGGAGAACAGGAAACTGGAGGCCCCTGAAAACCTCAGGAGATAGGCAGCCCATGTGAGAAACAGCACTGGGGAATCTTTTTTCACTAGGCTGATCACAAGGCTTACTTCCTCTAAGGGAAGCTCTACGGAATTAAGCTTTGAAAGAATAGCTTATATCAGAGCAAACCTCACAAGTAGCTTTAAGCATCTTGATGAAGTCTGAAGAGGGAAATATGCTTAGAACACTACTGCTGGGACCGGGTGGTAGTATGCCTGGTTGAGCGTATGAGCTACCATGCACAAGGACCCGAGTTCAAGTCCCCTGTCCCTACCTGCATGGGGAAAGCTTCATAAACGGTGAAGCAGGGTTGCAGGTATCTCTCTTTCTCCTCCTCTCCCTCTCAATTTCTCTACCTAGTAAAATATTAAGGGGCTGGAGGGTGGCACACTCAGTTAAGTGCACATAATACTAAGTACAAGGACCCATGCAAGGATCCACGTTCAAGCCCCCACTCCATACCAGCAGGGGGGACACTTGACAAGTGGCAAAGCAGGTCTGCAGGTGTCTATCTTTCTCCCTCTCCCCTCTAAATTTTTCTCTGTCCTATCAAGAGAAAAAAGAATGACTGCCAGGAGCAGTGGAGTCGTAGTGCTGGCACTGAGTCCCAGCGATAACCCTGGAGGCGAAAACAGATAAAACATTTTGAAAGTTTACTGCTTTCAGCACTTCAGAGGCATGCCACAGGGTGGGGTGGGAGGCTGTTGTCAGGTTCTGGTATAAACATTCATGTCACTGGTTTTGACCAGAACTCACATTTCAAAATGAGTGAATGAGTGGGAGACTATTCCATGCAGCAAGCACATGACTTACTAGCACCCTGCCACTAGCTAAGGGCTTATACACGTATCCTTCTGCTCATAGGGCTTTCTCTTCCCTCTCTCTTCCTTCTCCCAGAGTAAGACAACAGTCACTGAATATTTAACGAATATACATAGTATTAGTACCTTAAAGCAAAATACAAAGTTAAGCTGTCAGTGTCTCCAAATAGCCTATAATTAGATGCATAGTCATTTTTGATGTACAAAGTATAAATAAATGATAAAATGTCATTGCTCCGGGAGGGTGGCAGAACGAGAGACCACCCTAACTTTAGTCATTCAAATAAGGAAATAATGTGTGACTATTTTATTAGAGGCAATGAGACTATAGACAAACATTTTTTTAATGCTGTACTATGTCATACATGTGCTGTATGGCTGAGTAACTTCCTGGGCTCAATTATTCTTTTTTTTTTTTTTAAAGAATTTATTTATTCATGAGAAAGATAGGAGGAGAGAAAGAACCAGCCACCACTCTGGTACATGTGCTGCCGGGGATCGAACTCATGACCTCATGCTTGAGATTCTGGTGCCTTAGCCACTGCGCCACCTCCCGGACCACAGCTCAATTATTCTTATTTATAAATAGTAGTAGTAACAGCAGCTGCAGAAGAGGAGGAAGAGGAGGAGGAGGAGGAAGAAGAAGAAAAAGAGGAAGAGGAAATGGAGAGAGAGGGTCACAGAAAGGAGACACCACAGCACTCCATGGAGCTGCCCTGCTGGTTGGGCTGGAACCCAGGGCCTCACGCTTGGAAGCATGCGCTCTACCTGAGGACCTATCTTCGACCTCCATGACAAACTTTTTTTGTTGCCCTTGTTGTTTATTATTATTGTTGTTGTTGTTATTGTTGCCACTGCTGTTGCAGACAGAGAGGGGGAGAGAAAGATAAGACACCTGCAGACCTGCTTCACGGCCAATGAAGCGACCCCCTGCAGGTGGGGAGCCAGGATCCTTACGCAGGTCCTTGCAAAGGCTTTGTGCCACCTGTGCTTAACCTGCTGCGCTACCGCCCAGCACCTGACAAAATAAGTTGAGCAATTAGGGTCAAAGGGCAGCAAAAGAATCCGGATTGGTATTACATATCTATGATGGAACTGAGCAGTGCAGCCTACAGGCCTACAAACTGGCATTTGTAACTTCCACACCTAAGAAACAATAGGTGACTCACAAGAGAGGAGCCTACCAGCAACACCCTAGGAAAGAGACACTTAAAAAGAAAGAATTAGAAGGGCCTCTGTCTCCAACCCCAATCTACATATCCGGAAACAATGACAAGTAATTTACACAGGAACATGGAATGGATCTGCCTGACCTGCAAGAATCCATGGAGGAGACTTGGAAGAACTTTGAGGGGTAAAAAAAATGGGCTCCTGGAGAAGCAGGTTTGGGATGGATATCCCTGCTTCCACACTGCAATATTTGCTACTTTTTGCTTTTAATAAAACATCTTATTGTAGCACAAAAATCAGAGGGCTGTTATGGGCCAGGACCTGGCAAACCCAGAATGCTAACACTTCAGCCCTTTT
Organism: Erinaceus europaeus; assembly: GCF_950295315.1. NCBI lineage: Eukaryota > Metazoa > Chordata > Mammalia > Eulipotyphla > Erinaceidae > Erinaceus > Erinaceus europaeus. The sequence continues at coordinate 21,516,980 of NC_080180.1, forward strand.
TCAGAGAGGAGAGGAGAGGGAGAGGGAGAGAGGGAGAGAGAGAGAAAGAGGGAGAGGGAAGAGGGAGAGAGAAAGAGAGAGGGAGAGGGAGAGGGAGAGAACCAGAGCATCACTCTAGCACATGTGATGCTGGGTATTGAACTCCTGACTTCATGCTTAAAAGTCCAATGCTTTATCCATTGCCACCCCCCCCCCCCCACCTAGTCATCCATGTAGGTATTTGTAGTAATCTCCTCATTTGACCTAAAAAGGTTTTATGCCCTCCAATGTGTTCTCTTCTCCTGGGATGACCTCAGCCTCCTGGCTATCATTCAAGCCTTTTCCTTTTTCTGTCCAATCACTTTCTGTTAAATCTTCTGATTTCTCCAGCATCTCTATCACCAGGCTCCTGAACCTCCCTTCAGAACTGTCTAGATAGACCCAGTTACTAAAGCTAACAGACACCCCAGTTAACTTCTCACATAAAATGTATACAGTGGAGGTCAGTAGAGATCATGCCATCATCATTAGCAAAGTCCATTATTCCTTCTGGTTTTCTAAACTGCAGCAACACAACAGGAAAAACAAAGAGAGGGAGAGAGACAGACAGAAAAGGACGACTGGTCTGTCAAAGAGATGAATAACAGGACCTGAAGATAAGCTTCTCAATGAGTGGGCTCACAAACAGCTGAGCATTGTTACAAGGGGATTCATCTCTATCAGGTCAAAATCAGCACAGCCTCCTATGGTATTAATTCTGGGAGCACTACAGAGAGTCAAATATTATTATTAAAATCCACTGCTCATAGTCCATTTTTTATTGGACAGAGAAATTGAGAAGGGAGTGGTAAGATAGAGAGGGAGAGACACCTGCAGACCTGCTTCATAGCTTGTAACCCCCCACCCCCAGGTGGGGAACCAGGGGCTTGAATTAGGATCCTTGTGCTTCGTACTATGTGTGCGCTTAACCGGGTGAGCCACTGCCTGGCCTCTAAAGAGCCAAATATATTTCCACTTTCTATCAGCTTTCTATGCTTTATGTATCTTAGAGGAAACACATTTCCCCTCAAACTCACCACACCCAATATGACAAATTATAGTTGAGCCAAATCCAACTGAGCACATTTTTGATGGGATTTCTTTAACTCAAGAAATAAATCTTTACCAGTAAACGGTCCAACTGGATAGAGTTAAGGTATTAGAGAATAAAACTGTGGAAGATGGGAGGTGCTTGTGGGTCTATAAATAAGATAATCCTGTGCTGAACTTGAGAGATTCTTAATCGTCACCATGAGCTAGAGAACTTATTTCATATATATGTGTGTGTGTGTGTGTGTGTGTGTGTATTTGGACATATTTAGTCTGTGAATTAGCTCCCAGGCTATTGCCCTTTTTTTTTAATCGTTGTTGTAGTTATTGTTATTGCTATTGATGATGTTGTTACTGATAGATAGGACAGAGAGAAATGGAGAGAGGAGGGGAAGATAGAGGGGGGAGAGAGAGAGAGACACCTGCAGACCTGCTTCACCACCTGTGAAGTGACTCCCCTGCAGGTGGGGAGCTGGGACCCTTACTCGGGATCCTTACTTTGCGCCACGTGCACTTAACCCGCTGCGCTACCACCCAACTCCCGTTTTTTTTTTTTTTTATCTTTTAATCTTTGTTTATTTATTGGATAGACAGCCAGAAATTGAGAGGGAAGGAGATGATAGGTAGAGAGACAGAGAGACACCTGCAACACTGCTTCACCACTTGTGAAGCTTTCTGCCTGCAGGTGGGGACTGGGAGCTCAAGCCCAGGTCCTTGAACACTGTAACGTGTGCTCAACCAGGTGTGACATCACTTGGTCCCACTCCCAGGTTTTCCTGTCAATAATAACACACTTTCCCTACAGTCAAAGGCATAAAACTTTGAGAAGTATTTATTTATTTATTACAAGTAATTCTTTTTAAAAAATATTTATTCCCTTTTGTTGCCCTTGTTTTATGGTAATTATTATTGTTGTTATTGACATGGTTGCTGTTGGATAGGACAGAGAAATGGAGAGAGGAGGGGAAGACAGAGAGTGGTAGAGAAAGACAGACACCTGCAGACCTGCTTCACCACTTGTGAAGCGACTCCCCTGAAGGCGGGGAGCTGGGGATTCAAACTGGGATCCTTAATGCCGGTCCCTGCGCTTTGCGCCACCTGCGCTTAACCTGCTGCGCTACTGCCCAACTCCCAAGAGTAGTATTTATTTTTTAATTGAAGTAACACTGATTTGTGAAAGAGTCACAGCCATATGCTGGTTTCAGGTGTCACAGCATTATAAATCAACATCTGTATATACTTCATTACAAATCAACATCTGTACAGCATGATTTTCCACAAAGAAAGTCTCTCATCTTCTAAGAGTTTTTTAATTGACAATCCCCTGACCCATACAGATTCCATGAGTAAGTGCAACGTATGGTCACCTTGGTTCCCACTGTTGTCAGGCCAGACTAGTCGGGTCCTAAAAGCACAGCAATCTTCTCTATGTTGTGGCTCCCAAGAGAAGAGGGAGGCAAAGCGAGATCTATGACCGAAAATCACCAAAGCAGCAGAGGGGCTCCATCTTCCTACCTGATGCCAAGTATCACTGACAGAATCTGAAGTGGAAAGTTACAATTTAATTTCTTTTGTAGCTCTTTTCCAGTAAAATTATTCAAGTAGGTCTTTCTGACCTTGAACTGAGGTAAGTTTTTCAAAGGCCACAGTACAAAAGAAAAAAAGAAAGAAAGAGAGAAAGAAAGAAAGGAAAAAGGAAAATAGTATACTGTATAGGTATATAAATTATTTCATGGGGCCAGGCAGTGGTACACTGGACTAAGCACACATAGTATGAAGTGGCAAGGATCCTGGTTGAAGCGCCCCCATCATCCCCACCTGCAAGGGGGGGGGGGTCGCTTCTCAAACAGTGAAGCAAGTCTGCAAGTAAGTGTCTATCTTTCTCTCTCCCTCTCTGTCTTCCCCATCCCTCTGAATTTCTCTGTCCTATCAAAATGAAATAAACAAACAAATAAATACAAGACTTTCACATGAGTAACACCTGACTTTCCAGCACATTCCAGAGATTGGGTCAATACAGCAGTAGCATATTATGCTGATCACTTTATACTGTGTATCACAGAAGCCCCACAGGATGCAAAAACAAATTCAGTTCATGCCTGAAAACCAATCACTTGAAGCTGATCTGGCTACAGGGCACTTGGTTCTCACTCTCTCATTAGTTAAAAACAAAACTTTTTTTAAAAGAAATTTTCATTCTAAGATAAACTACAAACTTTGCAAACATTAGCCATACCCCCAACACTTATGATCAGGACTAAGAAATTAACTTTTGAGCAAAGAGAGAACAAAGTCTCCAGGACAACTTTAGGAAACAAACGGGACACTTAGAACAGAACAGAACAGAACGTAATGCTTTTGATGAGTACTTGCATCAGAAACAAGCCCTTCATGATTAATAACGCTTCTGGAGTTGGGCTTCACATTACAGGAATCAAAGAAAACTTCCTTGAGGGGGTCGGGTGGTGCAGCGGGTGAAGTGTTCCTGGCGCAAAGCACAAGGACCAGCGTTAAGGACCCTGGTTCGAGTCCCCCACTCCCCACCTGCAGGAGAGTCGCTTCATGGGCGGTGAAGCAGGTCTGCAGGTGTCTATCTTTCTCTCCTCCTCTGTCTTCTCCTCCTGTCTCCATTTCTCTTTGTCCTATCCAACAATGAACGACATCAACAACAACAATAACCACAACAAGGGCAACAAAAGGGGAAAAAAAATGGCTTCCAGGAGCAGTGGATTCATGGTGCAGGCACTGAGCCCCAGCAATAACCCTGGAGGCAAAAAAAAAAAACAACAAAACTTCCTAGAACTTAAGAAGTACAAAAATCCTTTATTCAGACAAGAATACTGATTACTTACAAGTTATGTATGACACTGTGGCAAGAGATAAGAGGAGTTAGAGACCTGACATGCTTGCTGACCTCTACTTTACTGGTGGGGGGTAGGGTGGGGTGAGGAATGGGAATCAGGTCAGCAAAATAGCTCACTTGGTTAGTGTGCTGCTTTCCTGTGTGCACAGCCCAAGTTCAAGGCCGCCCTCACTGCACTGAAGAAAGCTTCAGTGGTGTGATCCCCCTCTAACTCTAAATTTAAAAAAATAAATAAAAGGCACGAGGGAATCACCTTCCCCTCTACTACTACTACAAGGCTAAATGCCATTAAGTGCTGCAGGAATTTGGCAGACAAATTCGATTTTAGTTGAAATGATCAAGAGGCAAACACTAGAAGAAGAAGAGGTCTTGTGGAAGACTTTTTTTTTTCCCCTCCAGGGTTATTGCTGGACTCAGTGCCTGCACCATGAATCCACCGCTCCTGGAGGCCATTTTTTCCCCCTTTTGTTGCCCTTGTTGTTGTAGCCTCCTTGTGGTTATTATTGCCATTGTTGATGTTGTTCGTTGTTGGATAGGACAGAGAGAAATGGAGAGAGGAGGGGAAGACAGAGAGGGGGAGAGAAAGATAGACACCTGCAGACCTGCTTCACTGCCTGTGAAGCGACTCCCCTGCAGGTGGGGAGCCAGGGGCTCTAACCGGGATCCTTACACCGGTCCTTGCGCTTTGCGCCACATGTGCTTAACCCACTGCGCCACCACCAGATCCCCCCCCCCTTTTTTTCACCAGAGCAGTATCAGCTCTGGTTTATGGTGGCACAGGGCATTGGAGCCTCAGGTATGAGGGTATCTTTGCATAACCATTATGCTATCTACCCCCGCCCATGAAAGACTTTTTTTTTGTTATTGGATAGAGACAGAAAGAAATTGAGAGTGAAGGGGGAGATAGAGAGATAGACGCCTGCAGACCTGCTTCACCACCTGTGAAGTGACGCCCCTGCAGGTGGGGAGCTGGGGGCTCGAACCAGGATCCTAACCGGTCATTGCGCTTGCGCCACGTGCGCTTAAGCCACTGCGCTATCGCCCGACTCCCCATAAAAGATTTTTATGAAAGGTTTTAGATAGGTAGAGATAGAAGCAGGCCTCTCAGGAGGGTGTGTACTATCTTGTGACTCAAGGCAGCTAGGAAGGAACACAGTTGCCAGGACAATATGCACAATTCACTTTTCCATGTGGGAATTTCAGAGAGGTAAAATGAGGCCAAACTCAAGAAAACGAAGATGGCCTAAAATCCTACCTATCATGGTTTATTTTGTCCATTAGCAACCGGGGGCCTGGCAGATTAATGTTGCTTCCTGATGCTTGTCTGCCATTCCTTCCTACTTGAAGGCAAAAACAAAAACAAACCACCACCACCAACAACAAAAACGGTCAATTATTTTGTTTGCTTTACTACCCCTTGGGAGTCAGGACGTTTCTTGGTCACTGAAGACAGAAAACTTTCTGAGCCCACTCAGAAATAGTTTTGTGGAGCTCTGCCCTGAGGTGAACTTTCAGACGTATAACACCAATTTTTAACATTGATTCCCCAACTGCCAACCAGTATATGGGGGACACAGAAGTTACTCCTGGAAGAAAGTAAAATAGTGGCTGCAAGCTGGAACTGCTACCTCAATACTGTAATGTCTGCAACCCCCCAGTGTAAACTGTACCATCCAGTGCCCATATTACACTACCATCAGGAACAGCAATTGCACAATCACAGGTGACCCAATCCCGGTGGAGAGAAAAGCCGTAAACATCCCACTTCGACATCATTTTAGCAAAGAACCTGCCACAACCAGTCTGCCCCCGATTTAGGACGGCAGCCCCCACACCGCAGCTGTGATCTCTGGACACCTGGTGGGAACAGTCTTCCTTGGGTCAAGTGCTAGCGACCCCCTCTCCTGGCACCTAAAACTATAAACCCTCCTCCGTTTCTCATTCGCCTAGGAAGCTGCAGAAAGCGAGGGGGAAAGCAACATTTGTTTTTTCTTCGTAAAACAATGGCTCGAAGACCAAAAAAAAAAAAAAAAAATCTCCACCCGCCCCCAAAAGTAGTTTAGATGCTGCTCACATTTCAGCTTTGAAGATTATGTTGCCAGAAAATTGCCCAACCACCCACCCACCAAGATGGGGGACCTGTCACAGTCTGACCTGCCAGAGATGTGGGTGCAGGAGCCCCAGGACCCGGGGCGACCCTGCACCCCGTCCCCACTCGCCCAGCGCGCGGCCGCCGCACCGGCTCAGCTCCAGCCCGGCCCGAGACAGTCAGGATCCAGACGTTTCAACCCCCAACGGGGCGAGGGAGCCACGGCCCGCCGGCACCGCAGCACCGCAGGCGGGGATAGACCGGCTGCGCAGCCCACCGCGCTAACCTGCCCCCCAGGCCGCCCGGGGTGGCGCGGTGGGCGGGGCCGGAAATGTTTACCAGCCGCCGGGAGACACGGCCGGCGCCGGGCTGGGGGCTCGGATGCCCGGGAGGCTGACCCACGGCGATCCCCGCCGCAGACCCGGGCCGAGGCCCCGGGGCCTCCTGAGATCCGGCCGAGTCTCGCCCGCTCCGCGATAACTTACGGCCGGCCGAGGGGGCTCTGCTGGGGGCCGCGGTCCCCCGCGCTACATCCCGCGGCACAGAAGGCGGCCTGCGGCCGAGCGGCCCGGGATCTTCAGTGCCCGCCCCGCGCCGGAAGGGGCGCGCGACCACACAGCGTCACCTCCGCGGCCGCGTCACCTCCTCGCGGGCGCTCCTGACCCCACCTCCCTGGCATTCCTCCCGCGGCCCCAATCACTGGCCCGCTCCCCTGGGGCCCGCCCCCTGGAAAGGCCACGCCCAGACAGACACCGCCTCTCCGGCTCAGGGCCACGCCCCTCGCCCCGCAGGGAACCGCCCCTCATCAGAATATCCCCGCCCCTGGCCAGGGGCCCCGCCTTACCACCAGAGTCCCGCCAGCCCTCAGGCCCGGCTCTCTCTCCCGCAGGGCGCTCTCCCGGGCAGGCCCCTCCTCCCTTCGCAAGGACCCTAAGGCCTCCGAAGACATTGCGAAGAACCACACCCTTAAACCGTGGATTGGAGCGCACGACTGGGAAGAAATTTATGGGAATCTGACTGAACCCTGCGAAGGCGTGCCACATTTTCTACCGTGCACCTTGCCCTCTAGGCTGGGAACTTCCCCGCATCTCATCTGTTAGCAATGCCAGGCGTTTGATCTCCGGAAACACTTCTTAATTCTTTTTTATGCTGCCTGGCTCCTCCCTCCGCTCCACTGATACTTATGGAGCGCCTATCATGTGCCAGACGCTATGTCAGACTCTACCTTTGGCTCCTGTTATCCCTTGTCAGGAGCAGCAGAATTGTTTCGAACTGAATTGCTTGAGCGCTCTGCACCATCTCTGGCTCCCACGTTGCAGCCAGAGTGGTGGCGCCCAGAGTGCAGGTCTAGGAGAGTCTAGATGGCAGAGTCTGCTGCTGCCCCTTTTGAACCACAGGACACAAAGGATGACTTGCCCTACCAACTGTTTTCCCAGTTCTCCCAAGGATACAGCACAACTAGTGCTTTCCTAAACTAGAGAGAAGGCGATTTACCATTATATATGGATGTCTCAGAAATTTCCTCTCTTTGTCTTGGTTAAAATCATGGGCTGTGGAGTCAGACCCAGATGTCCATACCTGCCCAGCCTGTGAGCTTTAGCTCCTTCCTGTAATCCTTCCAAATGATGATGAATAACCTCCTCTCCAAATGGGTGAAAAAAAGCGCCCTTTCACTGTGTCTGGGTTAATTCTTAGTAAAATAACCCAGCAGGTGCTTAGGTGTCTCACGGCAAAAGGTAAGTGCTTCACTGGTGTTAGCTTGTCGCTGCTCTGAAATTACCATTTACTGCAGGACTGGGTTCAGGTTTCTTCAGCATGGCATTACAAGGACTAGCTATCCCCTTCCCCTTCCCGGGTTTCACCTTCCAGCATTTTTCCTCTGGCCTCATGGGCTCCAGGGAACTTCTCATTTTCCAGATGTTAACCACTGTCATTCTTCTGGGTTTTTACAAATGCTGATCCTCCTGTTAGGTGACACTTTCCTGTCATTCTCCACTGGAAGACCTAAAAAATTAGTTCTAGGCTTGACTTGAAATTGAGATAATGGTAGATCAGCACTTAGACCCTGGCAACCACTGACTTTTGGCAAATTTTTATCTTGTGAGAACTAAATTATAAAATCCCTGGGATCAGGTGGTGGCACACCTGGTTAGGAGTACACATTACAGTGTGCAAGGACACAGGTTCAAGCCCCTGATCCCCACCTACAGGGGGAAAGCTTCACAAGTGGTGAAGTAAGACTGCAGGTGTCTCTGCCTCTTTCTCTCTTTCCCCTCCCCTTCTCAATTTCTCTCTGTCACTATCCAATAATAAATCAATAAACATATATTTAAAAAACAAATAAAAGTCTGTAGCACAGCACTTGGTATATGGCAGTCAACTAAAACAATATTTGTTCTTTTTTTTTTTTTTTGTCCTCTGAATCTTTCCCAATCCCCATGCACCTTGAATGTGTTTTTGCTGTATTAGTAACTGAACTATGTTACAGCTATTTATCAACTATCTTTTGGAATTCTTTAGGGGCCTAAAATTGCTTTTTTTTATAAATGTATTTTTGACTTTTAAAAAATTTTATTAGTAGTACCATCTTTATTTATTTATTGGATAGAGACAGCTAGAAATCAAGAGGGAATGGGGAGACAGAGAGGGAGAGAGACACCTGCAGCCCTGCTTCAGCACTTGTGAAGCTTTCCCCCTGCAGGTGGGGACTGGGGGCTTGAACCTGGGTCCTTGTGCACTATAACGTGGGCGCTCAACCAGGTGCACCACCACCCAGCCCCCTTGCTTTTTTTTTTTTTAAAGAAAGATTTAGGGTGGGTAGATAGCATAATGGTTATTCAGAGAGACTCTCCTGCCTGAGGCTCCAAAGTCCCAGATTCAATCCCCTGTACCCCATAAACCTGAGCTGAGAAGTGCTCTGTTAAAATAAATAAATAAATAAATAAATAAATAAATTTATTCATAAGAGAGTAAGAGAAAGGCTTAGCGAGACCAGAGTATCGCTCTCCTCAGGCATATGTGGTACCAGGGACCAGCCTGGGGGCTCATGCATGCAAGCTCTGTACTTTACCAGTGGACAACCTCCTAATTGCCTCCTGGTTGAGACTGTAACCTTGGAGCCTAGCACAGTACTTTGCACAGGGCCAGCTCTAAATACATGTCGTTGCATGTTAGATGGGTGAGGCAGGAAACCGTGCATGACAATTTCCATGTGGGAAATTATCTTGTTGAGGTACTTCACTGTCTGAACTCAACAATCCTTCTACCTAAGCACTAACCAGGTTCAATCCTGCTTAACTTTAGATCAAATGAGACAGGGGCACTGTCAAAGTGGTGTGACTACAGATTGAACCCAACAATGCTAAGCAAGACTGTCCTTTTCAGAGGCAAGATGGATGAGATTCTGTCTCACCATGTGCAACCCTAGATGATCAAGAAATGCTTGATGAGGGGCTGGGCAGTGGTGCACCCTACTGAGTGCACGTTACCATTATAAGAACCCAGGTTCAAGCCCCCATGCCTCACTTGTAGGGTGGGGAGGAACCCTCATGAGTGGTGAAACAGTGGTGCAGGCTTCTCTTTTTCTGTCTTCCCTTCCCCTCTCAATCTCTCTTCTTCTTCTAGCGTTTGCCCTTCTTCCATAGCCAGTCAACAGCGTCAGGTTGAGCCTGATGTAAAGTTTTGAGACCTCCTTTGAATTTGGAGAGGTGGCAGTCGTTGACTATGTGGGTCATAGTCTGTCTGTAGCCGCAGGGGCAGTTCGGGTCATCTCTCTATCCTAACAAATTAAAAAATATATGTGTATATATTAAGTTGGATAGGATCCCAAACAGCAGAACTCACTGGAACTCTGCCCTACAGAGAAGTGAATTCTAGTGGCACCACAAATCTTTCTTTCAGGGGCTGTAGGGAAAACAACACATAGTTCCAATATCAATTCTGTCTCTCGGAGCTGATATAGTGCTTTGTTCCAATGGGACTAACAAATAAGATCCAGAGAAAATGCCTTAGTCCTGTCCTGGAGTGGATCGGCCAGACTACCAGAGCAGAAAGAGAAGGGCAGTCAGGACAGATGGACTGGGGGAAGCACATTGTCCAGGCACCAGCAAGTATGGCTGGGGCTGGTGATATCAGGCTCCTTTTTTTAATTAAAAAAAAAAATTATGTCTTAAAGAGGCAAGTTCTCTTCCAAATAGAAAGACAATTCTTGGGATTATGGATCGACCTGTCAACACCCATGTTCAGTGGGGAAGCAATTACAGAAGCCAGACCTTCCACCTTCTGCATCCCACAATGACCTTGGGTCCATAATCCCAGAGGGTTAAAAACAGGAAAGTTATCAGGGGAGGGGATGAGATACAGAGTTCTGGTGGTGGGAACTGTGTGAAGTTGTACCCCTCTTATCCTATGGTTTAGTCAATGTTTCCTTTTTATAAATAAAAAATTAAATAATAAAAAGATAGGGATATACATTAAAAAAAAGAAGACAATTCTTTGCATTTTTTCTGAAAGGTGCCATGCAGGCAGAACTGGGAGAAAGGCCAAGAGAAGGAGGAAGAGGAAGAGTGTCCAAGCTCCGGGAGAGGTAGTTGGGCTCATAAAGTGTGTGTTCTGCTCCCCCCCCCCCCACACACACACCCAGTGTGTTCTGCTTCCCCCAGCTTAGAAGTCTCCAGGGAGAAGCTGAACTTCTGACTCTGCTGAGACAGCTGCTAAGATCATCACTGAGTCTGGTGGCAGCTCACGTTTCAGCACAGGATACACATTTGCTGAAAGAATCTTTGGGAGACCCAGGAGAAATTTTGATTACCTTTCACCCAAGGTAGTCAGGGACAAAAATCCTTGAGGAAAAAAAAAATCCTTGGGAACAAGAACCTCTGACACAAGCCCTTTTTTATTTGCATAGTCGACATTCCAGGCACAAGCAACAGTCTTAGACTCTGGGGAGCCTTTTCCTCCAGCCTGGTCAAGGGCAGAGAGAGGCAGACACCCAGGTACATATTTCAGATTCCTTTCTCTGTTCTGAAGACAGTATTCCTTGTGTGCAATCTCTATAAGGCATCTTTTGTGAGTCTGCTCTGCATGTGCTCACACACAGAGTCTGCTGTAGGCTAAGTCCCAGATACGAAGCAAAACCCATTGTACACATAGTTTTTTCCTCACAGGCACAAAGAGTGTGGCACTGTCAAAGAACTAGCCAGTCTTGGGACAAATATACACGTTCCTTCCTTCTCTTCCTCTCTCTTTCCTTTCTGTTTTCTTTCTTTCTCTGAGCTAGAGATGGGTAGAAATGCAGAGAGAGAGAGAAGTGAGAGTGAAAGGGGAGTACAGCACTGATTCTTTCTTTAGTATGTGTGTGGGGTGGGAGGGTCAAGCTCATACCTGAGTCACACACATGGCACAGCAGCATACTATCCAAGTGAGCTATTTCTCTGGCCAGCTTCTCTCTTTCTGACCCACAGAAGAGGCTGTTCCATGGGCCTTCCCTGGGCCTTTTATCACAAGGAAACATAGGGGGCCTCTCAGAGGGACTCAGTCTTGGCTCACTTCCATATCTGCAAGGATGGACCACCTAGATTTTAGTTCCAGGGTAGGACAAAAAAAATGGCAGGGAAGGAAGGCTTTTTTAGTATCTGGGTGACAGATGCAGGGAACGGGACTGGGGAAACTGGGGGAGGCTCAGTAGGTGAACCGCATCTTTTGTGAGTAGCCGAGTTTGTCCAGAGAGGGGTGGCAGGCCAGCTGCACCATGGGAGGTGGTCCACACAGCAGCAGCAGCACATCATCCCCCGGAGCAGGCAGGTGCTCCCGGATCATGTCAGCAGTCACAAAGCCTTTGCTGTAGGCCCAATCTGCCGGAGAGGAGAGAAGAGAGAAATGACGCTCTAGACGCCTGCCGGCAGGGGGCGCAGAGCGGCGGTAGGAAGGGCCTGCAATCAAACTGCAGCAGCAGCCCCATGGGTAGACTCCAGTTGCAGTGGAGGGAAGGGTCTGGCAGGCGATCAGATGGGGAAGTCTGTCAGGAAAGGCTGGATTCACTGAAACTAAAACTCAAGAGAGAAAGGAGCAAGGCCCTGGGCTGGAGGGTCCAGATCTGGGGTAGGTACCTTCCGGGGGATGATCCAGAGTGAACCAGAGCTTCAAGCGATTGGGATATTGGACCTGCAGCTCCTCCAAGTCCTCCCGGAGGATTATGTCCTTTTCAGTCTGAAAGGAAAATGAACAGAGGAAGCAGAGATTCTAGCAAACAGCTCAGGCCCACATAAGAAGCACAAACGGGCCAGGCGGTGGCGCATCTAGTGAAGCACGCACATTACAGTGCGCAGGGAAGGCCCTTCTTCCCACCTGCAGGGGGAAAGCTTCACAAGTGGTGAAGCAGTATGGCAGGTGTCTCTTTGTCTCTCTCCCTCTCTATCTCCCCCTCCCCTCGCAATATCTCTGTCTCTACCAATAATAAATAAATAGATTTTTTTTTAAAAAAAGCATAAACATACTTCTCTGTTTTCCAAATAGGCAAGGGCAAAAAATGATAAAGTTTCAGGGACTAAGCAAGACTTTGAGGAAGTAGAAGGAAATAGCCTTTGTTTAAGCAGCATGAGGGATAAAGATGGAATACTGGGGGCTGGGTGCACCAGGTTAAGCACACATAGTATGAAGCACAAGGACCTGCACAAGGATCCCGGTTCCAGCCTCCCCACCTTCAGGGGTGTCACATAATTCATAGTGCTAGCAATGAGCCCTGAAGGCAAAAAAAAAATGGAGGGGGCCGGGCGGTAGCACAGCAGGTTAAGTGCACGTGGCATGAAGCGCAAGGACTGGTGTAAGGATCCCGGTTCAAGCCCCCTTCAAGGTGGTGTAAGGATCCCAGTTCAAGCCCTCTTCACAGGTGGTGAAGCAGGTCTGCATCTTTCTCTTCCCCTCTCTCCATTTCTCTCTGTCCTATCCAACAATGATGAGATCAATAACAACAACAATAATAAAAACAACAAGGGCAACAAAAGGGAAAATAAAAAATATATATATATAAAATAAAATAAAAGTTAAAAAAAAAGAAAGTTAAAAAAAATGGAATAGTTAACCAAAGAGATGCAAGTGTCTCTACTGAGGGCTAAACTCCTTAAATGTTTTCTTCTTTCCTTGGGTGTCAGGGAAGGAATGTGGACCAATGTTCTGCCCTCCATGTGAAGTCTCTCAAACTTACATAAGAACAAACCAATACTGCCAAAAGTGGTGCCATCTCTCTCTCTCTCTCTCTGCAGTCAAATGCTCTGCCCCTGAGCTACACCCCCTTGAGGTGCCACATCTCTCAACCCTACCCACACAGCAGCCTTGAAGGACAGAGAAGAGTGCACAAACCTGGTTGGCAAAAAGCAGGAAGCACTGGGTTGAATCTTCTCTGTCTTTCAGAATGGCCCGGATCAGCTGTAGCATGGGGGTGATTCCTATATGAAGATATCCCACAGTGAGATGTGGCAGCCACAGCCTACCCCCTGCCCCAACTCTTCGGCTAGCCAACCCTTTCTTTTAAAATTTACTTACTTATTTTGGATAGAGACAGAGAAATTGAGAGGGAAGGGGAAGACAGAGAGGGAGAGAGACGCCTGTAGCCTTGCTACATGTGGCTCATGAAGCCTTCCCCTGGAAATGGGGGCCTGAAGCTTAAACCTGGGTCCTGGCAAATTGTAACCTGTGATCTCAACCAGGTGTGCCACCAACCAGCTCCCTCCAGCCAACCCTTTCTTCATTTAGTGACTGTTTGCTTGCCACCAGGATTATCACCAGAGCGCAGTGCCTATACAGCTCTACCATTTCTGGTGACTTTTTTTTTTTTTTAAAATAAAGGATGAGAGACAGAAAGATGGTGACAAATAGAGAGATACCTGTAGCGCCCTGTAGCACTGCTCCACCACTTGTGAAGTTTTCCCCCTTGAAGGTGGGAACTGGGGATTTGAACCAGGGTCTTCATGCATGGTGATGTATGCCACCACCCAACCCCTTTGTTGTTTTGTTATTTAAAAGAAAATCCAATTCCTCTAATTTCCTACCATGTATTCTTCAACACCTACATCTCTTGATACTCCCCAACCCTGCAATTCTCTAAAACTCTTGAATTGGACATGCTCTACAAGTTCTCATGGTTGAATTCCTGCTAAGGAACCAATGTGAGACAGCCTCTGAAAGTTCTTGGAGGCTAGGATGCATGTCATAGGTCAGTACCTGACTATTCAATGATGATGGTTCTGGAACACTGGGCATTCAGGTTAAGTGCATATGCTTTGGAACTGGGCAGACCTGGATACTAACCCTGTCTCTGGGCATACCAATAACCCCGAGAAAGCTCTAGATCTCTCTGAACCTCTCTTTTCTCTGCTTTAAAGGGGGCAAGGCTGGTTACCTGCTTCATGGTTCATATATAAAAGTGACCAGTATAGTATTTTATATACAGAAGCACCCAAAGTGTGTTTTCTTTCTTCTCAACTAGCCTCTTCTTTGCTTTTCTCTATTCTCATAAAAAAAAAAAGTATTAGATCCAATCAATTTGAGGTCCTGGTTTATTTCTCACTCTAATCATCATCATCATCATCATCATCATCTTTGAGTGATCCAGGAAGTGGTGCAGTGAGTAAAACAGTAGAGTCTTGGGGCTACGTGCACCTGGTTAAGTGCACACGTTTAGTGCACAAGGACCCAGGTTCAAGCCCCTGGTCCCCACCTGCAGGGGGAAAGCTTCAAGAGTGGTGAAGCAAGGCTGCAGGTCTCTCTCTCTCTCTCTCTCTATTTCCTCTTCCCCTTTCTAATTTCTCTGTCTATCCAATACTAATAATACTAATGCTACCACTACTAAGCAGTAGCCTCTCAAGCATCGTATCTAGAGTTCAGTCCCCAGTGGCTCATGCACCAGAGTGATGCTTTAGACCTCTTTCTCTCTCTTTCTCCTCCTATCTCTCACATTAATAACTTAAAATATTTTTTTGTTTGTTTCTACTTGATTTTATGATTTTGCTTTTCAGATATTGGGGAGCTCTAGTCATTGGTATGACTCTCTCAACTAACAGCTTAGCTACAATTGCCCAGCCTTTGGGGGAGCACTGGAAGTTTTCAGGGTAACAACAGCAGTGTTACTGACAATGGGGGGTGGAGAATGGCCCCTCAAGTGACATACACCTGTTCCGCCAGCAATCATTCCCAGTTTCTTTGCCTTTCGGGATTCTGGGGGAGACTTCTTGTTGGGCTGGATGCTAAAATTTCCTGAGAAGTTGAGCAAAGAGAGGTGTGGAAAAGCAAAGTTAATACAGCAAACTTAGAAAACGAATGCAGAGGATGGGGGTATAGCATAATGGTTATGCAAAGAGACTTTTGTGCCTGAGGCTCTCAAGTCCCAGGTTCAATCCCCCACACTGCCATAAGCCAGAGCTGAGCAGTACTCTGGTAAAAAAAAAAAATGCAGCATGAAAAGCATGTCCCAGGTCAGTGGAACAACAGCTATGAAATTTGATCCTGCGGCTGGGGTGGAGGTTTGAGAAGAGCCAGCCCTGACAATAATACACTTGAGGGACAATGGGGCCAGGGCTATCTGTCCTGTATTATTAACTACCTGCCAGCCTATGGCCACACAGGCTTAGTACAAGCCAGCAAGTGCCATGGAGTGCTCTGGAGGCTTGCAAATGCACCCAGCTGGTCTACAGAGAGGGCTGATAGCTGGTCCTGGCTCCATCTAGTAAAGCCCACTGGAGAGATGATCTTTGAGGAGTGAGGCATGTTTGCTTTAGTCATCTCTCTCTCTCTGGTGAGTTCAAATTATCAGTGATATGCTTACAGAGTGAGAAGCTCTGCCCCCCCACCCCCAAACACACACACACACACACACACACACACACACACACACACACACACACACACACACCCAGCCACCGTGTGCTACCTAGAGAAGTGGAGAACAGGTTGTGGGAGAAGAGAGTCCACTCATTACCTTTCCCGTTATAAGTGAGCAGCCCACTTGGCCCCCGAAACTCCACCACATCCCCAATCTTCAGGCCATCCAGGTACTGAGACATCTTCCCCCCCTCAGGGAATTTGGGGTGCACACCTTTAAGGTAGACCTGAGAAGACAGAATGAGACGATCTCTTTGGAATGTCATTGGTGGCTGAGCCCCATGCTGACTGAACCTTCCTTCCAGGTAGCTAACACAGGGACCACACATGGGCTCCCTCCCCTCCAGCCCTCAGATTTTCTTGTTTCCCAAACCAAGCACCTCCTATTGCAGGGTAAGGGACTCCTGAGCTTCCTTCCTGCCCGGCCCCTTACTTTGATGACCAGGTCCACATAGCCTTGATGTTCATCGCTGGTGACAGGGGTGTATGGCCTGATGACCAGGCTGCCATCAATCCGGGCAGAGAGGTAGACATGTTTGCCTGGGGACATGCAGAGGGCTGTCATTGCCTCAGGGAGCTGGCAGATGGTGAGGCGTCCTCCGCCTCAGCCACAGGGGCTCCCTCCCAAGCTCCTCCCCCTCCCCCCCCACCCCCATCGGAGCTCCTAGCAATTCCTGCCAAGATTTTAGCTTGGGCAGGGCAGTGTGTCCAGGCTTAGAGTAACCAGGAAGAAGGAGTGCTGCATCAGAGAGAGGTCTGAGGAAATTGTGCAGGAAGAAGGGGAGACTCGCTTGAGTGTGATAGATGTCTGGAACACAGAGGCCACTGCTCTCAGGGGTCCCGAAGTCCCCCCCATCCCCAGCCTGCAAAAGCCAGGGAAGAGGAGGGGAATGGGGAGTGGAGGCGATAGATTGAAGCAGGAGTTGCCCCGCCCTCCAGGGGACACCTTGCCTCTCCCAAGCCCCCCTACACATCCTTACCTACAGGCAGCCCCAGAATGTGGTGGGCGCTGGGCAGGGCAAAGCGGAACCTCCTGGTGTTGTGACTCACAGTCTGGACGGCGGAGGACACAGTGTCTCAGCGGGCGGATTTACTGCTGCCCAGCCCTCGTCCCCCACCCCCCCCCCCGCACACCCCCGTGTCCAGTGGACGCTGTCCGCTCCGTCCCCGGCCCTCCGCTGCTCACCGTCTTGTCCACCAGCCACAGCAGGTACTTCTCATTAGGGTCTTGGAGAGTGACTTGCGGTCGGCGGGACCTCCGCACCCAGTAGGAGCCCAGGGCCAGGCCGAGCAGGGTCAGCAGCCCCACCCCCAGGGAGGCCAGCAAGATGGTGCTCTGTGGGTAGAGGAGGCAGCGTGACCACCAGCCCGGGGGAGCGCCGGGGGCTCAGCCCCCCAGCAGGTGCGGCCTGGCCCTGGGGAGCCCGCCGAAGCCGGAGGGTCAGGGCCAGCGGGCAGCCGGGGCAGGTCCAGGGCGGTGTCCCGGGGGACCCAGCGTCCAGGGCGGGGCGGGGCGGGGCGGGAGCCCCAGGCCGGGAGCTGAGCGCCCACAGCCAGGTGGGGGGGAATTCCCTGGAGCAGGATCTAGGGGCGAAGGGCTCACCGACTGGAAGCCCATGACCCAGCGGCGTGTCCTGCTCCTCCTGGCCCTCTGACAGATCCCACAATGCGCCGCGGGCTTCGGGAGGCCGGCAGAGACGCCCTGCGCCCCACCCACCAGCAGGGTGCCCACCCTCCCCTCACCCAACGGTAAGATCGCAGCTCCTGCCGCAGGGACCAGCTGAGCCCCACACAGGAAGGGAGACTAGAGGCAGCCTGTAGGGTGGAGTAGGCTCATGTTAAGTAGAAAGGTCGCGGGCTACCTTGGTCTAGACTCAAACCAGAGCGGAAGGGTTTGGAATTAGCCATCATGAGGCTACCTTACTATTTATTTATTAGTGCATTTGTGAATTAATTAATTTATTAAGTATTTCATTTATTTGTTAATGAGAGGACCAGAGCATCACTCCAGCACATGGGATGCCCAGGGTTGAAATCGGGATGTCATGCTTGAGAGTCTTTATCCACTCTTAAAAAAAAAAAAAATTGAGAGTCGGGCAGTAACGCAGCAGGTTAAGCGCAGGTGGCGCAAAGCCCTAGGACTGGCGTAAAAATCCCGGTTCGAGCCCTGGCTCCCTACCTGCAGGGGAGTCGCTTCACAAGTCTTGAAGCAGGTCCGCAGGTGTCTCTCTTTCTCTCCCCCTCTCTGTCTTCTCCTCTTCTCTCCATTTATCTCTGTCATATCCAGCAACAACATCAATAACGACAATAACTACAACAGTAAAACAAGGGCAACAAAAGGGAATAAACAAATATTTAAAAGAATCACACTTGTTTGTGATGTAAAAAAGTATTATTGGATATAGACAGAGAGAAATTGAGAGGGAAGGGAGAGACAGAGAAGGAAAGAGACGAGAGATACCAGCAGCCCTGCTTTACCACTCATGTAGCTTTCCTCCTACAGGACCAGGGGCTTGAACCTGGGGCCTTGTTCATTGTAATGTGTGCACTTAACCAAGTGTGCCACTACCTAGGCCCAGAGTTTTTATCCACAGTACTCCCATCCATTTATTTACTTGCTCTAAAGATTTGTTTATTTGTTTATTTATTTATTTATGAAAGCAAGAGGGGGAGAACCAGAGCATCACTCTGATTTATTTTCTGCTAGGGATGGACCTCAGATCTCATATTTCCAAGTCCAAAACTTTATCCACTGCATCATCTCCTGAGCCACTGTTGCCTTAGTCTCTCTCTCTCTTATCTATTTATTGGTAGAAGCATATTGAGAGGGAAGGGATAAGATAGGGAGAGAGAGAGATCTGCAACACTGCTTCACCACTTATGATACTTCCCCTCTGCAGGTGGGGGCCAGAGGCTTGAACCTTGACCCTTGAGCACTATAACATATGCACTTGTAGGGTGTGACACTACCCCTCCAACTTAGTTTTTCATATATATATATATATATATATATATATACATATACATATATACATGTATATTGTTTATTCCCTCTTGTTGCCCTTGTTTTATTGTTGTAGTTATTATTCTTATTGTTATTGATGTTGTTGGAAAGGACAGAGAGAAATTGAGAGAGAATGGGAAGACAGAAAGGGGGAGAGAAAGATAGACACCTGCAGACCTGCTTCATCACCTGTAAAGCAACTTCCCTGTAGGTGGGGAGCTGTGGGCTCGAACTGGGATCTTTACTCCGGTCCTTGCGCTTTGTGCCACATGCGCTTAACCCACTGCGCTACTCTCTGACTTCCTCCACCTTAGTTTTTCAACAGGCTGAGTTGGAATCAGAGAATTGAACAACCTGGCAGAATCCCCAGGTGGAGGAGTACAAGGCACAGTCATTTCCTGGGCCCTTCTTGACTGCTTTTGTTCATCAGATCCACCTGGGCACGGGTGGGGGGGGGTCCCTTTGGGTTCGAGTTAAGCTGCTTGTCCTGACCAGCTGCTATAATAACCAGAATATAACACCAGTGCTCAGTTAAGATTTGGGGCCTAAGCTCTGTTGGCAGCACAGCTAGAGCTAGATGAGTCAGAAATAGACACTGAGAGACACTAGATGGTAAATGTCTGGCTGGCTTTCTCTGGTTTGCTTTCTTAACGTCAATAGCCAAATACAACTGGCATTTGCTTTCCACCGCACATGGGTGGATGAGAGCCGGTTCTCAGCTCCGTTCACTAATACCTGCAAGCCAGAAGAACACTGGAGCCCTAGCTTTCCATGAGATTGGTTTTCCTTTACTTCCAGGCCAGCTAAAACTATTCCTCTGAAGAGTCTCTGAAAATTAAGCCCCTGAATATGCTTATAATATGTGCTTATAACATGATTATGTTATGTTATGATTATGTTATGATTATAGTGTATTTGTAAGAAGGCCCCAGAAGGGTGCTTGTTAGAAATCCTGGTGATTCCAAGAATATCTCTGCCCCCCACAGCTACAGGGGTAGAAGGCTTCTGGCGGGAAGGCCAGAGCTGGGTGGCGCCAACATAGACCTAAGAGAGGAACCAAACGCATATTACTAAGTCACGGTGATGGGCAGGGGTAGATAGTATAATGGTTATGCAAAGAGACTCTCGTGCCTGAGACTCTGAAGTCCCAGGTTCAATCCTCTGCACCACCATAAATCAGAGCTGCTCAGTGCTCCCATAAAAAACAAACAAACAAACACTAAGTCACAGTGACAGAGAATAGAAAAATTGAAAATAAATGAAAACAGAGTCGGGTGGTGGCACAGTGGGTTAAGCGCAGGTGGCGCCAAGTGCAAGGACCAGTGTAAGGATCCCAGTTCAAGCCCCCAGCTCCCCACCTGCAGGGGAGTCATTTCACAGGTGGTGAAGCAGGTCTGCAGGTGTCTATCTTTCTCTCCCCCTCTGTCTTCCCCTCCTCTCTTCATTTCTCTCTGTCCTATCCAACAACAACGACATCAATAACCACAACAATGTTAAACAATGGCAACAAAAAGGAAAATAACTAAATAAAATTTATAAAAAAAATGAAAACAAAAAATTGAGATGAAGAAAGTCAGACTGAACTTCACTGAGTAAGCAGTAGATAAGTAGAGCAGAATGCCAGAAAATAAAATGCCCTGTATGGAAAAGAGAATGTCAAGGCAAAGAAAGAGTTAACTAACCAAACTGTAAGAAGGAGAGAAGCCCCATATAACAGGAGACCATGAAAAAGATACCTCCCCACCCCCAGTGGTGTATCTTATGCTGAGGCTAGACTTTCCCAGACACAGCTATACAGGAAAAGATAACAGTAGCCAGAATAGTAACTAAGGCAACCAGACCTTAAGCAGTAGGTACAAGTTCCACCCCCTTTACCTTGCAGCCTCTGCTTCTGTGGTGACACTTTCTGCTCTCAGCCTGCACCCCCTACATAAGTTTGTACCATCCCTTTGTTCAGGGCTGTGAGTTATCAGAGTGAGCTGGACTTCTCTTCTGCAAGTATAAACTCCTTTCTCCCCCACCCACCTTGGCTCAAATCTTCTGATTTCTAGCAGAAGTCCCAAACACCTTAAACCGGAGTAAACTTCTTTCTGAATTTTTGGAGCATCCTGTATCATGCCTTGAAGGAAGTCACGGTGTGCCAACATGGATAGAGTGTGGATGGGTAGGGAGAGTTGGAGAGGAAGTGGAGTGGGGTGGGGGGGACACTTCTTTTCTGCTCTGAGAACCCAGGGTTACTTTGACAGCCCCTCTGCTAGCTTAGCTAAGAAACCACACTGCTGATCTTTTGTCACTGTCCAGCTCTATTTCAAAGGTTCTAGACTGTTTCCCTTTGTTGAAGAGAAAATTTGGCAAGAGACTGAAGTACAGAAATAGGGAAAAGCAGAACTTCCACTCTGATCTCTGTGAGTGTGTTTCCAAAAGCCTGTGGTGACACTTCAACTGGCATGACTACAACGCCATGGCACAGGATGTCTGTGATTGGCTTGTTCTGGGCGACTTGACTGTAGAGACTCAGTAACTCTTTCTTCCTAAAAACAACTTTTGGAGTGTTGGACAGAGTTTGCTGCCCTGAGTTGGAGAATAAATTAAGTGATGAACCTGTTTTCTGTGACTTTGATAAATTTCTTGGAATTTTAGACAGTCATGTCATCTGTGAACAGGACCTGGTCCATATCTAGGTGTTCTCTTCTATGTTTCTTAAAAGGACGTTGAGGGGAGCAGGTGGTGGTGTACCTGGTAGAGCACACAAGGACACAGGTTCAGTCCCATGTCTCCACCAGCAAGGGGGAGGCTTCACAAGTAGTGATGTGCTGCGGATATCTCTGTATCTCCTCCTCCCTCTCAGTTTTCTGTCTCTAGCAAAACCGACTCCCTCTCTCTCTCTCTCTCTCTCTGAGTGTTGCTTTTCTGCCTCTGATAACTCACCCCCATTATATAGTCTAACTATGCATTGCATTTCTTAGCACTGCTGCACTGATTTTGTCTGATCCATTCTGTAATCAATTATTATCTCCTTTACTATAAAAAGTAAGGACTGGTGTCCTTAGACCCTCAAATACGAGATCCTGTGTTAAGTCCCCGGTAATGAATGTGAGAGAGTGATGCTTTGGTTCTCTCTCCCTCTCTTTCTCATTTAAAATTTAGTAACAATATATATTTTTAAATATTTTATTTATGTATTAATGAGAAAGATAGGAGGAGAGAGAGAGAGAGAAAGAGCCAGACATCACTTTGGTACATGTGCTGCTGGGGACTGAACTCAGGACCTCATGCTTGAGAGTCCAGTGCTTTATCCACTGTGCCATCTCCCAGACCACGTAACAATATATATATGTATTTGCCTCCAAGGTTACAGCTGGAGCTTGGTGTCTGCAGCATGAATCCATTGCTCCTGGAGACTATCCTCCCCTTTTTTTTGTTGCCCTTGTTTTATCATTGTTGTGGTTATTATTATTGTTGTTGTTATTGATGTCATTGTTATTGGATAGGACAGAGAGAAATGGAGAGAGGAGGGGAAGACAGAGACAGGGAGAGATAGGCACCTGCAGACCTGCTTCACTGCTAGTGAATCGACCCTCTTGAAGGTGGGGGAACCGGGGGCTTGAACTGTTCCTTGTGCTTCGTGCCACATGTGCTTAACCTGCTGCGCTACCACCCAACCCCCATAACAATATATATTTTTAAAGTAGGGACTGACACTTTTTAGCATTTCATACAATCTTTTTATGTATAGGGGCTCAATCAGTATTTGGGGATAATACTGTTCTATTTTCACAGGTAGCACAAGAAAGGAAAATTATTTCTTCTGGGCTGGGGAGATAACATAGTGGTTATGCAAAAGATTTTCATGCTGGAGTCTCTGAGGTCCCATAGTTAATCACTGGCACCTATGAGACAGAGCTTAGCAGTGCTCTGGTTAAAAATAATAAATATATAAAATAAATACATTGTTCAGTTGCTTATTTTACTTTATTTACTTATTTAATAGAGAGGGAGAGAACCAAAACATCACTTTGGCACATGTGCTGCTGGGGATTAAACTCGAATTTCATGCTTGAGAGTTCAGTGTTTTATCCACCGTACCACCTCCCAGCTATTCTTGCTTTTTTCCTTTTTATTTTATTGGCTAGAGACAGAGAGAAACTGAGAGGGGAAAGAGAGATTGAGAGGGAGATAAAAAGAGAGACACCTGCAGCACTACACCACTTGTGACACTATTCCATTGCTTGTGGGGACGGGGACTCAAGTGAGGTCCTTATGTGCACTCAACCCGCTGGACCACTGCCCAGCCCCTGTCTTCCTTGTTTATTTTTATTTATTTTTTGCCTTCAGGGTTATTGCTGAGACTTGGTGCCTGCACTACAAATCCACTGCTCCTGGAGGCCATTTTTCCCATTTTGTTATCCTTGTGTGTTATTATTATTATTGTTGTTGTTGTCATTGCTGCTGCTATTGTTGGATAGGACAGAAAGAAATGGAGAGAGGAGGGGAGACAGAGAGGGGGAGAGAAAGGTAGACACCTACAGACCTACTTTACCACCTGTGAAGTGACCCCCTTGCAGGTGGGGAGTGGGGGGGGGAGGGCTCAAACCAGGATCCTTGTGCGGGTCCTAGCACTTCGCTCCATGAGAGCTTAACCTGCTGTGCTACCACCTGACCTCTTTCTTGCTTTTTTTTTTTTTTTTCTCCAGGATTATTGCTGGGCTCGGTGCCTGCACCATGAATCCACCACTCCTGGAGGCCATTTTTCCCCCTTTTGTTGCCCTTGTTGTTGTAGCCTCGTTGTGGTTATTATTATTATTACCATTGTTGATGTTGTTCATTGTTAGATAGGACAGAGAGAAATGGAGAGAGGAGGGGAAGAAAGAGAGGGGGAGAGAAAGATAGACACCTGCAGACCTGCTTCACCGCCTGTGAAGTGACTCCCCTGCAAGTGGGGAGCTGGGGGCTCAAACCGGGATCCTTACGCTGGTCCTTGCGCTTTGTGCCACGTGCGCTTAACCCACTGCGCCACTACCCGACCCCCTCTTGCTTGTTTTTTAAAGTGGCACCTAGGCTGAAACCCAGGGTCTTATGCATGTAAGACGCACACTGTCATACTACCCTGACCCCTCAGTAATTATGAATATAGATGTTAAGTAAATTACCTAAACTAGACATTAGCAAATACATTCAAATTTTTTTTTTTTTTTTGCTCCTAGAGGCTGTTTTTCCCACCATACCAGGCTGTCTGTCTGTCTGTCTCTCTCTCTACATTCAACATTTATTAAAAATAAATGATAGGTTTGTTCTGGGTTTGTTTCAGAAGTGTAAGGATGTTTCATCATATATATCAAACTTTCCACATTAATAGATTAGAGGAGAATGTGTTCATCACATAATTTGAAAAAAAACTGTAACTCTTGGGATAGGAGTAGATAAGAACTTCCTTAGCTTAATAACAGTTATGTATCAAAATTTTACTTCCAAGCATTATATTTTAGATACATTTTGATTAATTAGGAACAAACTTCGACTATCTGTAATTGAAGGACTGGACAGCGATGCACCTGGTTGCGCGCACACATTACCATGTACAAGGACCTGGTTCAAACCTTTACTCCCCATCTGTAAGGGGAAGCTTCATGAGTAGTGAAGCATGTCTGCAGGTGTCTTTCCTTCTCTCCTTTCTACCTCCCTTCCCCTCTCAATTTCTCTCTGTCCTATCAGATGAAAGAAAGAGAAAGTCTTAAAAAGAATCTCTGTAAGTGATGTCCATTTTTTAATAGGGTATTGGACATCACAGACTAGAAATCAACAACCTATTTCTTTTTGGAGTTAGATAGCATATACTTTAGGACTTCCCTGCAGGTGGGGAGCCCGGGGCTTGAACTGGGATCCTAACTGGTCCTTGCGCTTTGCACCACATGCGCTTAACCCACTGTGCTACCACCCGACTCCTATTTTAAAAATTGTATCCGGAATCTGACCATTCTTAACCACCTCCACTGCCATCATTCTGACCACTATGTTCTCCCTCCTTTTTTTGTTAATGTTTTTATTATTTTTATTTTACTGGATAGAGACAAAGAAGTTGAGACAGAAAGAGGAGATAGGGAGAGAGAAAGAAAGACAGCTGTAGCATTGCTTCACCTCTCATGAAACTTTCTACCTTCAGGTGGAAACTGGGGGCTTGAACCTGGACTTCTCCCTTGGTTCCATCAGAGTGGGAAATGACATCATTCCTCATGGGGAAAGCAAAGCTGCTGGTTTCAGTAGTTCACTGGATGACACAAGTGTGGGCTCTCTGGACTTTGTCCCCATTTACATAGGGTTCTGAATATTAATGGTACCTTATATAGGCAGTGTGGGCTATAACAATTCCCCTTACCTCATGATCCCATTGAAACACTTGGGTGTCCGTGGTGGGAAGAGTGGGTAGGGTGCTAGGGGTCTAAAGGATTAGGTCCAGGTGATGCTGATAACACAGGGGTTCTGTGCCACAGCTGAAAAGCCTCAGGAAGTTCCCAGTCTCATAAATGGATCACTAGCAAACTGCCCAACTCTTGTCCCAGAGGGAGGCATTATCTTTATTCTCCTGGTTTGGAAACAAATCTTCTCTGGGGAGGGAAGGAAGAACTAATTATTCTGCAAAATGGTCTGGAGACCGTGTCTCTACATCTCTCCAGAGAGTCACCGCTCAAAAAAACAAACCATTCCTTAAGTCAATAACCTGGTAATTATGCCTTTTGTGGACAAATACAGGGGGTGGCACACCTGGTTAAGCACACACATGACTGTGCAAAAGGACCCAGGTTTAAGCCCCTGGTTCCCAGGGAAAGTTTCACAAGTGGTGAAGCAGGGCTGCAGGTGTCTTACTGTCTTTTCTCTCTACCCCACCGCCTCAATTTCTCTCTGTCTTTATCCAATGATAAAAATTAAAAAAAAATCTTTCGTGTGATCTGGAGGAAGATACTCATTCTAACTCCTTTTTGCTTTTCCTTTATTTATTTTTTTAAATTTAAATTATTTTGTTGAGAAAGACAGAAGAAGGGAAAGAGAACCAGAGGATGACTCTGGTACATGTGCTCCTGGGGACTGAGCCTGGGACTTCTGAGTTTCAGGCTTGAAAGTCTTTTGTATAACTTCCACTACCCTATTTAACTTTTTAAAATGTTTTATTAGTCATTTAATATTGATTTACAAGATTGTAAGATAATAGGGATATAATTCCATACAGTCCCCACCACCAGAGTTCTGTGTCCCATCCCCTCTATTTGAAACTTCCCTATCGCTCTGGCAGTATGAACCAAAATTTTCTTTGGGGTGCAGAAGGTGGGAGTTCTGACTTCTGTAATTACTTGTCCGATAGACATGGGTATTGGCAGGTTGATCCAGACTCCTAGACCCCCACTCTGTTTAATTTTATATCCACATTGCTGAATCCAATAATAGGATATTAATCTTCATTAACCGAGCCTCAGGGAAGTGTTTGATTCAGCATCCTTGAGTGCACCTGGTTAAGGGCATACATTACAATGTGCAAAGACTCGGTTCAAGCTCCCAGTCCACACCCGCAGGGGAAAACTTCACAAGTGGTGAAACAGGGTTGACGGTCTCTCTCTCTCTCTCTTTTTTCCCCTTTCTCTCAATAAATAAATAAAAGTAATAATTAAAAATAAACTGTAAAATTTTGGTAAGGGAGATGGGTGGTGGCTCAACTGGTTGAGTGCATATATTACAATGTGCAAGGACCCGGATTCAAGTCCCCAGTGCCCACCTGCAGAGGGGAAGCTTCACAAGTGGTGAAGCAGTACTGAAGGTGCCTCTCTCTCCTTCTCTATCTCCCCTTTCTTGTCAATTTCTGGATGTCTCTACCCAATAAATAAAAGATAATTAAAAAAATTAAAAAAATTTTTGGTAAGGACATCCTATTAGAAAGCCTCCAGGTCTTCACACTCATAAGTATAGTAGTTTTTAAAATGTATCTTGGTAGATACATCTGTAGATAGGTTTGTCTGCACACATTTTATGTACCATGCCTTAAGTCAATAACTTATAATAAGTCAATAATATAATAAGTCAATAACTTAACTGATAATTCTGCCTTTTGTGGACAAAATAATTTTTTGAATCTATTCTCTCCTTATACAGTTTTGACAACTTCTGCTTTTAAGAAAAAAGACTTGGAGTTGGTGTATTGCACCAAAGTAAAGAACTCTGGAGTGGGAGGGGGAGATACAGGTCCTGGAAAAGGATGATAGTGGACCTAGTGGGGTCGTATTGTTATGTGGTAAACTGAGAAATGCTATGCATGTACAGACTATTGTATTTGCTGTAGAATGTAAAACATTAATTCCCCAATAAAGAAATAAAAAAACTCATTAAAAATAAACTATCCTTGCTCTTAGATTTCTTTTTCTCTTTTTTCTTTTTTCCCTATTGTAGCCCTTGTTTTAGTTGTTATTGTTGTCGTTGTTAGATAGGACAGAGAAAAATGGAGAGAGGAAGGGAAGACAGAGAGGGGGAGAGGAAGACACCTGCAGACCTGACTCACCACCTGTGAAATGACGCCCCTGCAGGTAGGGATCTGGGACTCGAACCAGGATCCTTACACCGGTCCCTGTGCTTCGCGCCACATGCACTTAACCTGCTGCACTACCGCTTGACTCCCCCTACTCTTAGATTTCTAACACATAGCAAGAATAAAAACCCACTTGCATCAGTCTTAAGAGGCATATAATTTACATATTTAATTATGTCTAATTGCAAGAGAGAAACCACAGCACCTGTCCACCAAAATAAAACAGATTTGAACACACCCTTTTTGGGGTGCACTTTCTACAAAGACAAAGCATATGAAGACTCGCAGAGGCAGCAGGAGTTGTGTGGCTGGAAAAACAGCAAGATGAGTCCTTGAGTTTTCTCTCTTCATCCAGCAGTTTTGCTATCAGAGAGCTAATTTTAGAAGGAGTAATTTTCTTTAAAATACAGTGTCATTGGGGGTCGGGCGGTAGCGCAGCGGGTTAAGTGCATGTGGCGCAAAGCACAAGGACCGGCTAAGGATCCTGGTTCGAGCCCCCGGCTCCCCATCTGCAGGAAAGTCGCTTCACCTGCGGTGAAGCAGGTCTGCAGGTGTCTATCTTTCTCTCCCCCTCTCTGTCTTCCCCTCCTCTCTCCATTTCTCTCTGTCATATCCAACAGTGACGACATCAAATAACAACAACAATAAAAAACAAGGGTAGCAAAAGGGAATAAATATTTTTTAAAATACAGTGTCATTAAGGAAGGAGGGTGTGTGTGTGTGTGTGTGTGTGTGTGTGTGTGTGTGTGTGTGTGTGTGTAAAAAAAAGAAAAGACTGTTCAAAATTTGTGTCCCAGCTGCGACAACCAAAAATATCTCCAGACATTGCCCAATGTCTCCTGGGATGGTGCAATCACATTGAACCAAGAACTGCTCTTGAGAGGGCAAAGAACAGTGAAATGGAGGGATGTAAAGAAGGTATGCATTGGCTGGTCAGGGAGGTGGCACAATGGATGAAACTTTGGACTCCCAAGCCTGACATTCCTAGTTCAGTCCTGACAACAAATGCACCAGAGTGGTGCTCTGGTTCTCTTTCTTTCTTCCCATTTCTCATAAATAAAGTCTTAAAATATGAAGAAGATATGTATTGGGCTGAGGAGACAACATCATGGTGTTGCAAGATGACTTTCATGCCTCATGCTCTGAGGTCTTACATTTGATCCTCAGTGCCACCATAAGCCAGAGCTGAGCAGTGCTCTGGTTTAAAAAAAATCAAAAGAAGCTATGTATTTATGGGGTGAGAATAGAGTGCAACTGGAAGAACAAAGCAAAGCATTCATTTTACTTTTCTTCTTGGTTCTGGTCATCGTCCGTCTTACTTCAACAGCTTCCAGCATCTGTTCTATTTCTGGTGCATCTTTCTTGGACTGACACCAGTGGGGCTGAGGACACAATACCTAGGAAGGACTAATGCCTCCTGTGGCCGTAGAAAGGACCCTGGGAATTGCTGAGATACGTCATTTCTTTCTTTCTTGATTTCTTAATTTTCTCAATTGTTTCTGGATCCTTAGCTTTTCTGCTCACTGCTCTGTGTGAGTGGGTCTGTGTCCAGAAGACCGAATTCTTCTTTTTCTTCTCTTTTTCTTCTTCCTTCTTCTTTTAAATTTTTTAAATATTTATTTATTTCTTGGATGGAGACAGCCAGAAGTCAAGAGGGAAGAGGGTGATAGAGAGAAGGTGGAGGGTATTTAGCATAATGGTTGTGTAAACAGACTCTCATGGCTGAGACTCCAAGTCCCAGGTTCAAGCCCCTGCACCACTATAAGCCAGAGTTGAACAGTGCTCTGGTAAAAAAAAAAAAAAGAGGGAGACAGAGAAACACCTGTAACACTGCTTCACCAAAGCTTTCCCTCTGCAAGTAGGAACCAGGGGCTCAAACCCAGGTCCTTATGCACTATAACATGTGCACTCAACCAGGTGTGTCACCACTCAGCTCCTAAGGCTAAGTTCTTCATGCCTTTTTAGACCTTGCATTAAAAAAAAAATATTTATTTATTTATTCCCTTTTGTTGCCCTTGTTGTTTTATTGTTGTAGTTATTATTTCTATTGATGTTGTTGTTGTTGGATAGACAGAAAGAAATGTAGAGAGGAGAGGAGGACAGAGAGGGGGAGAGAAAAATAGACACCTGCAGACCTGCAGACCTGCTTCACCACCTGTGAAGCGACTCCCCTGCAGGTGGGAAGCTGGGGGCTGGAACTGGGATCCTTACGCCAGTCCTTGCACTTAACCCACTATGCTACCACCCAACTCCCTAGACCTTGTATTTGTTAATGAACAAAGAGAGGGGTGGGGGCCCAACTGATAAGGATGGTTCATGGAGGGCTAAGTTGCAGGTAAGTCGGCAGATGTAGATAGTGGCGCATAGGGAACAGGGGCTTGAACCCAGGTCCTTGCACTATAACATGTGAGCTCAAAAGGGTGCACCACCACCCAGCCCTTAAACTGTGTTCTTGCAAAAGAATGAACTTTTTTCAAGCAAAAAGAAAAAAAATTAAAATCATTTAGACAATAGTTCTTCTTCTAGCTTTTGCCCTTCTTCCATAGACAGTCAACAGCGTCAGGTTGAAAGCTGTCAGGAGCTGCTTGTTGCTGGCTTTGAAAGTGACTGGGATCCATGTGGATTCAGTCGGCTAGTTTCCCCAATGAATGGGTACTCACGGGATGCACCACGAGAAGGTCGATCCAATGCATCCCGAGACAATAATGATAATAGTATAATAGTAGCTAAAAATCAATGAGCTCTTAGTAGATGTTTGTTACTTTTGAAGAATCTTTTTAAAACACATTACCATGCACAATGACCCAATTCAAATCCCAGCTCCCCACCTGCAGGGGGGAAGCTTCACAAGCAGTGAAGCAAGTACTGCAGGTGTCGCTCTGTCTCTGTTCCTCACTGTCTCCCTCTGCCTTCTCAGTTTCTCTCAATCCTATCAAATAAAGGAGGAAATAATTTATTTAGGTTAGGCTGTGGTATGTTAGGTCAAGTGCATGCTACTATGTGTAAGGACTTGTGTTTAAGCCCCAGATCTTTAGCAGCAGGGGGCAAGCTTCATGAGTGGTGAAGCTGTGTTGCTGGCCTTTCTTTTTTTTTTTTCTCAGTATATCTTTTTTTAATTTATCATATATTGGATAGAGACAGAGAGAAATTGAGAGAGGTAGGGGAGAGAGAGAAAGAGACACCCGCAGCTCTACTTCACCACTTGTGAAGCTTTCCCCCTGCAGGTGGGGACCAGCGGTTTGAACCCAGGTCCTTGAGCATTGTATTGTGTGCACTCAACCAGGTGTGCCACCACCTGGCCTCCTGGTGTCTCTCTTTCCCTCCCTCTCTCTCCCCCTCCGTTTCTCTCTGTCTTTTGCAATATATAAAATAAAATAAAATAAAAATAATTAATTTTTTTATAAGCAAGAGAGTTTTACATGAGACAGAGAGAGAAAGAAGCCAGAACACCACTCTGGTATGTGCAGCACTGGATGTGGAACTAGGAACCTCAGGTATGATCCTCTATTAGTTGAGCTATTTCCCTGGCAGCTGTTTAAGTGTCTTTTATGAATTAACTTATTCACTCTTCAAAATCCAGGAGTACAAAGCATTTTTAAAACCACATTAAAATATTTATGTATTCACTATTGGGTAGAGACAGAAATTGAGAAGGGAAGGGGAGATAGAGAGGGAGAAAGACACCTACAGACCTGCTTTACCACTCGTGATGCTTTCCTCCTGCAGGCTGGGACCAGGAGCTTGAACCTGCATCCTTGCGCACTGTAATGTGTGTGCTTAACCAATTGCACCACTGCCTGGCCCCTAAAACCACCTTAGAAAGGGGAAAGTTCGGGTTAAACACATGTGGCGCAAGGCGCAAAGCGCAAGGACCCGCATCAGGATGCCAATTCGAGCCCCCAGCTTCCCACTTGCAGAGGAGTCGCTTTCTAAGTGGTGAAACAGGTCTGCAGGTGTCTTATCTTTCTCTCCCCTCTCTGTCTTCCCCATCCTCTCTCCATTTCTCTCTGTCCTATCCATCAACAATGACATCAATAATAACTACAACAATAAAACAACAAGGGCAACAAAAGGAAATTAAAAAATAAAAAATAAGAAAGGGGAAAGTTAAAAGAGTTATTTAACTTAAAAATAATTCATGTATTTATTTATTTTACCAGAGCACTGCTAAGCTCTAGCTTATGGTGGTGGTGGGGGGATTGAATTTGGGACTTTGGAGCCTCAGGTAAGTGAGTCTTTTTGCATAACCATTATACTATCTACCCCCTCCCCACTTAAGATAATCTTCTTTAAAATCTTCAGTCCCTTCTTTATTTTTACTATTGATTTATTTCATTTTTATTTATTTTATTTTTATGAAGTTCCCTGAATGAGTATCTTTTTAAAAAATATTTATTTTATTTTTGAGAGAGATGCAGACAGAGAGAGACACAGAGAGGACCACCAGAGCACTGCTCAGCTCTGGCTTATGGTGGTGTGGGGGATTGAACCTGGGACTTTGGAGCCTCAGGCATGAGAGTCTGTTTGCAGCATAACCATTATGCTATCTCCCCCACCCCTGAATGAGTATCTTTACACATGGGGAAACTCTGATTTTAATATTTATTCATTTTGAAAAACATCTTTTTACATTGAAGTAAGTCTCATTGGGCACTTTATGTTGCTACATATTTCCTCTAATCATTTTTCAATTTATTTATTTATTTATTATTGGATAGACAGAGACATTGAGAAGGGAGGGGAAAACAGAGAGGAAAAGAGACGGAGAGACACCTGCAGCCCTACTTCACTAGTGAAGCTTCCCCTGTGTGGGTGGGAAGCAGGGGCTTGAACCCCCGGGGTCCTTGTGCGCGATAATGTGTGCACTTAACCAGGTGCGCCACCTAGCCCCTTCTCTAAGCATTTTATTTTCATCTTATTTTTAAATGTTATTTATTTATTTGTTTATTTATTGGATAGACGCAGAGAAAAACTGAGAGGGGAGGGGGAGATAAGTAGATATATAGATGGATAGATGGATAGACAGACAGCTGCAACACCGCCTTAGTGAAGCTTGCCTCCTCCATGTAGGAATCTGGGGCTTGAATCCAGGTCTTTATACACTGTGACATGTATGCTCATCCACCTGCCCTCTCTCAGAACATTTTAAAGATAGTTCTCTCTTCTTATACTGTTGCCATTGGGATACCTGTCAGGGTAATTGTTTTCCTTTATAGGTGAACTTTCTTCTCCCACCCCACCCCCCCATTGCTGTTAGCGACTTTTTAATTCAGTGCTGTCTATTCTCCTGAGGTTTATATGATTTTTAAAAATTATCTTTATTTATTGATTGGATAGAGACAGCCAGGAATCGAGAGGTAAGGGGGTGATAGAGAGGAAGAGAGACAGAGAGACACCTGCAGCCCTGCTTCACCACTTGCAAAGCTTTCCCCCTGTAGGTGGTGTCTGGGGACTTGAACCTGGGTCCTTGCACATTGTAACACGTGTGCTCAACCAGGTGCGCCACCACCTGGCCCCTACATGAGTTTCTTTTTTTTTTCCCCAGGTAATTTTAAACTTTTATTAGGAAGCATGGTAAGGCATGAACGAGAGAGAGAAGGGGATTCACTTACAGGCTTGATGGTCACATGGTAGTCCCCCTACATGAATTTCTATTCACTTATTTTCATCAGTTGTGGAAGTCAGTTCTTGACTACTTTTTGAAGATTTATCTATCTATCTATATCTATCTGTCTGTCTGTCTGTCTGTCTGTCTGTCTGTCTATCCATCCATCCATCCATCCATCCATCCATCCATCCATCCATCCATCCATCCATCCATCTATCTATCTATTGCCTCCAGGGTTATCGTTGGGATTTGGTGTCTGCTCTATGAATCCAGTGCTCCTGAAGGCCATCTTTTTTTTCATGGTTGTTGCTTTTGTTGTTGGATAGGACAGAGAGAAATTGAGAGAGGAGGGGAAGATGGGGGGGTAGAAAGATAGACACCTGCAGACCTGCTTCACCGCGTGTGAAGTGAACCTCCCCCACCCCCGCAGGTAGTGAGCTGGGTACTTGAATCGGGATCCTTGAGCAGGTCCAAGCGCACTACATGTGCTTAACCCGACTCTGAAAATATATTTATTAATGAGAAAGAGAGAGAAAGAGAATCAGAACATCACTATGGCACAAGTGATGCTGGGGACCTGACCTCTTGCTTAGACATTCAGTGGTTTACCCAGTGTGCTGCCCAGGCTGTGATTTGATCGTTGTTGGTTTTTAATTCTATTATTATTATTATTTTTTAAAAAATATTTGTTTTATTTTATTTATTCCCTTTTGTTGCCCTTGTTGTTTTATTGTTGTAGTTATTATTGTTGTTGTCGTTGTTGGATAGGACAGAGAGAAATGGAGAGAGGGAGGGGAAGACAAAGAGGAGGAGAGAAAGATAGACACTTGCAGACCTGCTTCACTGCTTGTGAAGCGACTCCCCTGCAGGTGGGGAGCTGGGGTTCGAACCGGGATCCTTATGCCGGTCCTTGTGCTTTGCGCCACCTGCGCTTAACCCGCTGCGCTACAGCCCAACTCCCCTCTGACTATTATTATTACAGTGCATTCTTTCCTTACATATTTTGTGATTAAAAAATATTGTTTGTGCCTTTTTCAAAGATTCTAAGAGTCCTAAATTCCTCTAGAAGCTTTACATTTCCTTTTTCCATTTTGGAGATCACTATCACATTGAGTTACAGCCAGTTTAAACTAAGATTGTGGCTGGAGAGTTAAGGGAGCACCTGGTAATGTTAATATGGATGGTTTCAAAGCCACAGAAGGGATAGTTTGTATTCAGAAATATAAAAGATCTTTTTCCCTCTAGTAGTGCAAAGATAAAGCTAGGCAAGTCATATTTCTGCCCCTTTTCTGTGATGTGTCTCCCTTCTCCCTTCTTTTTTAAGATTTATTTATTTTTTGTTTTTTAGTATTAATGATTTGATATTGACTTACAAAACCAGAATATAACAGGTGTAATTCCATACCCTTCGATCACCAGTTCTGTGTTCCCATTCTCTCCATTAGAAATTGCAGTAGTTCTCCCCAAATCAGTTATGGGTTGACTATTAATTTCTATAAATACATATATATATGTATTTCCCCATTTTCCCTATGGTCTTGCCTTCTTTTCCTTTCTAAGTCACACCTATACCTATTACTATTTCTGTGTGTCCTTCCTTTTTCTTCTTCTCTCTCAGGGTCCTGATGGAATAGGGTGGGGTTCAGAGCCTTCTGGTCATCTTCCCCTAACATTTCTTCCCCCTCTGGGAGTATTTTTAAAATATATACTTTATTTGTTTTATTTTAATGAGAGGTAGATACAGAGAGAAAGATTCATAAAGAGCACTGCGTGAGAATCCAAATCTTTTTCTTTTTTCTTTTCAAGAGAGAACTCACCTAGAGAGGGTTTTTTTTTTTTTTTTTTTTTTTTAATGAACCTGGGACTTTGGAGCCTCAGGCATGAGAATCTTTTCTTTTTGCATAATTAGTATGCTATCTACCCCCCTTCCCCATTGCTTTTACTCTATTGGCCAACCCAAATTACAAAGAATATGGGAAGTTTGTTCCTTTTCTTTTCTTTTCTTTTCTTTTCTTTCTTCCTTCCTTTCACACATGTATGGTCTTCTATGATATAATTCTGCTTCTAGTGAAGCAGGAGAATATACATTCTACTGAGAGGCATTATATTAATATTATATAATATACATAATATAATATATTATATAATGTAATATATAATATTTTATATTAAAATAGTTCTCCAAGCTTTTAACTTTAGGGAAAAATTCAAAACAAAACAAAAGACAAATCCTTACTTGTATTTTTTTTAAAAATTATATTTATTATTTTCCCTTTTGTTGCCCTTGTTTTTTTTTATTGTTGTTGTAGTTATTATTGTTGTTGTTATTGATATCGTCGTTGTTAGGTAGGACAGAGAGAAATGGAGAGAGGAGGGGAAGACAGAGTTGGGGAGAGAAAGATAGACACCTGCAGACCTGCTTCACCACTTGTGAGTGACTTTCCTGCAGGTGGGGAGCTGGGGGCTCAAACCAGTATCCTTATGCCAGTCCTTGCCCTTTGCACCAGTGCATATTTGTGCTTTTTTAGGGTTCATAATTTTATTAACCAATTTAGAGAGAGTTGATACCCTTATTACAATGTATTTTAACTACTGCATTTTGTTGTCAAAGCCCTTGTAATTCCTGTTTGGTTCATCTTATCTAATACGTCTCAATAGTATTCAGTTTCCAGTGTGTACTCAGATGTTTACTGCATAGGTTTTTGAAGAAATATATAATCCTAACTTCTTAATTTCCAATGGAAACAGAAAGATATCTGTTGTAATAGGTAATTTCAAGTCTACTTAGAGCAAGAACTCCTTCACAGAAAGAGTTCTTCATGAAGTTCTTGGTGGCTCCTCTCTTCTTGGGAATCAGAGGATGTTGTCTTTTTCTAAAAAGATATTTATTATTTATTTTGGCTAGACTGAGCAAAATTGAGAGGGAAAGAAGAGATAGATAGATAGATAGATAGATAGATAGATAGAGAGAGAGAGATACCTGTAGGACTGCTTCACCATTCATGAATATCCCCCACCTCAGGTGTGTTCTGAGGGTTTAAACCCAGGTCCTTACACACTGTAAGGGTTGCACTCAACCAGCTACACCATCACCCAGCCCCAGACATGGTCTTATCTCTGACCTTCATTAGCCCATGTGCTTAACCTTAAGTAGCCTAAGATAACTGAAATTATGTTTTCTTGGGACATTCATGATGTTCGTTTATTACATGATTTTTTATAGTGATTACTTTAATTCTCAAAAATGTCCCAGTTTGAGCAATAAATTATAGTCACCCTACTCTGAATGAGCAGGTCTTGATTAATTTCTCTATTTATTTCTTCTCAACCATGTGTTTTCCCCCCACCAGCCACCTAGGAGTCCTCTATGCCTTTTCTTCTTCATTCTGAGTCCAGACTTTGATCTGTTTGATCAGGAGCCAAGACTCTTGAGACTCAAGCACCACCAGACGTATACAGCTCAACTCCTGCACTGCGTCTTCTTCATAAAACACCCTCTGGTCCAGATGTCCTTCCATCAGGGGCCCTAGAAAGTTATAACGAGTACAACCCATGGAATTCTCAAAGGGGTCGTAACCCACTTCTACTTGTCCATGCTGCATCCGGTACTCCCCGTCGTCAGTGCCAGTCAGCACCTCTATCCGGATGACTTTGTGTGGTTTTTCAAAAATTACCGTCAAGTAGTTGCCTCTTAGAGCATCGAGGGTAGAGAAGCCTTCATCGTTCAGAAAATATGCATATTCTGCGTAGCTATGCCCTGTTGTCATCATGTCTGTGAGGACATCAGCAACGGGATTATCTGGCTCACCAAACACTGGTTCCTCCTCCACAGGAAAACAAGTGCCCTCCAGCACAGGGTAAGAGCCAATGTGGTAAAATACAGAGGGACTGAAACGAATCGGGACATTCTGGGCCATGAGAAGATGGAATTGAGAGAGAAGTATATGACCAGGAGAGTCCTTATGGAAGAGGAGGAAGAAAGAGGCTAGCCGGTGGAGGTCACTGGTGTGGAAAACCTTCCCAGAGAAGCTCAGACTGGAAAACTCCAGCATTACCCAAGGTAGTTCTTTCCAGGCTAATAATGTCCAGTACATGGTTGACACGAACTCAGGAGCGCAGTGCACATTATCTTGTAGCAGCAGGAAGTATTCAGAGAGGTTCATAGCAAGGTTCATGAGTAGGCCATAGTTGACATTCTGCCTGGAGTAAAGTGCTTCACAGGGTGAAGAGAGATTGTTGTTCTGACCTCCTTGGAGACAGTGTGCTTGAATCACAAGCAGCCTCTGAGCCTCAATCTGTTCTTTGAAGAGGGATGAGATGTTGGCAACCACTCGAGTGAGCCTCTGAGGGTCAGGATCTGACAGGTGAACTAGCACCACAATACAACTCAGCTCAGCTTCTGAGGAAGCATTAAACAGGGACGTGAGGGTCTCTAGGAGGTAGTTCCCAGAAGGATGCTGCACTGAGGAGATTCCCACCGTCAACAATTCTGGGGGAGGGGGAGATAAGGGAGCTTTTAGCACTTCAAGGTGGTACAGAGGGCCTACGTCTTCCCTACCAGATCTTCTCTTCATGCCAAGACCCGTGAAACCTCTCTTTTCCTGGAAAGAGTGGGACCCAGAGAGGAGGTAAAGTCTAGGTAGAAGTTGGGAAATGGACAGCATAATGGTGATACAAAAGACTTTTATGCCTGAAGGTCCCAGGTTCAATCCCCAGCACCACCATCAGTCACAAGTCCGAACTGTCAGAACTGAGTTGAAATCTGGTACATATCTATCTATCTATCTATCTATCTATCTATCTATCTATCTATCTATCTATCATCTATCTATCTGTCTATCATCTATCTATCTATCATTTATATCATTAAACTAAAATAAATAAAATATTGTGAAAAAAGTTGTGAAGTGCTTTGTTGGAACACTACTCTGAAAGGGGGGTTTAAAATGTTTTATTAATTTATTTTGGATTGAGACAAGAAAAATTTGAGAGGGAAGGGAGATAAAAACATGGAGAGAGAAACTGGCACTGCTACATTATTTGTGAAGCTTTTCCTCCTGCAGGTGGGGACTAGAGGCTTAAAACTGGGTCCCTGTACCTAGTGGGGGTTGTATTGTTACATGGAAAACTAGGAAATATTATGCATGTACAAACCATTGTATTTACTGTCAAATGTAAAACATTAATTTTCCAATAAAGAAATTAAAAGAAAAAACTGGGTCCTTGCTCATGGTTACATATATGCTCAACCAGGTGAGCCTGGTCCCTATTGGGTGGATCTTTATGAAGGACTAGATGCTCTTGGATGAGGAAGGCTGTAAACCACCGAAGGTAAATTTGCTGCCTTGGAAAACTGTCTCATCCTGTCCTTGACCTTAGAGTATCTCAGCCACAGTGGGCCCAGCCAGAGTTGTATGAGGGGACTGTCCAGAGACCTCAGTCAAACCCAGCTGTCCTCTTGTCCCTCCCCCAGTGCTTCCCACACTGCTCCCTTGGGTCCTGTCTTATCCTGTGTTCCTCTCCCAGGATACCTTCCCTGAATGAACCTCACCGGGAGATTTCTCCTTCCTGGGTCACTGTGTACCCTCATCCTGCTCACCATTCGAGAAGCACAGTGGGAAGATACACAGGGCCATCCTTGCACCAAATTTTGCTGTATTCAACACAGGACTTTTCTCACTAGGTGCCAGCTCATGTTTCCCTTTTTCTTGTCAGAATATCTTGCCTATCTTCTTCCCCTAGCTTGACCGCTTCCTCCTCTTTACTCACTCTTTTTTGGAGGAGAAGAACCAGACAGGAATGTATAGTTGACTTGTTGGAACAAGGGGGGCTTTGTCTGCATGTCCCTGAAGGTTTCCAGATGATTCTT
The DNA here is from genome assembly GCF_950295315.1 of Erinaceus europaeus. Lineage (NCBI taxonomy): Eukaryota > Metazoa > Chordata > Mammalia > Eulipotyphla > Erinaceidae > Erinaceus > Erinaceus europaeus. The sequence goes on from NC_080180.1 coordinate 21,555,920, forward strand.
GATGTCCAAGCTGATTCTCTCCTGGTCTAGCTGCCACACAATTTTCTTCTTTTCCTCCTGCTGAGAACAGAATAAATGTTAGCCCTAAGTTTTACCTCTTGATCTCTGGAGACCAGTAAGACCACAGATCTCTCCAGTAGAACAGGCTGGTCAAGCCCAATGACCTAGCCTCCAGGGAAGACTGTGTCAGGGCTTAGTTAACTGGTGTCCCCACCTCATCATGAGAGCACATGGACTTCTAGAAGGGGTAATGGTCTTGGAATCAGGGGAGAGGGACTCCTCTGTTTTGTGTGGAATGTCTAGGCAGGTCCTGAGGTAAGAAAGAACTTGCTTTCTCCATCACAGACTGCATCTAATTTCCCTTTCATTCCTTCATTTCTTTTTTCCTTCCTTCCTTCCGTCCTTCCATCCATCTTTCCTTGTTTTGATATAGGATATAGAAATAATTGCAAATATTTGTACCAGGTCTAGTGGTCCGGGAGGTGGCGCAGTGGATAAAGCACTGGACTCTGAAGAGTGAGGTCCTGAGTTCAAATCCCCGACAGCACATATACTAGAGTGATGTCTGGTTCTTTCTCTCTCTTCCTATCTTCTTCACGAATAAATAAATAAACATCTAAAAAAAATCTTGCCTTTAAAAAATATATTTGTACCAGGTCTAAAGGACAACTATAAATTCCAAGAAACAAATCAAGAAATGACAGGTGACAAGGTTGTGGAGAAAAAGGAACTCTGCTATGCTGTTAGTGGGAATGAAAATTGGTACAGTCCTTTTGGAAGAATGTATGGAGAGTCCTTAAACAAATAAAAATGGAATTACCTTATATTTTATGATCCCCCTCCATTCCTAGAATATTTCAAGAATGGCTCAACATTTATCTTTTTTTTGTATTCGCTTTAAAATATTTTATTCATTTGTTTATTGGAAAGAGGTAGAAAAATTGAGGGAGAAGGGGGTTCATAGAGACACCTTGCAACACTGCTCCACCACTCATGAAGCTTCTTCCCCCCTTCACCCCCCCACTAGTGGGGATGGGGGCTTGAACCTGGGTCCTTGTGTACATGTGTACTTTACTGGTCAATATTTATCTTTTATTGATCTTCTGATTCTCTAGTGCTCTCTTCCTAGAATTTCTATGGTAATATTAGAGTGTTGGCACAACTTGGACTCTTTCTCCTTACTGAAGGATTGTCAAGTAATCCGAACTCAACTTTCGGAACTTACCAGAGATAAGTTATCATCAGGGTGCTTCTCACTATTCTCTTGGATGAAGAAGCTCAGGAAGACTAGGGCTACAGCCCCTGAGATGTATTGCCATAGGCCAGGCTGCATGCTGCTGGGACCTGGGGCAGCTCTTTGAAGGAAGGACAGAAGGGTGAGACTGAGAATGCCCTCTGCTAGCGGAGCACAGGGGTGGGTGGGGAGAGTTTCACCTGGAAGCTTCTTACTTCTTTGCTCCACCCTTCCTCCTGGCCACCACTGCCAAATTATTTCCTTAGCTCTTGCCCACCCACTCTGACTTTTCCTGCACCCACACTCTGAAGCTAGGAAAACAGACAGCATCAGGGAATCTGAGCCATTCTTCACTCCTGTCTGGGTTTCCCCGTGGAGTTGGAGCAGCTTCTTCACTTATCCACTCTTGAGAGCCAGCCCGAGAGGACGTGTCACCAAGAAGAGGAAATCAGGGCTGAGGTATTTATCGCACTCTCCCCTAGACTTCAAACTCAAGCCATGTTCTTCACGTGGGTGTTCCTGAGCTATACATGGGGTCCCTCCCACGAGTCCCTACTTACTTTTATGCCTCTTCCTTCCCAGGGATACGTTTGGTAGACTATGAGTTTTTGAATCAAATCAGAGGCTCTAGAAGATTCTCTGCCTAGTATTTCTCCCCCATACTGGACTGAGGAAGAAGGTTGTCAGAGATTCCCAGTCACGGAGAGTCTTTCCTCATGTTTGAAATGGTCTATAAGTTGGAGTCTTTCTATTTCATAGAAGATGTGACTGGAGGGCTTATCAGAAAACAGGAGAGGAAACCTTAGTTGTAGGATTTGGTCTTTCAGTGGCTCCTCTGAAGTAGCTGAATCTTGTCACCCCTCCCAGGTGACCCTGCCTGACAACCATTGTTCACCCTGAATGAGGGTTATTCACCACCCCAGCCCTACAGCAAGGGCCTGCTGGGGGAAGGTGGGGCAGAGAGTTGGGGATGACACTTAAAGCCAGGTTACCAGCTTTTAGCTCAATCCAGAAGTTTGGGAATGTCAGCTTGAATCCAATTCATAAGGGTGAATTTTGGTGTGTGTGGTTGCCAGAGCTTTGTTCAGCTCTGGTTTGTGGCGATGCCTCAGGCATGAATGGTGTTATATAAACTGCTGGGTTATTTCCTCAGGCCTGAGGGTGAATTACGAATAATGCTTCTCTGTTTCAGGGCTTCTGGAGATGGTTCCTGGTGGGGGGGGGTCACTGCTGCTATTCTATCTGGACCCCCATCTCTAGGTTTGTGGTCACACTGTTACTTTGTCACCAGAATTGGCCCCAGATCTCGTTGTTTTCTGGGTCTAGACCTGCCTAGTGGGCTTCTGAAGTTCCCTTTGCTTCTTCCCCTTTCTCTCCCATCTCCTCCATTCCTCTTCACTTCCCCCTCCTTCTCCTTAAAATTTTTCTTTAATTCTCTTTATGTACTTATTGGATAGAGATAGCCAGAAATTGAAAGGAAGGGAGAGATAGGGAGGGAAAGAGACAGGCACTTGCAGACTTGCTTCATCACTTGTGAAATTTTCCCCCTGTAGGTGGCGACCAGGGGCTTGAATCTGGGTCTTGTGCATTGTAACCCATGCACCCAACCAGGTGCGCCACCACCCTCCCCTCCCCTCCTCCCTCCCCTATCCCTCCCCTCCCCCACCTCCACCTCTTCCTCTCTTCTACCAGGGTTGTCACTGAAGTTGCATAACTCCACTGCATCTGGTGACCCTTTATTTTTTTCTTTTAGATAGGGGCAAGAGACAGAGACAGAGGAGAAAAAGTGACATAGAGCTCTCTTTGTCACTGACTGCAACCATGTAAGCTCTTTTACCCCACCCCCTCGATCACCATGTGAGCAACATGTAAGTCAGCTCTCAGTCTAATTTATTATATTTATTTAGTTTCCCATTTGTTGCCCTTGTTGTTTATCATCATTGTTGTTATTGTTGTTGTTATTGCTATCATTGTTGTTGGATAGGACAGAGAGAAATGGAGAGAGGAGGGGAAGACAGAGGGGGAAGAGAAAGACAGACACCTGCAGACCTGCTTCACCGCCTGGGAAGCGACTCCCCTGCAGGTGGGGAGCCTTGGGCTTGAACTGGGATCCTTATACCAGTCCTTGCGCTTTGCTCCTCGTGCGCATAACCCGCTGTGCTACCACCTGACTCCCTCTTTCTTTCTTTCTTTCTTTCTTTCTTTCTTTCTTTCTTTCTTTCTTTCTTTCTTACTTTCTTTCTTTTAAATTTCTTTATTGCGGAATTGATGTTTCCCTCTTTCTTTTTCTCTACCTCTCTCTCCCTAACATAGTTTTGTGTCCAATAATGTCTAATTTACCTGACAAAAAAAAAAAAAAGAAAGAAAGTGACATAGAGAGGAGAGACACCCCAGCATTGCTCCACTGCTTGTGAGGCTTCTTCCCTACAGGTGCTCCCATGCGGGGGGTTAGGGACTTGAACCCAGGTCCTCTCTCAAGAGTGCATGATAATTTTTGTTCTCTAAGGTGAGCCACCTCCTAACTCCTATCATCAGTGTGAGAGATGGTTAGGTCTTCTCTTCAAAATAACCCGAATAGAACAACTGTTTAGTACAAAATTTCTTTTTATAAATTGTTATCTGTGACCACCTGTGGCCAGTAGTTTTGTATTCTTTAGGTCAGTTCCTCGCTGTGCTTGCTAATCCTCTAGCAGAGACCCTCAGACTCTCTCCCTCCTTTCTTTATTTAGGCAACAGAGAGATTAAGAGCTCTGAAGCCCAGCCTAGGGGTGGAGGAGACAGTTCTGCCTCAGGTATAAAAGATAGGAGAGAGGGGGTTGGGCAGTAGCGCAGTGGGTTAAGCGTATGTGGCTTGAAGTGTAAGGACCAGCATAAGGATCCGGGTTAGAGCCCCTGGCTCCCCATCTGCAGGGGGTTGTTTCACAAGCGGTGAGACAGGTCTGCAGGTGTCTTTCTCTCCCCTTCTCTGTTTCCCCTTCTCTCTTGATTTCTCTCTGTCCTGTCCAACAACAACAGCAGCAATTACAACAACAATAATAACGATAACAAAAACAACAACAAAGGTAACAAAATGGGAAAAAATGGCCTCCAGGAGCAGTGGATTTGTAGTGCGGGTACCTAGCCCTAGAAATAACCCTGGAGACAAAAAATAAAAAAAAATGGGAAAAGGGTGAGGGGGCGGCTGCTTCTTGACTGCCACTGCTACCGCTGGCCCTTTTGCAAAAGAATAAACGCCTTGCTTCAATGCCTTGTTTTTTACCTTGACAAGTAATTTTAATTGATTGTCATTTACAACAATCGTCATCATCATTGTAAGAGATGGCTAAGTCTTTTCTTCAAAAGAACATGAGAGTGTTAAGTACTTAAATTTTTTTAAAAAAATATAAATTGTTATCTATAATCACCTGTGCTCACTAGTTTTGTATTCTTCAGGTCAAGTAATATTTACATGCAGCGTTTGCTAGTTCTCCAGGAGAAACCTTCAGACTCTCCTCCTTTCATTATTTAGACTGGGAAGACTGTGAGCTCTGAAAAACAGCCTAAGAGTGGAGGACACAGTTCTGCATCAGGTATAAAAGGTGGGAGAAGGGTGGTGGTGGGGCGCACTGCTGCCTAACTGCCACTAACTGCTGCACGCCCTTTTGCGAAATAATAAACACCTTGCTTCAATTCCTTATCCTTTGTCTTGAGAAGTAATTTTAATTGGAAATTATTTATGACAATCATCATCTTCGCCTCCTCCCCCTTTTGTTATTAAGACTGTATTTGAAGTTCTTCCTCTCTCCATCACTCACTTCCCTCCCTTCTTTATTAGTGATGGCAGGAGAGCAAAGAGAAACTATGAGCATCACTCTGGCATGTGAGATGCTAGGGACTGAACTTGGGATCTCATGTTTATAAGCCCAACTCTCTAGTCGCCATGACACCTCCTGGACCACAGAACCCCTCTCCCCCAACTCCGCAGGGAGACTGGGCTTGCGTACATCTGGCCTTATGTTTCCTTATAAGTCAGAGTGATGCTCTGGTTCTTTCTTGTTAAATCAAATTTTAAAATCTGGGAGTTGGGCGGTCGAGCAGCGGGTTAAGTGCACATAGCACAAAGCATAAGGACTGGCATAAGGATCCCGGTTTGAGCCCCAGGCTCCCCACCTGCAGGGGCTTCACAGGTGGCTTCATAGGTGGTACAGCCGGTCTGCAGGTGTCTGTCTTTCTCTCTCCCTCTCTGTCTTCCCCTCTTCTCTCCACTTCTCTGTCCTGTTCAACAACAATGACATCAATAACAGCAACAATAATAGCTACAACAATAAAAAACCACAAGGGCAACAAAAGGGAATAAAATAAATATAAAAAATAAAAAAATTAAATCTTTGTCAAGTTCCGTATCATTTTGAAGTTCAATTTATTATTTATTGTAGTTAATTTTTTTCTGACCCTGTTTAAATAATATTCTTGGCTGGTGAAATAGCTGGGAGGATGCCTGCTTTGCCAGGCGTGTGACCCAGATTTGAGCCTGGCCCACACCACTGTCAGGAAGATTTTGGTATCCTTCCCTCTCTCTCTTAGTCTCTGCCTCTCACTTTCTAGCTGAAAAGATTAACCTGAAGTGGTGAAGTCATGGCAACAATAAAAATATATTGTATACTACAATATTTTCTCATGTTTCTTCCCAGAAATACTTAACATTTTAAAAAAATTATCTTTATTTATTAAACAGAGATAGAAATTGAGAGGAGGGAGAGAGAGAGAGACATGTGCAGCCCTGCTTCACCACTTGTGAAGCTTCCTTCCTGAAGGTGGGGACCAGGGGCTTGAATCTGGGTCCTTGCACATTGCAACATGTGCGCTCAACCAGATGTGGCACCACCCAGCCCCTCCTAGAAAATTTTAAAGATTGATTTATTTATTAATGAAAGAGTGAGAGAGGGCGGGGGACATCACTCTGGCACATTTAATGTCAGGACCTCATGCCTATTGGTCTAATGCACTACCTCCTGCGCCACCTTCCAGAAGTTTTAGTGCTAGGTCCTAATCCTCCAGCTTTATTAACACATAGTTTACAAAACTGCATGTTTAAGGTATACAACTTGATATTTTGATATACATTTCATTGTGGACCAATTACCACTATCAAATTAAGTAACATATTGTCGTGCTGTGACGTGGAGGAGAGAGAGAGAGGAGAGAGAGGAGATCCGGAGTGGAGAGGGAACACAATTCTTTATTCGTGGGGGCACCTCAGAGTTGGGTGAGAGCGCAGTGGTTCGGGCCACGTGGAGCTAGCCAAAATGGCCACCTCACGCAGCACCCTTTTCTGCGTCTAACCACTGAGGTGAAAACCGGGCAAGAGAGAGAGGGGCGGAAGAAGGGCTTTATAGGGCAAAACCCGGGAGTGACAAGCCGGGACAGGATTGGCTGGGAAGGGCACTTGGAGAATACCATATTAACTCTCTCAGGAACTGGCACTAGCCTGAGGGGACATCTGCACAGCAAACATATCACCTCATATAATGACCATTTTGTTCATCTTCTCCCTCCCTCCTTCCCTTCTTTATCTGCTTCACTATTTTTTCTTCTCTTTCACTTTCTCTTTCTCTTTCTGGTGTGGTGATAATACTATTCATTAATTTTAATTTTTGAAAACCAGAGCACTGTTCAACTCTGGCTTATTGCTCTTGCATGCATGAAGCCCCTTTCTTGTGGGGGAGACTGGGACTGAACCTGGGACCTTTAAACCTCAGGCATGAAAGTCTGTTGTGTGTTATCCACCTGACCATGATTTCATTTCTTCTTTTTTTTTTTTTTTTGCCTCCAGAATGATCACTGACACCCTCTCCCCATTTCATTTCTTTTGGAATATATCCAAAAGGATACATTCCTTGAAATGAAATTTGTGGGATTATATGGTGAAGGAAGTATGCTGAGGCCTGATCCCCCTATTCTCATGGGAAGAACTTAATCTTGATGAAACAGACTGAAGGGGACATGCTGAGAATAAGCAGACCCCTCGCTCACACAGGAAGATTTACCCCTGCCTGCACCAGACACATCCAACCAGAAACATCTCTAAATAGTGCATAAATCCTGTGACGCTTCCCATGCCAGAAATAGTTAAGACCCTTTATAAGACACCCCCAAGCCTGTTCCAGGGTGGGCTTCTCAGCTCCCCCCCATCTGGGTTCTCACTTATCCCAGCTGGGGCTCCTACCCCCCCCCCCCCACACACACACACATTTTACCTCTGCTCTGGCTACTGCATTCAGACTTCCTTTTGTCTATCCTCCTGCCTCTCCTTGCCTCATTTAATGTCTCAGATTGGATTTCTAACTTTTGGTGCTAAAACCTGGGAGGGGCTATGAGGCTGGCTTCTCTGCTCTCATTTGTGTCACATATTTCTAACATTATTTTCTAGCTTTATTTTTAATTTTATTGGGATGCCGTCATACTATTTTCTAAACACGACCTCCAGCAGTGCACCTGGGAGAGACACCACAGCACCACAGCTTCCTGCAGTGCAGTGGGGGGTGGGCTGGAACCTGGGTTTTCAGATGAGCTCTCTTGTCGGCCTTCTCTTGCAGTTTTCCTAGTGGTTAGTGTTAGGTTTGTGTGACACTAAAAGGCCCAGAGAGAGAGAGAGGCTGTATTCTTAGCCCCCTCAGGTTTTACCACCAAAGTGTTAGAATCGCGAGGCACAAAGTAAGTCAAGTAGAGTCAGGAGTGCCGACATAGCAAAGTTTAATATAGTAGGCAAGGTGGGGTGGGGTGGGAAGCCCCAGTTGAGATGGAGAGCCCAATCTGGGGAGAGCTAAAAGCCCAAAATGGAACTGATAGAGTCCTGTTACTTTGTTTAGTAGGGAAGGGATTTATGGGCCATGGGATTTATGACCCATTTCTGGTTGGAGATGTCCAGTGCAGGCTGGGTTAATGTTATGCCCAGAGTTTTCAGGTCCTGTTCCCTGAATCACATGTAAAAGCAAAGAGCCTCTACTGAAGCAAGCTTAAGCCTGAGCTACATGCACTTCCCGGTAGTGATGTGTCAGCTCCAAAGAGACGCAGACAGATTCTTTTAATCCACATCAGGAGGGGGAACTTGGAAGGGGAGACTTAGGGGGCACTTAAAGTTCAGACTTATTTGTCATGGAGTTTTGACCACAGTCCCTGGCAGTTTTTGTCAGTTAAGCAAATTTTGGGTTTCGGACTATCATGACCTCCGTTTACAGAACAACTGCTGATAGGTAGAAACGTTGAGACTGGTTTTTCAAGGGTACTACTACTACTAGCCTTTGCCCTTCTTCCGGAGCCAGTCAACAGCGTCAGGTTGAGCCTGATGTAAAGTTTCGAGACCTCCTTTGAATCTGGAGAGGTGGCAGTCGTTGACTATGTGGGTCATAGTCTGTCTGTAGCCGCAGGGGCAGTTCGGGTCATCTCTGGCTCCCCAGCGATGGAACATAGCAGCGCACCCGCCATGGCCTGTTCGATGGCGATTGAGGAGGGCCCAATCATAACGTGCTAGGTCAAAGCCGGGTTGACGCTTGCAGGGGTCTGTGATGAGGTGTTTGTTCTTTACCTCAGCTGACTGCCAACTCTGTTTCCAAGAGACTGGAACAGAGAAGTTCAGTGTAGGCGTAGGGGACCAGATTGGGTGACGAGATGTCAAGCGTTGGACAGGGTGGGCGAAGATATCCGCGTATATTGGCAGGTCCGGTCAAGCGTAGACGTGGGAAATGAACTTAGATGATGCCGCATCCCGATGAATATCTGGCGGGGCGATGTTGCTAAGAACTGGCAGCCATGGAACCGGGGTGGAACGGATGGTTCCAGAAATTATCCTCATGGAGGAATATAATATGGAATCGACCAAGTGGACATGGGGGCTACGGAACCATACTGGGGCACAGTATTCTGCAGTGGAATAGCATAATGCCAGAGATGATGATCAAAGTGTGGAAGTGCTCGCGCCCCATGAGGAGCTGGCCAGTCTTGCCATGATGTGATTCCTCGTGGGCACCTTTGCTGCAGTTTTTATGAGATGTTCGTGAAATGACAGAGTGCGATGCAGAGTTACGCCAAGATAGACTGGCTGGGCTTCATGCCGGATTCTCGTATCGCCAAGCTGCACATTAAGCTCACGCGAGGCCGAGGCATGGGTGAAGTGCAGCTGTACTGCAGCAATTGGACCATAAGGTTTTTCTTGACTGCCTTAGACAATATGGAGTAACAGTGGCCCTCACAGAAAATCTTCCTGTGTGGGCGAGGGGTCTGCTTATTCTCAGCACTCCAGTCTGTTTCAGCTAGATAAGTCCTTCCCGTGAGAAAAGGGGGTCAGGACTCAGCATAATTCCTTCAGTTAACATAATAATTTTCTCTCTTAAACTATATACTAACATACTATTAAAAGCCAATAAAAAGCTATATAATTCCCCACTGCAGATGGAGACCAGGGGTTTATATCTGGGTCCTTGCACACGCTAATATGTGCACTTAACTGGGTGTGTCATTACCTGGCCCCCAAACCACTTCAGTAATTAGCACAAAATGAATCAGTATAATGTTCTGTGGGACGTCCAAGTGGCCCAAATCTCTTTGGATTATACTGGGTTGTTGGAAAAGTCATGATGCCTTTTTGCATAGAAAAACATAGAAAAAAGGGTGCTAGTGCAGTGGGTTAAGCGTACGTGGCACAAAATGCAAGGCATAAGAATCCTGGTTCCAGTCCCCGGCTACCCACCTGCAGGGGAGTCACTTCACAGGTGGTGAAGCAGGTCAGCAGGTGTCTGTCTTTCTCTCCTCTCTGTCTTCCCTTCCTCTTTTGATTTCTCTCTGTCCTAACAATGACATCAATAACAACAATAACAAAAAATAAAAACATAGAAAAATACATAATGACTTTTCCGACAACCTGCTATTATGATAGAGGGCAGAAGAGTTGACAGTCTTGGGGCAAAAATATAAATGCCATCTCAAATGTGAACTGTTTCTGATATTTTCTTTTCTTTTTTTTCCTCCAGGGTTATTGCTGGGTTCAGTGCCTACACCATGAATCCACCACTCCTGGAGGCCATTTCCCCCCCCCTTTTGTTGCCCTTGTTTTTGTAGCCTCATTGTGGTTATTATTATTGCCATTGTTGATGTTGTTCGTTGTTGGATAGGACAGAGAGAAATGGAGAGAGGAGGGGAAGACAGAGAGGGGGAGAGAAAGATAGACACCTGCAGACCTGCTTCACCACCTGTGAAGCGACTCCCCTGCAGGTGGGGAGTCAGGGGGCTCGAACCGGGATCCTTACGCTGGTCCTTGCACTTTGTACCACATGCGCTTAACCCACTGCGCCACCGCCCGACCCCAGTTTCTGATATTTTCAAACCAGGATTGGAAAGAACACATTTGCCAAGCTAGTGATGGCTTATTAGTTTGCTTTAGCAGTGATAGCACACCTGGTACAGCAGCTGTGTGTGTGTGATCAGGACAAGTAAGTGACGGAGCTCATGGTGATATAGGATATAAAACTAATTACAAAGGGAGTCGGTGGTAGCGCAGCGGGTTAAGCGCACGTGGTGTGACGCGTAAGGACGGGATTAAAGATCCGGGTTCTAGCCCATGGCTCCCCACGTCAGGCGGGTGACCTCATGAGCGGTGAAGCAGGTCTGCAGGTGTCTTTCTCTCCCCCTCTGTCTTCCCCTCCTCTCTCCATTTCTCTCCATCCTATCCAACAATGACAACAACAATAATAACTACAACAATAAAACAAGGGCAACAAAAGGGAATAAATAAGTAAATACTAAAAAAATAACTACAAATATTTGTACCAGTCTAAGGGAAAGCTATAGATTCCAGGCTTAATCTCCTTCTATTTCCTACTGTTTGCATGGCCTTTAAAGCAAGTTAGCTTTTCACTAATCCCTCCCCACAGCCCCCCCCCCCCCATGGTTTACATGCCATCCATCCCTTCTCTCATGGTCTGCATGTATTTAACCCTAAAATTGCAAATAATTATCCAACATTACTTTGTGTATTGTTATGGTATAAAAGAGAAACTCCATCAGAATTCAGGTTGTGACATGTGCCAATCTGGGTCTGATGCATCAATAAAAAGCAAAACAAAACAAACTCTGTTTTCCTGCATCCTGGGTATCTTGGTCTTTGTTTACCAATTTTCTCACTTACAATGGGAGCCAGTGGTTATTTTTTCAGGATCCACCCAGTTTCTTCAGGGGCCAGACAAGTCAATTAGACAGAGATATGATGGGGATTACTATTGTATCTTTTTATAAATTTTTTATTATTTATTTTCCCTTTTGTTGCCCTTGTTTTATTGTTGTTGTAGTTTTTTGTTGTTGTTGATGCCATCATTGTTAGATAGGACAGAGAGAAATGGAGAGAGGAGGGGAAGGAAGAGTGGGGGAGAGAAAGATAGACACCTGCAGACCTGCTTCACCGCCTGTGAGGCGACTCCCCTGAAGGTGGGGAGCTGGGGGCTCGAACCAGGATCCTCACGCCAGTCCTTGCACTTCGCACCATGTGCCCTTAACCTGCTGCACTACTGCCTGGCCCCCTACTACTGTATCTTACTGGTGAAATTGCTTTCTGTCCTACCCTGATTTGGAAGAGAATAGGTTTCAAAAACTTTATTTGTTATTTATTTATTAAAGATCTTATTTATTTATTAATGAGAAAGCTAGGAGGAGAGAAAGAATCAGACATCGCTCTGGTACATGTGCTTCTGGGGATTGAACTCAGGACCTCATTCTTGAGAGTCCAATGCTTTATCCACTGAGCCACCTCCCAGACCACAATTATTTTTACTATGGGAATGTTGGTAGTGTTTTAGGGTAAAATTTTCATCATTTTTTTTTTTGTTCTTAAGTATTTATTTATTCATGAGAAAGAGATAGGAGATGAGAGAGGGGCCTTGCTTTGGTACATGTAATGGCAGGGATTGAACTCAGGACCTCATACTTGAGGGCCAAACTAAGTACCTCCACTATGCCGTGCACATCTAAGTACTGGTTTATGGTAATGCTGGGGATTGAACCTGGGATCTTAGGGGCATGAAAATATTTTGCATCCTAACCTTTTTCTCTCTCTCTTTCTCTCTCTAGAGAATTGTCTGGATTGAACCTGGGACCTTGGTGACTCAGGCATGAAGGTCTTTTTTGCATAACTATTATACTGTCTCCCCAGTTCTCACCTCTACTTCTTCTTCTAAGATTTTATTTAAAAACGAGAAAGATAGGAGGTGAGACTAAGAACCAGGCACCACTCTGGTACATGTGCTGCCAGGGATTGAGCTAGGGACCTCATGTTTGAGAGTACAATGCCACTGTGCCACCTCCCAGCTACATGTCATCTCTCTCTTTTAAAAAAAATTTTTATTTATAAAAAGGAAACACTGACAAAAACCATAGGATAAGAGGGGTGTAACTCCACACAATTCCCACCACCAGAACTCCATATCCCCTCCCCACCATAGCTTTATTATTCTTTATCCCTCTGGGAGTAGGGACCCAGGGTCATTATGGGGTGCAGAAGATGGAAGGTCTGGCTTCTATAATTGCTTCCTGGCTGAACATGGGCATTGGCAGGTCAATCCATACTCCCAGCCTGTCTCTTTCTTTCCTTAGTGGGGTGGTGAAGTGGGAAGTGGGGCTCCAGGACACATTGGTGGGGTCGTCCCAGGGAAGGACGGTTGGCATCATGGTAGCATCTGGAACCTGGTGGCTGAAAGAAGAGTTAACATATAGAGCCAAACAAATTGTTGACTAATCATGAACCTAAAGGCTAGAATATTGCAGATGAAGATTTGGGGGTCTCCATTTTGTAGATAGCTAGTAGGCATATTTTAGTTATATTCCAAAGGGTCTGTGGCTATACTAGATTCCCCTCCTTTTCTTTTTTCCTCTGAGCCTGAAATCTGATATCCCGGTGGATCCAAGTTATTATCTGGGGAGAGAGAGACAGGATGGAAATGTGGATAGACTTGCCAATGCCCATGTTCAACCAGGAAGCAATTACAGAAGCTAGACCTTGGGAGTTGGGCAGTAGTGCAGCGGGTTAAGCACACATGGAGCAAAGCACAAGGACTGGAGTAAGGATCCCAGTTTGAACCCCCAGCCCCCCACCTGCAGAAGAGTCACTTCACAAGCAGTGAAAGAGGTCTGCAGGTGTCTATCTTTCTCTCCTCCTCTCAGCCTTCCCCTCCTCTCTCCATTTCTCTCCATCCTATCAAACAATGACAACATCAATAACAACAATAATAACTACAACAGTAAAACAAGAGCAACAAAAGGAAAAATAAATAAATAAGTATATATTTTTAAAAAGCCAGACCTTCTACCTTCTGCACTCCATAATGACCCTGGGTCCATACTCCCAGAGGGATAAAGAATAGGAAAGCTATGAGGGGAGGGGATGGGATACGGAGTTCTGGTCGTGGGCATTGTGTGGAGTTGTACCCCTCTTATCCTGTGGTTTTTGTCAGTGTTTTTTTTTGATAAATAAAAATTTTTAAAAAGCGCGAGAGAGAGAAAGAGAGAGAGAAACTGAGGGAGGTAGTGGTAGATAGCATAGTGGTTATGCAAAGTGACTGTCATGCCTGAGGCCCCAAAGTCTCAGGTTCAATCCCCTGCACCACCATAAGCCAGAGCTGAGCAGTGCTCTGGTAATGAAAATAAAATAGAGAGAGAGAGAGAGAAACTGAAATTCAAGGCCCAGAAATATCTATAGCCTGGGGGTCAGGTGGTGGTGCACCTGGTTAAGCACACAGTACAAAGTGCAAGGACCTGCTCAAAGATAAGGGTTGAGCCCCCTGGTCCTCACCTGCAGGGAAAAACTTCACGAGTAGTGAAGCTGGTCTGTAGGTATCTCTTTGTCTCTCTCCCTCTCTATATTCCTTCTCCTCTCGATTTATCTCTGGCCTATCCAGTAAAGTGGAAAGAAAGAAAAAAAAAAGGCCTCCAGGAGCAGTGGATTCATAGTTCCAGCACCAAGCCCCAGTGGTAACTCTGGACAAAAAAAAAAAGAAAAGAAAAAAAAAGTTTTATTATCTTTATTTCTTGGATAGAAACAGCCAGAAATCAAGAGGGAATGAGGGGATAGACAGAGAGACCTGCAGCCCTGCTTCATCACTCGCAAAGCTTTCCCCCTGCAGGTGGGGACCAGGGGCTCGAACCCGGGTCCTTTCATACTGTAACATGTCACTCAACCAGGTTTGCCACCACCCAGACCTTAAAAAAAAAACCAAATTCTATAGCTAACCTGGGACTGGCACCAATAAACTGTTTTCCTGCACCCCTGGTATCTCAGCTTTTGTTTACCGATTTCCTGTTCACGTCTTTAGAGAAACAGTGTGGGAAGATTCACAGGATATCGTGTTGCAGGTCCTTCCTTCCAGGAGCCTGGTCACCTCTTCCATAACTGTGTGCGGATCTGAAAATTAGCTCAGGTTGAGCACTAAGTAAAGGATTGCACGTTTTTACTGGCCTGGCCTGTCTCCCTTAGCCTCTCATTCCTTCATTTTATCCTTTCATGGACTTAAGTAGCAGCCTTGTTGTCTGCCTCTTTTCCTATGGTGATAACATGTTCTACTAACTTGTTTTATCTTTTATTTTCACAGCTTCCTGGGGGTCATAAGTAGGCCTGTGCCAGGCACTCCAACCACTCTCAGTACCCCTTGTATTAGTTCACACCTATCACAAAAATGGGACTTGACTTTCTTTCAGAGAGTTATTAGTGGACTAAGATTTTTACTGTAGGAAGGACAAGGCCGAGAGCAGTTTAAATTATGATGAGGCTCTGACAACTGTGGAAGGTGACAGAGAAAGAGGACTGGCTAAGAGACGAGGATAGCAGTGTGGATCCAGGAGGGGTTCAAGCAATCAGTTGGGAGGTCGGTGGGCTAATGCTACCTTTTGGAGGGGTGCCTGATCTTGCCAGAAGGAGCCTTGCTAAGTATTTCTGTTGTGGACAGTCACTGACTGGGCACAATCTCTGGGAAGAATGGCCTCAGTACCAACACTGTGGTGGATCCGGAGGGCAGCAGTGGCATTGTAAATCTGTCATTCTGTCTATAGTTCATTTTCTTGGCTACATGTACACAACTTCCCTGCAAGTGTTGCTGCTGAGGCTTTTAACCAGAGCACTGCTCAGCTCTGGCTTGTGGTGGGGTGGGAAATTGAACCTGGGACCTTGGAACCTCAGGCATGAGAGTCTCTTTGCATAACCATTATGCTGTCTCCCCTGCCTGCTCCTGAAGTTTCTACCTCACATCCCTGTTTTTCCTACGCATTCCTCTCCTTGGTTCCATCCCACTGTCTTCTTTTTTTTTTAAATTTTTTAAAATATTTATTTTATTTATTCCCTTCTGTTGCCCTTGTTGTTTTATTGTTGTAGTTATTATTGTTGTTGTCGTTGTTGGATAGGACAGAGAGAAATGGAGAGAGGAGGGGAAGACAGAGAGGAGGAGAGAAAGACACCTGCAGACCTGCTTCACCGCCTGTGAAGCGACTCCCCTGCAGGTGGGGAGCCGGGGTTCGAACCGGGATCCTTATGCCGGTCCTTGTGCTTTGCGCCACTTGCGCTTAACCTGCTGCGCTACAGCCCGACTCCCCCCATTGTCTTCTTTCCATATTCAGGTCTTTCTGTCTCCTTAGGTCAAACTCAGTGGACACATTGCCTGGCTTTTGATTTAAGTTCTTAAATATTCCTCTTAAAATGAGACTTTTCTTCTCTCCCTGCCTTCATGGATCATAGTCCACACATTAGTTCTTACTATTGTTAAGACATGGTACCTATTAGTTGAACTTAAGGCCCAGAGTTTAGATCTCATTTTGGGGGGGTAAAGATGTCATGACCCAGCTGAACTAATATCTATGTAAAATATTTGAGGTTTTGCCTATTTAGAAACATCCAAATTACCATATAGTTCCAGGGATAAGACTGTGCAGGAGGTAAGAGCTCTTAGAAACCAGAGCAAATTTCTAATAATTTTGATACTATTAAGACTATCCTGGCATATTGGGAGATCATGTCCAAGAGGACTCTGCCTAATCATAAAGGGTACCCAGCTAATGTTTACCAAATAAATGATGTCATGGAAAATGAGACCACAGAGATAAAACGTTCTTGTTTCTCTCCTGGCCAACTACTTGATGCCATATGGGAATTTCAGCCTTTCACAGACCCATTTCTTGGCTGTTTGAAAGATATTCTCTCTTCTCTCATGCACAGTTAGTTTTGTGGTAGAAGCATCAGTTAGGTCCACCCATATGTTCCTGTTGTTTCTAGAAATATGATGCTCTTACCCCAAGGAATGAAATTTAGATGGTAAACTATTTGGGCGGGAAAATCAGGGAAGGATTTGATAAGCCCATCTCTCTTGTCCAAGACTCTCGAGCATCACATTTACCCTGCTTTTTTCCTTCCTTCCTTCCTTCCTTCCTTCCTTCCTTCCTTCCTTCCTTCCTTTCTTTCTCCTTCTTCTTCCTCTTCTCTCTTTTAATTTTAGTTTTTATTTATTTATTATTGGATACAAACAGAGAAATTCAGAAGGGAAGGGGAGATAGAGAAGGAAAAAAGAGTGGTCCAGGAGGTGGCACAGTGGATAAAGCACTGGACTTTCAAGCATGAGGTCCTGAGTTCAATCCCTGGCAGCACATATACCGGAGTGATGTCTGGTTTTTTTCTATCTTTCTCATTAATAAATAAATCTTCAAAAGAAAGAGAGAGAGAGACGCTTGCACCCCTACTTCACTACTCACGAAGCTTTTCCCCTGCACGTGGGGACCAGGGGCTTGAAATCTGGGTTCTTGTTCATTGTAATGTGTGCGCTCAACCAGGTGTGCCACTGTCTAGCCCCAGCATGTTGCTCTCTTTCTTCCTTTCTCTCTTTCTTTCTTTCTTTCTTTCTTTCTTTCTTTCTTTTCCTCCAGGGTTATTGCTGGGGCTCAGTGCAAATCCACTTCTCCTGGAGGCCATTTTTACCCATATTTTTTTGCCCTTGTTGTTGTTGTTATTGTTATTATTGTCATTGCTGCTGTTGTTGGATAGGACAGAGAGAATTGGAGAGAGGAGGGGAAGACAGGGGGGAGAGAAAGATAGACACCTGCAGACCTGCTTCACCGCTTTTGAAGCAACCCCCCTGCAGGTGGGGAGTCAGGGGCTTGAACTGGAGTCCTTGCCATGGTCCTCATGCTTCACACCACATGCACTTAATCCTCTGCCCTACCACCTGGCCCCCATGTTGCGCTTTCTATATTAAGAATTCTGAAAGCACTAAAGGAGATTTCCTTGACCAGTTTTAAGATTTTAATGTTTTCTTAAATCTCTGAAGATGTTCACCTTCTGTCTGAGCACTCCCCCAATTCCCAATGTTCTCTCCATTTATTGCTTGAACTTCAGTTAACCCAGAGATTGATATTCCTGATTATTACCTTAGAAGGTGAAGTGGCCGTCACCAGCAACCGTACACACTTCACTTTCTTCCCAGACCTGCAAGATAACACCTCTTTGTTCAGGGTGCCATCTACCAGTAGCCCCAGCAGGACATAGTCATCACAGTCAGTAACCAGGTTAGTAGAATCATAGCCCAGTTCTACTTGGCCCTCTTCCAGCCGATTCTCTCGTAGGTCGGAGCCAGTCAGCACTTGAACTCGGAATATTTCTGCAGGTATATCCAGCACCACAGTCAGGTGGCTGCCAACTTCAGCCTCCCTGACAGAAAAGAAGTTCTTATCCAAGCTGTAGGCACTTGTGACAGCAGAGCCGTTGGCAACCTTCAGGTTAGTGTAGATGGAGGCCTTAGGGTTGCTGGGAGAACTAGTGCCATTTTCCTCAAACTCTTTCTCTTTGAGGTTCCCAAAGTTTCCACTGAAGGAGGAATAGTTGCCAATAGGCCGGAAGAGGGGAGGGAAGAATTGGATTGGCTCTTGTTGCACGAGGTCATGAAAGTGGGCAAGAAGACAGTCACAGGTCATTTCCTGGTAGAAGAGGAGAAGGAAATGAACAAATTGGGGCAGGTCTTTAGTACGAAAGAGCTTCCCAGTGAAGCCCAGCTGAGAGAACTCCAGAGTCACCCACAGCTTATTTTTCAAGGCAGACACCGTGCTGGCTATGTGGGTGACAAATCCAGGGGTGCATTTCACAGCATCTTTGATCATTAGGAAATAATCAGAGTGGTTGGTAGCAAAGTTCATGAGGATGGCATAATCCATGTTTTGCTTAGAGTAGAAAGCTACATGGGCAGGGGTGTCAGTCCCATTTTTCTGAAGGTAGCTTTGAAGAGGAGTATTGATCACTACCAGCTGTCTGGCCTGGAGATATGGTTCAAAGAAGACTGTAAGGGAGGAGGTCATTTGATCAAGCCGTGTGGGGTCAAGGCCTGCCAAATGCACCAGAACAATGAAGTGTTTCTGCTCAGATGAGGTGGAAGCAAAGAAGAGCGACTGCAGGGTGTCCACGAGGTGGTAGTCTTGGGGAGGCGGCACCATGGAAATCCCTATGGTCAGCAGTTCTAGAATTGGGGAGAAAAAGAGGACAATAGTCGGTCTGGTCACACTTTCTGGCTATACCTTCTGCCAGCTGCACGCGCTCCTGTGGGTGCTTTACATGTTTTCTTCCCCAGGACCGAGTGTGGACCGTTAAATGTTAAGATCTGTCGATAAGCTGTGAGTTTTAGAAAAGTCGTCATCTTTTAAAAACTATTGTGGGAGAAATAAAGATAATAAACAAAAGCCAAACACACACACACACACACACACAATAAAACTGAACAAGAAAACGTTGCATCTGTATCTCCTCCCATTTGAAATCGAATTGACAAACCAGAAAGATTGCTAGAACCACATTTTTTGTGTGTGTGTAGCTTGAAGGAAGTTTTTATGTTTTTCTTTTTAAAATGTAATTAGTGGTGGGGGGAGTTGGGCGGTAGCACAGCGGGTTAAGCGCACGCGGCGCAAAGCGCACAGACCGGTTTAGGGATGCCGGTTCGAACCCCCCCCCCCACCTGCAGGGGAGTCGCTTCACAGTCGGTGAAGCAGGTCTGCCAGTGTCTGTCTTTCTCTCCTCATCTCTGACTTCCCCTCCTCCATTTCTCTCTGTCCTATCCAACAATGATGACAACAAGAATAACTACAACAATAAAACAACAAGGCCAACAAAAGGGAATAAATAAATAAATAATTTAATTGGTGGGGCTGGGAGACAGCATAATGGTTATCCAAATGCCTTAAAAGCCTGAGGCTCTGAGACCTCAGGTTCATTCCCCAGCATCACCATAAGCCAGAACTGAGCAGTGTGCAGGTCTCTTGCTCTCAGTATCTTTCCCTTCTCATTAAAATAAAATAAATGAAAATATTAAAAAATTATTAGTGATTTAATATTGATTTACAAAATTACATATCAGCCCATCTTGGATGGAACTTGAAGAAATCATGTGAAGTGAAATAAGTCAGAAACAGAAGGATGAATCTGGGATGGTCTCACTCTCAGGCAGAAGTTGAAAAACAAGATCAGAAGAGAAAACACAAGTAGAACCTGAACTGGAGTCGGTGTATTGCACCAAAGGAAAAGATTCTGGGGTAGGGGTGTGTGGGGGTGAACACAGGTCCTGGAAAAGGATGACAGAGAACCTAGTGGTGGGGGTTATATTGTTATGTGGAAAACTGAGAAATGTTATGCATGTAAAAAGAAAAAAACAAAAAAGTAAACAAAAATTACCTGTCATCAGGGGTATAATTCCATACCATTCCCAACACCAGAGTTCTGAATCCCCAGTCCCTCTCCATTGTGAACCACTGTGGCTCTCCTAAGGTTGCAGACATGGGCTCACTATCATCTGTACAACTATCTGTCTAGGTTGTGCATAATTGCCCCCTTTTTCTTCCAGGTCCCATCTTCTTTTCCCCTCCAAGCCACATGCAACCCTGTTACTATATGCAAATGTCCTTCCCTTTTTCCTCCTCTCTCTCTGGGTCCTGATGGAACTGAAGTTGAGATCCCTCTTATCCTCTACCTCCTATCACTTCTTCCTGACTGGGAGTATGAATCAAAAGTATTTTGGGGGGATACTGAACTCAAGTTGCAAGAGGCAAATCAGGTCTCAAAAATGGAGGGTCATGATCCAAAGGAACCCGAGCAATTGAGGAAACTGTTCATTGGTTGTCTGAGCGTTGAAACTACAAATGGCAGTGTAAGAGAACACTTTGAGAAGTGAGTGGGGCACATTTACAGATTATGTGGCGATGCGAGACCCACAAACATAACATTCCAGGGGCTTTGGCTTTGTGATGTACTCTTGCGTGGAAGAGACGAATGCAGCTATGTGTGCTCAACCACACAAAGTTGACTGGCAAGTAGTGGAACCAAAGGGAGTTGTTTCTTTTCTTTTTTTTTTTTCCTCCAGGGTTATTGCTGGCTTGGTGCCTGCACCATGCATCCACCGCTCCAGGAGGCCATTTTTTTCCCCCTTTTGTTGCCCTTGTTGTTGTAGCCTCGTTGTGGTTATCATTATTACCATTGTTGATGTTGTTCGTTGTTGGATAGGACAGAGAGAAATGGAGAGGGGAGGGGAAGACAGAGAGGGGGAGAGAAAGACAGACACCTGCAGACCTGCTTCACTGCCTGTGAAGTGACTCCCCTGCAGGTGGGAAACTGGGGGCTCGAACCGGGATCCTTACGCCGGTCCATGCGCTTAACCCACTGCGCCACCGCCCGACCCCCGGGAGTTGTTTCTAGAAGATTTTGTAAAGCCCTGTGCCATTTAACAGTGAAGACAATTTTTGTTGGTGGCATTAAAGAAGATACAAAAGAGTACAATTCAAGAGATTACTTTGAAAAGTGTGACAAGATTATTTGTTGTATGCTTTACATTGGGTAGTTCTCCCCCGCCAAGAGAATTGCATCAGTCCTGTTAATTTCGCGGGCCCGCTTGGCCCTGCCCCTAGGGACCCCACCAGAGTTCCAGAATTCGAGATTTGGAGAGAGAGTTCGGGGAGCGCCAGAGTTGGAGAGTTCCTGAGTTCCAGAGTAAGAGAGGGTTCCTGAGTTTGAGAGTAAGAGAGAGTGCTTGCGCCACTGCAAAGAGACAGCGGAGTTCTGTTTGGTGATTAGTTTGTCTTAGTTTATGAATCGTTGTTCCTGAATAAAGAAATACAGCTTCCCTGCCCAGCCGTTGTCTCCGCGTCTCTGTTACCCGCCCGTGAAGCTAGCCCGGCCAGCAAGAGCCCGAAAATTTTAACAACAATTATAAGCACAGAAGTTATAGAAGAGAGAGAGACAGAGTAGAAAAAAGGTAAGATTTGCTTTTTTTTTTTTTTTTTACCAGAGCACTGTTCAGCTCTGGCTTATGGTGGTGAGGGGACTGAACCTGGGACTTTGGAGCCTCAGGCATGAGAGTCTGTTTGCATAACCATTATGCCCATGGATTTGTTTTTGTAACTTAATGATCACGATACAGTTGTTAAAATTTTTGTT